>NC_141679.1:34491355-35091355 GCF_028749965.1 Puma concolor
CTTGCAAGGTGCAATGGAATTTCAATGAATAGTTAGCATACGAGGTAGGCAAAAAAAAACCCAAAAACAAAAACAAAAAAAAAAAAAACCCAAAAAAACACAACCAAAAACATATATACATAAGCAAAATTAGCACATTAACAAATAAAAGACAAAGTAGAAGAGACGGGAAAAATGTTGACATTTAAGGCATTTTGTATCATATAATTTCATTAACCAAAATGAAAACACTGGCAAAACTACAGGTTTATAATGCAAAAATATCTAGGACATGAAAGAGGCTATCAGAGCATGGTGGCCATATAATTTTTTTCATAATTTCAGACTTACAAAAGAAAACATAGGCAACAATGGCTTTATTAATTTCAGATTGTGAGTACTTTCTGTTTCACAGATAGCACAAAATAAACATTTAGAAAAAGCAAGTCAACAGCCAGAGTCTAAAAGAATATGAATCTAAAATATAAGTTTATAGAAGTAGACTTCAAAACCATGTAACTGGATTTGGAGCTGATTAAGCCACTCATCCAGATCCCATTAGTTAAGTAAGTGTTTTTGTGAATTGATTATATTAAGACATTAGGTCAATGCTTTCCTTATAGCCACAAGGATATGTATTGCTCTCTTGTCTGCACAGAGACAAGAATGCAGAATTTGGCAACCTAACGTAGTATTTCTCAACTTGGCTCACAGTCTACTTCACTTTCACACAAAGGAAGGAATTTTTTACTGAAATAAACTTCAAATTTTCCAAACCCCATCCATTTCCATGCCCAGCGACCAATTTGCTAGATAAGCACAGCAATCTATTCATAACATCCCATCACTCCTGGAGCCAGTTATAGGTAAGCTATCTGTGGATTATATGTAAATCCCAGCATAAGTTATTAACTGAAATCTTCCTCTTCTTTTCAGGTAAATATGTAGAATACAGGTGGATGTATTATGGTATCATCCTTTGAAACACTTTAGTTTATGGAAATAAAATGGAAACATTTAGTGCTCTGCTTTAAACAACTGATTACAAAAGCCAGTTGTGACTGCATGATTATAAACCATCACTCTAGGATCAATAGAGTTTCTCACATACTCAACTCTTCTTCATACTTTTCTTAACTTGGCTTAACATAGAGGATTCTCATTTATTTCCTGGGAAACTGTAAATTAATTTTTATGGTCATTATCTTCATTTTCCAGGAAATCAAATAATTACTTGTGAATACATGTTTTGATTAAGTACTAAATAAAATACTATCTGGATACCTTTCCTCAATTAAGGATGTGTATTCTTCAACAGAAGAAGTTCTACACTTAGAAATTAGATCAACTTAGTTACAAGTAGTTTTAGCATAGCTGCGTACGATTCTTTCTGTTAATTTGATTAAAATCAATTCAATTTTTTTGAAGACAGAAAGGTAAACTCAGATATCAATATAGAGAGTTGACTATCTTTATTTTAAGAAACCAGTTACATGTTCTTAATTAGGCTTGAGTGTCAGCTTATTATAATTTACTTCCTCACTTGCTGTCAACTCTGAGAAGGTAAATACACATCATGTGCTTTAAAAACTGGAATTTTGTACAGGATTTTTTAAATGTAAAATAAACAAACAAACAAACAAACAAACAGGGCCCATTTCAAGGTATGGACTAAAATAAAAGTATCATAAATAAATAAAAACATAGGTATGTATTTTCAGAGGCTTACCTGTGCATCAGCCAGCATCACATCCTTCAGCATGGGCTGGCCCTTGGGCTCACCATTTTCCATCCTCACATAATGCACCTGGTATCCTCTTATCTGGCCATGCTGTTTATTGGGCACAGGTGAGCGCCATGAGACTTTAACAGATGTTGAGTTGACAGCCTCTACCTCGACTTTGCGAGGAGGACCACTAGGAACTGGAACAACATCATTGGATAAAAGAAAATTATAGGCACTTGTCCCACCCAGTCAGAGTATTTTCTTTACTTAGGTTTAAAAAAAAAATGGGCAGACACACTATGTTTCCTTTGTGGAATACAAACATTTTCAAGCAATGAAAATGCTCAACCAATCTGCTCTACCTTTTAAGAAAAGATCAAAAAACATGACCAATGCCAAAAAAAAAAAAAAATGGAAGAAAAAAAGAGTATCAGAGAAATAGAAAAACATGTAAAAAATGTACAAAAGCCAAGGAAGATGCTTTGAGGCTCAAAGCATTAAAGCACAAAGAGGAATAGCATTGAAATAATAACAAAAACTGGTTGTTGATTGTTGTGTGTTTTTTTTAAAGGTTTCTTTTTAGCAGAATAAAAAGATTCTTGATTATATGGGTTTTCTTCTCTTTTTTTTCTTGTATCAAAGGTTTCCAAACAACAGATGCCAAAAATTGAATGTCGAGCATCAGTGTCTCTGAAATATGCAAAACAAAAAGGCAACAAGAAGATAAGAAGAGAGTTTTGAAAAGTTTACTTCAAAATGTAAAAGAAATTATTCAAAAAGGCCACGAAAAGTGCAGAAGACTTTAGACGGAAGTATAGAGAACGGCCTGGATTGCAAGGTCATACCAGCGAACTGTTCTTTTAAAGGGAAGCGAATTGTTGTGTGGAGATTGAAAAAAAAAAATGCCCAGCCTGCAGCAAAGATAGGTCTTTGGCAAAAACTACGAAGTTATAGCGATGCTGGGTAAAAAAGATGAGCAGAAAAACAAAAAACAAAAAACAAAAAACGGATTACCGTTAGCCTATCAAAAGACAGCAGACCAAGATTGTGTCAGAAGGGTGCAAACTGACGTAGCAGAGGCAACATACCATCTTCATCAGTTCGAATCAACACGGAGAAGCTCTCGGGGCCAGGGCCGACGTCTGTGTGGGCTGTCACAGTGATCCGGTACTCAGTCCATTTTTCCAGCTGTTCCAAAAGGTACTTAGTAGTGTCCGAAGGAATTCCCAAAATCTCGTGAGGTTTGTCATCTTCTCCATCCACGGAGGTGTACTTGATGGAGTATTCAGTAATAATTCCATTCTGTTTTTCCACTGGTGGAGGTTGCCAACTTACCAAAATACTAGTGGAACTTGGGCTGGTGCAACTAATGTCTTGAGGAGGAGCTGACGGCTCTTATTTTGGTAGTGAGTTAAAGGAAGGTTTGAGTGAAAGGGCAGGAGTGGTTGGAAAAAAAAATGATAAAACAAAAGAAAAGGCAAAAATAAATAAACGAACAAGAAGGGCAACAAAATGAAAATAAGGCTTTGAAACTCAAAATAAAAATTTAAGTATATGTACCTTGGCTTAGTAATATGAATAAACCAAAAAATGAATAAATGACCAGAAATAATTGTTAAATAATGGGTGGGGGGAATATGTGAACATGAAACCTTGAGATAATAGAGCCTCAAATAAAATTACCTACCTGCAATTTAAATTCTTCTTCTAAACCAATCCCTCAGTATTTCCCAGCCCTACTGCACAGACTACCCAACTTTAAAAAAGCTGTAAATATGGCAAGATTTATTACATGAGAGTCAGATGATGCTTCACAGATGCCGTTTTAAGCTTTCATTTCTACATTCTAGAATGAGGGTGATTCATGTACAGTATTCATTCGTGAAAGGGTTTTCAAGTGTAAAAAGTTGCAGTAATTGTTGGATGCCCTTCCAGCAATTCCAATTAAAAAATAAATAAATAAATAAAAGCCCAAATATAAAAGTGTTCCCTCTGACTATCTGAAAAACGGAGCCAGCCTGACCAGTTTTAATGAAAGGTGTTAATCTAGCATTGATTGTAGCCCATATACAGTGAGCATGCAGAATCAATAAAGGATGAAAATGCATAGTCCAAGATTTACCTACCCGAGGGTAATGTCAGGCTTGTTGATTCTGACTGTAACTTGTACTTACCCTACGTCAGCTTTCAGCTTTTTAAAAGAATTTATTATAACTCTTCTTCAGACATCATTACTAGTAAAGAATTAGATTCCACCAGCAAATTTTGGTAAAATCAATAATAATCATCTATCCCTTATAAAATGTCAGTAACAAAGCCATTAAAAAGAATTGTTTAAAAAAATCCTGAGAACCATCTGGAAAAGATATGACTTATGTGCAAAATCTCCTTCATTTTGTACATAGTTATTCACACAGAGTTTACATAAGAGTTAAAAGAGAAACTTTCTTATTGTCCATTCTAAAATAAAATGGTCACTTTATGAGCGATTAGTTTCCATCAAATTACCCAAACATATCATTACTTGAAAAAATTTAAAAAGCAATAAGAGCAATGCAAATGTTATCAAAAAATATTTGGAAGTTAATAATATGTAATTCCTTAGAATAAGAGGGATAAAATTTATTTATTTATTTATTTATTTATTTATTTACTTATTATTTATAGGTGAATCGGTAAATCATTTCTAATTTTATGTATTTAAATATGGAGTTTGGTTATTTCCTGAGACTTTGTGGGTCTTAATACTACGTAGTGTCAGGTGTATCTGTTTACAGGGTTATCTGTCTTTTTAAGTTTACATGTCTTGTGATCTTCATCATAGTGAATCAAAATGAAAAGCTCCCTGTACTGATCATAGGGAAATTCTCATAAGAAAATCTTGTACATTTGGAGTAAGATTTGCAAAATAACTAGAATATCTATCATTTTTATTGATTCTGGCTACAGGTTCTTATATTTCAAATTATGAAACTATTTCATATGCATTATCAGTATTCATAATAAATTGAGTCATTCATGTAACAGCAAGACTCATTTGTAATTCTTTTTAAAAAGCTGACTTGGTTTTTACTGCATTGCTACCTTCAGACCTCCTATTCCATGAGAATATATTCAACATTATTTGGAACTTTTACTTTAATAAAATAAAGAGTAGTAGATAAGCTTTTGACGTGGTTATAAAATGTCTATTCTAGCTCTGTATATTTAAATATATGTGTATGAATGTATGTATCCATACATACATTTGTAAACCAGGCAAAATACAATATTGAAGCATATCACATTTTTTTGTAATTAAATTCCTGAATTTAAGAATTATGTTCTACAATATTAATTATTAGCCTGCTCGGCATTCAAAATAGAATACAAAACTGCATTAATTTAAATGTTTCAGTTTATAAAAGAAAGGGAATTTTATGGGAATAGGTTATTATCCCTAATGGATTAAGTAACAGAGCCCTAATACTTTTTGTACCAACACTCATGTTTTGAGAAAGAGAGAGAATATATATTTATCTTCAAAAAACCCTGGAAGATTTTAAGTTTCTATAAGAAAATGAAATAATAGAAAACTTGCCTATGTGAAAGAAAATTCATTTTTTAGAAAATGTAAATTTCGTCTTTGCTGAAAGGCCTAAAATTTAGGTCAACAGAGCATCCACTTTACAAAATTCAATGTACTGAGATCACACATATCTATTGCATATGTAACTATCAAAAATCACATATAAAATATGAAGTATAAAAAAAATACCTAAGGAATAACTCCATAAAACTGTTCAAGGTAAATGGTTGTTTAATAGACTAATTATGGAAACTTACTAATAAAGAGCAAACAATTGTATTATTATGAGTAACCAAACTTTCCATCAAAAATAAACTTCCATATTAATACTTTACACAAAGCAATCTTCCCTGGATACAATGAACCCCCATTGTGATAAACATAACTATGCTTTAGGTTACGAGTTCCAAAAAGAAATTGAACCTGAGGAAATAAAATACAATTTAGGATTGCAAATGTACTTGTGATTTCCATTGTTCCTAAATTTGTCCAAATACAGATTTTCTATGAATGTTCCAAATTTTCACATGTACTACTTGCGGACTTAATAACAAACTAGTCACAAGAGCTGAGCTTTTCTCTGAGTAGAAACAAATACATGAAATAAAGACCTGTTAGCAAAATTAAAACCTCTGTACTTAAAAAACATACAAATACGGTCTCTGTTGCCTCTTTAGTTTGCTAAGCCCTCTTGTGATTATTTGGCAGTGTTCTCAACCAGAAGTTTGCTTTGTAGCCTTATAAATCATTATACAGGGCCAGGTAAAACTTTCACTCATTTTCCTCATGGAGCTCTCTGAACTTCTCAGACTTCTTTCAGTTTAGGAAGTGGGAGAATGGGATCTGCTATTGGACCAAGTTGGAGACCAACACAGGTCACAGTTGTAATCCTCAAAGTTGGATGCTTACTAGCATAGAAACTACTAACTAGCAAACATATAAATTAGCTGATTTGTTTATTGGTGGGGATAAAAGGCCGCAACACCTGCTAGTGAAAAAAAGGACAGAAAACAAGCAAAGAGAGACACCTACTTGACTGCATGGTTCTGGCTGATATTTCAGCTGTGGAAGCACCCAGGCCTTGAGGAGAGCGTGCAGCCAGACGGAAGTAGTACAAACTGTTTGGTTTCAGTCCTTGCAGTCTGTAAGATGTCCCTGGCTCGATGGTAATTCGTTGCTGTGGATAAGTAACAGAAGAACTGGGTCATTTCCATTAGGATTCATGCAAACATTTTTATCACACTGCCTGGAACCTCAGATTTCTGTTATTGAGGTTAGAAAGGCATCAAAATATCACAAATAGAATCCACAGTGAGTATCTAGGACTCTATCAGGGGAATTATACAATGAAAATATCAGTGTTTTAATGGTGAATTTCTACAACAAATAAGGTAACTGGAATAATGGAAGCCACAGATCTTTCTAATGATGATCCAGTTACCAAGTGCATCAGATAAAAGGAAGGTTGAAAGGCCACTACCCATAAATGGGTTGTATTGAAGGTGCATGTGTTGCTGTGATGTAGCCCACAATAGAAACTAACACCCACCCCTGATGGTGGAGTATGGCCAACATGTGCAATTTCACCTGAAGAGATGTCTAGCTCATCGCCCATGACCTTCTGAATCTAAACAGGAGCAAAGAAAATATGACCAGAAGTAGCATCAGAAACTGGTGTACAGGTTATATGCGGTTGCTACAAAATAGATCTGAAATGGCAAAGTCCTGATGGGATAAAAATGATGTTAGTTACTGAAGAAAGCTGGATAATTTATGTGAAATCATATCATTATTCTATGTTGATTTAAAACAATTTTAAAACTTGTTTTTCTTTGTGGCTATAGAGCACACATAAAAAAGTCAGAAACTTTTCTGCAAATTTTACCATCATAAAGGGCTTTTGAAATAAGGCTTATTTAATTGAATGTTATAATTCTTACTTTTCATGTTTAAAATTTGACTTGCATTTTAGCAAAAATATAGCTATGTATAATCAATCTCATATTGAACATTAGCCTCTAGTAAGCCTTAAAATACACGCTGATATGTAATCTAGTATTGGCATAAATAATCTTAAGGCTTTTCATTGAATAGAGTTTGCCGTTCATACAAACAGAAATCATTCAAGGGGAATTCAAATATAAAACTAGAGAAAACATCCCTAAGGGTTTCTGGCTCACAAATAGAAAAGCTTTTAGAAATTGTAGATTTCCCAAATGGTAAGAAAAAAAGGGATTCCCCAAAGAAACAATTGTAGAACAGAGTTGGTGTACCAACATTCAAGCATCTACATCTATAGCATTCTCAAAGGATTTCCACTCTTCTGTGCTGTTATTTTGTTTTCTTTTGTTTTTCAGTTGGGTAGTGGTAAGGATATAAAATAATTAACATTGAATTGTGTGTCTTAATAAAAGCTGGTCTTTTTATTGCAGTAACATAAATCCTTTAAATTATAGCAGCATTTCAATTATAACCTTTTGAGTGCTTAATTCATATTGGCTTTGTTAGCTAAGTGTAAAAGCATTCCATTTAGAGTTTGGTTTTGGGAATTCTGCTCAGTTCTAAAAGATGTAATAAGATAAAAGTTTATAGGGACATATTAATTTACTATAGCATTCAGAATGATATACCATAAGTTAATTGATAATATTTCACTTAGTATGTATTTAAAAAGGTATTTCTGTTAGGATTGAGGGTTACCTAGCTTTGTGAAGATCTTTTTAAGATAAAGAACGCTAAGCAGTATAATAAGATGAGTTGTGTGGATTGAGTTGTCACGTGTAGTTTCACTAAGATTTTTGTCCTAATGCTCCTGGATTGGATTTCACAATAACAAAATGTTAGATGTATCTTACTACTGATTTCTATAATTTATACAAAGTGCACTCAAGAGGCAGTATATGCTAATGTTTAAAAAATAGATTCTGGAACCTGACTGCCTAGATTTTCAAATATCAGGTCTGCCATTCAGTAGTGTGAGATTTGGGGGAAAATGTTTAATGTTTCCTGTGCTTCTGTTTTGTTATACATGAAATTGATTAGAAGTAGATACTGACTCATGGCACCATTGTAAGAATTGAAGGAGTTAATATATGTGAACCCCTTGCTATATCTGTTACCATATGTATTAATTATACTAATTTTCTCCTCTTTTCAGGAACTATCAACAACTTTCAGCCTTCTGCAATCCACAATTATTTTATTTGCATAGCACACTCAAACATTATATGTGCTCACATTAATATCAAATAACTGTTGGCACACAAATAAACATTTGCTATGGGGCCTCTTTCTCTGAAACCAGTTTGGACAAATTCATCCACCTAAAGCCTTGGAGCTCACTTAGTCACATATCTGCAGTGACTTAAGTACTACAAGGCAGAAGAGAAATAAAGGAAGTCCCTGAGTCCCAGGGGCTATAATCTTTTAGATACTTTTAGAAGAAACCTGGAAACCTGAAAATAGGAACAACAGCTGTTTTGTTGTTGTTGTTTGCCTCACTCCATCCTCCCAAAAGCTTGAAATTAATATTCTGTTTTTATCAGGCAAGTTCTTTTTTTGATGAATAAATCTGACCCACCAAAGTTCTCTATCGATATCTGAGCTTTCAGCCAAACTTGAGCAAATACACAAACTAGAGTAGTGCTCCAGTATAGTAAATGGTCAGAAGGTGAGAAGCACAGTCCTACCTCCTCTCCATGCTCCCCATCTTTGTAGACCAGTTCATAGTTGGCAATGGTGTCTGAACGTGGAGGTGTCCAAGACAGCAGAATACTTGTTTCAGACTCAGGTTCTGCTTTGAAGTTTAGTGGTTGCCCTGGTACTAAAAACAGGAAAGCAAAGGACTGAGCTCTCCATCACCATGAGTATTCATAAACCCTTCCATTAGTGCATCTGCTTATACCTCTCAAAATATATCCACATGTGTCAGCTTAATGGAGCTAGCTCACACTGTACTTGTCCTTGAGAAGTATAAAATCTGTTCAAGATATAGTAGAATTATAAAATACAAAATAGAGCAGTCTCTGAATTTGATCTCAAGAATAATAAACTAATTTCATAATATTGTTGCACTAAGTGAGATGATTTATATAATGCACTTGGAATATTGTCTAAATCATAACAAGTGCTGAATACATAAAAACCTATTCTTATTTAAAATTGAGAACTTGGGGCGCCTGGGTGGCGCAGTCGGTTAAGCGTCCGACTTCAGCCAGGTCACGATCTCGCGGTCCGTGAGTTCGAGCCCCACGTCGGGCTCTGGGCTGATGGCTCAGAGCCTGGAGCCTGTTTCCGATTCTGTGTCTCCCTCTCTCTCTGCCCCTCCCCCGTTCATGCTCTGTCTCTCTCTGTCCCAAAAATAAATAAACGTTGGAAAAAAAAATAAATAAAATTGAGAACTTATTCTCTAGCACATTTAATTTTCAAAATTATTGCCACTAGGTCTATAAAATCCCACCTTCACTCCATTAACAAAACCTATTGGTAACCAGAATCACTTAGTATTTTTTCTTATCAACACACAGTTTGAAAAAGAGGTGAGGTAAGACACAAAATAGCCATCACATTCAAATAATTCTAATCCCTAATTGACTTTAAATGAGTTAACATACAAGGCCTAATGTAAACTTAATATTGTCCCTAGTGAGATAGAGTCAAATTGCCACACAAATCAAAAAGTTTAGATGTTTATTATCAGAAAAATAGTAATTTAACAGCTGTCATCTATAATTCTCATATTAGTCATATAACTCATGGAATAGACAATTTGGAAGAGCTATGTATCAGATGTAATAAAGAATAGGACTTCTATCTAGCTTAAAACACTTCACCCAAATGTTTTATTAACCCCAACTCCTGGTTAACACCCTGGTAAACACCAAATCCCATTGGTCCTCTATCCCTTGTACACAAGGTTAATGTAGTTCAGCGGCATCACTAGCCCAGCTACCCTTACACTGCTCTTGGACAGTGTCTGCTCTGACTGGTTGTTGGCCATGCCATGCTGGCCACTAAATATTTGAATCATTACCCCTGATACTGTGGCATGTCTCAAAGCACTATAGTTGATCCCAGGTCCATATTTCCAGAAGTAAACATGAGAATTTTGTGTATATTTAATAAAAAAGCAAGAACACTAATACTTTATTCTGGGAGGGAAAAACGCCTAAAGGGTTTTTGGCAAATGGTCATAAGCATTGAAAAACATGAAAAATAATATACTTTGTAACTTCTTAAATAATACTTGAAGCATCATTTTCATAAGTAAGATCTTTGGAAATATAAAATGTATTACTTTTTCTTTTGTAGTCATCTCTCTTGTAGTACGACTAAAAAATTGCCTTTTGTTTAAAAAGAGAAAGTCTAAACAGATCTACCAGAATGGTTTCCAGGAACCCCAATTATTATTTTATTCCTCTGCCTGGTCTGTTAACCTATGAGTGTGTGTGTGTGCGTGCACATGTGTGTGTACCTGCACGTGCAAGTATACACACTCATGTCTGGACTGATGCATAAAGTGGCCAATAGTGCTTCATATTACTAAGTGCATTCATAACCTTTTCTCTTTTTTTTTGTATCACAGGCCTTGAGATTCTCATTAATTTGATGCCTCCATGAACATACTTTTTAAACAGCGTATCTGTTTTTTTTTTCTTCCTTTTTTCTCTTTAAGTACTTGCCCAGTGAGAGACCTTACTTACATAATCATCCAGACCGAGAAACAGAGACAAAAGAAGCTAAAAAAGATCAAGAGCAAGAGAAGGGGGGATAGAGGGAAGTAATAAACAGGAAAATAGCAAAGAAAACAGAGAACACATTAGTTCTAAAAAGGACATACCAAAAGCACTGGCAGGAGCAACAATGGAAGCCAAGAACAATCAGAAAGGGAATTTATGATTGGATTTTAATATTCAGATGATTAAGGAGTTCTTAGCCTAAAAATACACACACAGTGAGAAGTGTGCTCACTTCTTTTTCTCTACTTTTGTTTCCTTTTTTCTTTCTCCCAACTTCTTAAAGTCTGGGAAAGAAGAGCCTTTTGATAACTCCTGACTTACGCCAAACCAGAACCCGGTCTTGTCAAGAATTAAAAACATGGACAGAACTGAAGGCCTGCTCTCAGGATAATAATTGCTTGTTATGTATTTCCTCCCTGCCTAATGCTAATAATGAACTGACATTGATTGAAAACATCTTGGGAATCTAATTAACTTTTTCTTACTTAAACTGTTTATGTTTTTGCTTTTAATTTGTCTTGAACAGATTCCCAGTGGGTCTCAATGTTTCATCCTTGTTTAGTAACACAAGCTTCATCTGACCCTCCGATTCTATTAAGACACCTCTCCTAAATGGTGAATTAAATAGGCTCAAAGTTTCAGAGGTATACCGTCCATTCTACTCTTAGATAAAATAAATAATGGTCAGATGACTTCAAATGATATATACAAGGTTCTCTGCTTCTACTTTGTCCTTTTGAAGTAGTCTGCAGGGTAACTTAATTTACTAGATTTTAAACTTATGGTAGAAATACAAATGTCTAGAGGCACCAGGCAAATGAGTACAGAGACCAGGTGGGCCCTGGGGCTGATGGGAGAGTGTCTGGCCCACCTGAAGGAGTTGGTAGTATTCAGGACCAGGAGACTGATGCTTTTGCTCTTTTGTGCACTTGCCTGAACAAAACTGAAGTTGATAACAAATTCTAGGTAAAATCTTCTAATTTTAACCATTTGAAATTAATTGAACCAATTGAAATTAATTGAAAAACACTATAGGGGGGAAATGATATCTACAGGCAAAATCTAGCAAATGGGCCAGTGCTTTAAGAGACCTTTTATTATATCAGGCTCTATGTTCATAAATACCTTTAGGATGTAACTACTCAGACCCCCCTGGGAATTAAGAGATTCACCTAAAGAGATTTCTTCCTCAGAGGCATTTAGTCATAGTCGAAACAACAGCAATGAAACTGAGGCATCAAAGTAAAAGAAAACAGCTGTGAAATTAATGGGTTTATTTTTGCATTCCTCAAACATAGTAGTCCTAATGATCATAATATATGTATATAAAGAAGCACTTTAGGGGGGCTCCAAATGGTCTTATTTCTCTGTACTATTTGGAAACACAGGGAGCACTTCATCCTCTGTCAGACAGACCTTTTATGCCAAATGTTGTGACCAAGGTTCTATTAACATTTATATTATCTACCTTTTCCTTCCCTTTCTCTCTCTCTCTGTCTCTGTCTCTGTCTCTCTCTCTCTCTCTCTCCCGAGTCCTGGTCTCGGAGACCAGGTGGGGGCCTGGGGCTGATGGGAGAGTGGCCCACCTGAAGGAGTTGGTAGTATTCAGCACCAGGAGATTGATGCTTTTGCTGTTTTGTGCACTTGTGGGTCCAGTCTCTCTCTCTCAGAGCGAGAAAGAGAGAAGGAAACATTAAAATGCTTGTTGAAATGTTTGCAAACATTTGTAATGTTTGTTGTAATGTACAATGTAATGTATATTTCCCTCACCAATCGACTAAACAAGATTTTATAGGAAACTCTTGAGATTCTGAAAAACTCTTAGGAAAATAAAAAGATCCTACCCAGAAACTTAAGTGCAATTATGCTACATGAAAAGGGGGGGGGGTGTGATAATACTGACCATAAACCAAATATAGAATTTAGATGTGGAAAGAGGAAATGGAGGTAGAACTTAAATTTTTCCTTAAAATTATATTTAAGAAATCATTGTATTCTGTAAAAGTGGTGTCAACATTTTAATTTTCTTCTTGATTACTTAATGTCCATAAGGAAATACAAATATGAATTATCAGTTCCCTAAAATAAGATTAGAACCCCATTAATAAATGCAAAGGATTTTAGTAGTACCACTATGATGCTTCATTTTAAATATCAGATAGCAACTCAAAGACAGAGAATGGAGAATGAATAAGAAATGAAGGACAAATCCCTATGTCATCTGAAATGCTGATTATATTAGGAAATATGGAAATTTAGGAAATATCTCTAAAAAGAAAAGGGTTAAGCATGTATTGAAAGGCTAAACAACAATTTCACTTAATCATATCACAAACATGAAATATCACAGAGACTGGAAAACCTATCATTGCTAAAATACCTAGTATTTTAATAAGGTACACATTTTAAAATGTATCTAGCATTTTAATAAATTATAACAACAATAAAAGCAGCTGCCAGGATTATAGTGGTGGTAAAACAAAACAAACTTTAAAACAAAGAGTCTGGGGGCGCCTGGGTGGCTTAGTCGGTTGAGCGGCCGACTTCGGCTCAGGTCGTGATCGCACGGTCTCTGAGTTTGAGCCCCGCGTCAGGCTCTGTGCTGACAGCGCAGAGCCTGGAGCCTGTTTCAGATTCTGTGCCTTCCTCTCTCTGACCCTCCCCTGTTCATGCTCTGTCTCTTCCTGTCTCAAAAATAAATAAAATGTTAAAAAAAAAAATTAAAAAAAAAAACAGAGTCTGATTTGTAATTGCTAAAAATATATCATTGATAAAATAAGTATTTAATACACAAACACCTGCACAAATCTTATCAATTGTCATTAAACATCAATAATAAAAAGTAAAATTTTATTATAATTGTATTTACGGCAAGAGCTCCTGGACTCCTTTTAGCTCCTTTGCTGAAACTATTTTAAGAAAGCATTTAAATTGGGCTCATAACTTCAGCAATTGGAAATCAGTCTTTTTCTAGTTTGCTTATTCAGGCCTGTTAACATATATTAATGACATGATTTACTAAGTTCTGGAAACCTAAAACATAATGTCTCTAAATGTCATAGTTTTTTAATAACATTTTTACAATGCCCAGAATTTGGAGTAGAATTTGCTTCTTGAAAAAGTTTAAAGTTGTGACTACTCAGTATTTATTTAGTAAACAAACATAATTCTTCTCCTTCGAAAGACCTCTACTATTAAGATATACACATATAAATCAGTCGACTTTTCCCAAGAATCAATTAAATGCACAGAAAAATCAGAGGTCAGATGTGTTTTCTAAAAAAAGAAAAAAGACATTAAGATTTAACAGATTTAGAAAGCCTACAAGTGGCATGAACATCAGGCTACATTTTGGTGTATTAGGTTTGAGATATAATTTACTACATTCTCTATCACAGTTTTATTTGCACTTCTTTTATGTCGTATAATTACTGTTTGTTCTTGTTATAAATACCTATACAAGAAAACTGTATAAAAAGTCATCTTTCCAAAATGTGTATTCTAATAGTGGAAATCTTCTAGCACAAGATAAATTCTTCCCTAGACAATGGCCATATACTGCATTCTCCATATTTTCAAGGTTAAATAGTGGCAAGTGACTGTAATGTAAGGAGTTAAAGCTATGAAAAAATTGGAAGATTAATCGGTGTTTCTAGAAAATAATTATTTTAAGCAAAATATTTTCATATTTAAAACCATCTAAAAATTACTTAATATTATCAACTATATGAATATCACTATTAAGGGGAAATATTATTAACTATAAAATAGATTATATTTTGATTTTCTATATTATCAGAAATACATAAATTTATATCAATCCTCTGTTTATATGTGTAACAATAATCTTAGATGCGATCAAAAGTGATAGATAACTTTCCTCTTAAACTCAGTTTGTTACTAAACACTGTTTCTTCAGAGTCTGATTTTAAACAAAAATAGGATTATTAGTGCCAGGGAATTAAAGATAAGGAAATATAATAAGCATCTTTCAGATATAGTAGACATAGAAGTTTATATATTTGTACATATGAAATTAAAATATACTTGAGGGATTCATACATATAAATCAGTAAATTTTCATAGGTTTGGGAAAGATAAAACTGCAGTGAAAATAATATCCTTAAGTTTTATATAACCTCTCTAAAATAATATTTCATAATGATTTTATGTTTTTGCCCAGCTATGATCCTAAGAAATAGCTAGTCAGCAAGAAAAAAAGGAGCAGCTCAGCATTAATTATATTAGAACTAACATCACTGTATTTGGCAGGTGTCCACCAACATCAAATGGCCTTTGTTAATTAAACCTAGGGAACAGATTAAATCATTGTGCTATTTGGAAGGTTTTCTTAGCCTATTGATCTTGGCAGGCACTAGTCATTATGTCATTACATATCTTCTCAATCAATAGGTATGAAAAGTACAACTATTACACAAAGTTCTTGGAAATCATGTAAAAATAGTTAGACATTGGGAACGACTATTCTAATGCATCTGTAACCCATTCATCCAGAGTTCAGAGTCCCTGGATCACAGTAACTCATGTTATATTATGTCCCTTAGGGACATAGAAAACCAAAATATGGTCTATTTAAACATCAGTCTAGATATTTCAGAAAATTGTGACCAAAGTCATTATTGTCTGTCTTCTCTGTGTTCTGAATATAAGGATTCTCATGATTCCCAAGGATTCTGATGTTTTGGTTGAAATTTAGTTTCAGGAACTATTTGGTATCTTAGATAGCTAAATCTTCCTCATATCATAAAAAAAAAAGTTATAAAACATTATAGATTTCTGCTTAATTTTGTAGTTAGAAAATTTAGAACCAAATTTAGTGATCAAGTATAATAACCAGTGAAAGGAAGTATTCCTTTCATTACTTTCAGATAAGTTTATTTTTTTAACATCTAAATATTTTTTTACATCTAAATATTTTTACATATAAATAGTTTTGCACTGGGATAATCTAATATTCACCTCAAGTATTTCAGAAGTAAATTACATATAATTCTTAAATAAAGACAGGAGTAAGTGAATATATGTTTCCTGCCTCTATTTATTTACTGGGCACCTGGTTGGCACACACATCTAGCAGGCACTAAAACTATCAAAAAAACAAATTATTATTTTAAAAGTAATAATGCCTTAAAGTAGCTAGGGTGCCTGGATTTAAATTCTGCTTCTCCCCCCAAAAAATAAAAAATAGTAATAAACTCTGCTTTCCCACTTACCAACCTTATGACCCCAAAACAAGTTCCTAAATCTTCGTCAATTCTCAATTCACTTATTGGCAAGTGAAGTGGGATAATTCCACATCTACCTAATTGGTTAGTAAAATTGATACATTAAGAGTACATAGAAAAGAGCCTGGCATATGTTCACTGTTTTCATTATGAGGATGATTATATATTATTTATTAAGTTATATAATGTTTCTATCCATTACCTAATCTATACCCCTGTTAAGGGTTGAAGCGTATCCTCCCAAAATTCATATGTTGAATTTCTAACCCTCAGAATGTGACCTTATTTGGAAATAAGATTGTTGCAGATGTAATTGTTTAAGGTGAGGTCACTAGGTTGAGCCCTAACCCATATGACAAGAATCCTTACAAAGGGGAAATCTGGACACAGAGACACACACACAGGGAGAACTTGATGTGACAATGCTGGCAGAGATCAGGTTTATGCCTCTACAAGGCAAGGAGCACCCAAGATTGCTAGCAAAGCACCAGAAGCTAGGAGAGAGACCTGGAAGCCCCCTCGCAGCTCTCAGAAAGAACCAATTCTATGGACATCTTGATCTCAGACTTTTAGCCTCCAGAACGGAGAGACAGTAAATTCCTGTTGTTTAAGTGACCCAGTCTGTGGTATTTCATTACAGCAGCCCTAGACCAAATACAACCTCTAAACTCCATATGGTGGTTATTATTTTATTTTCTAAAGTTTATTTACTTATTTTGAAAGACAGAGGATGAGCACACAAGGAGGGAAGGGGCAGAGAGAGGGAGACAGAGAGAATCCCAAGCAGGCTCCGTGCTGTCAGGGTAGATAGAGCCTGGTGCAGGGCTCAAATGCACAACTGTGACACCCTGACCTGAGCCGAAATCAAGAGTGGGATGCTTAGCCGACTGAGCCACGTAGGTGCCCCAGGTCATTATTATTTTAGATAAGAAAATACGTTCAGAGAAATGAAGTAACTTGTCCCAGGTTATAGAGCTAAAACTGACAGACTGGCATTCAAACTCTGGTTACATTACTCCAAGACCAGAGATTTTTTTTTAAAATATCACCATTGAAAAATCAGAAAAATTAAAGGTGATGCATGGGTATATGTTCTTGTGTATTTTATCTCTAAATGGCCATGGAGCTGCTAAAATAGTGCAGTAAAAAATAATCTCATAACAGCTGACCAGCTTTAGTTAACAAAAAGAACAAGAATCACAGATTTCTACATATTCCAATGAGAGGAAAAATAATGTGGAAAAAATAATCTAGTGTTTTTCTGTTTTCTACATATTCCAATGAGAGGAAAAATAATGTGGAAAAATAATTTAGTGTTTTTCTGTATATTAATATAGTAAATAAATACAAAAGAACTGCAAGAGCCAAGTAGGGAAGACATATGAATGTTTTTAGGCATAACTGTGATAAAGCGTATTATTTTAGTTAGAGAAAATAATAAATCTATGAACAAACCAGTGAGAACCAAATAACAGAATAAAAATAAAACAAAGCCAGGCAGGCTATAAATATGTTCTGACATCTCTAGTAGCCAGGGAAAATAGGTAAACACATTGAGTCATATGATTCATAAAGCATGAAACATGAAGACAACTCAGTGGTTAAACATAGGTTTATCTAGTTTTGACACCTGAAAAAAAATCATTTCCAAGATTACCAATGAGTTACACCTACAGATTATAGCTACTATCTCCAAAAATATAGTTTCTATGTAGAGTCTGGGAACAAACCAATGGCATGCTGCCAAAACACTCAGATGGACACAAGTTATAAGGCATCAGCGCAATAAGAAGCCAAATTAATAGCTCTCAGATGGTCAAGAATAAACTTTAGAAGACAGCTGTTATGTCATATTCCCAAGCCAAGGCAAAATTGATCACTTTGAATCAAAGACCAGAGAGGTTTAATATCTGCTTATGAAAATAAAACCACTGAAAGGGCCGAGTGTTTCTCCACAAAATAGTTTGATGTCTACTCTAATGCCCAATAAAATGAGTCAATGAGGTCCCAAAGTTTGATCTCAGATCTTGATAACTGTCTTTCTCTATCTATGAAGGCATACAAAGAAAAAAAAAAAAAAAAAAAACCTTAGGAGATTATTTTTAGTGGGTAGCTTCCTTTCTTATATTTATAAGACATTTAAATGTCCAAGACCCCCTGACAAATGATTTTATTTTTAACCTTATCTTGAGCCATCCAATCTTTCACAAGTTAAATAATTTTGTAAAAGTATTCCATCAGAGTCACTACTATAAAGCACCACAGTCCTGTTTCCAAAATGCTGCATGGAGGATGCATTCATCTATCTCATGCAGAAAAATCTTCAAGCCGTTTAGGTACAAATTATAAAAAAATAAAATAAAAATATGCTAAATGCATCCCTCTACTTAAAACTTTATTTAGTCTTTCAGGTGTCTATGCCTGTTTCTTTCCAGATGCCTTATCTTAACCTCTCATTTAGAAACTCTAAGTCTCAAAAATTAAAATTCACATTCACTTTGTTCTTTCTCTGTTCACCATTCACACATCTTGGCACCAACTCCTCCCCTCCTTCCCTACTCCCCATCCAAACTAGACTTACCTCCTGTCTGAGTGATGACTTGTATGTCACTTGAAAGAGGACCATCTCCAATTGAGGTAAAAGCCAGAACTTTGACAGAATATGTTTTCTGGGGCACTAAGTTGCCAATAGTAGTGATTTGGCTGTCAGCTACATTATGCTTCATCCAGTTGTTGACATGCTGTGTGGGATCCATTGTATAATAAACTCTGTATCCTTGGATCTGTCCATTTGGCTCCTCAGGCTCCTTCCACTGTACTAAAATGGTGGTTGAACTCAACATCCGCGCCTGGACATCCCGTGGGGCACTGGATGGTGCTTGTTCTGAGGTCTGTGTTAGCACAGGCTCACTGGGAGGTCCCCGCCCAATGTTATTAACAGCAACAACCCTGAATTCATAATCCGAGTAGGGACTTAGTCCAGCGACACTGTAGCGTGTGGTCGCCACCCCATCAATTTCTTTGTAAGGTTCCTCAGAATTTTTAGGTTTATGCTGAATGATGTAGTAAGAGACAGGCTCAGGGTTCCCAGAGTCCCACGTCAATGTGATGCTTGTGGCTGTGCTCTCGGTCACTACGGGCGTTCCTGGAGGTTTGGGTAAGGCTTAGGGGGAGAAAAAGGGACAGTAAGTATCCATCATATCTAAGGTGTTAAAAAGATCTATAAACTCTACTACTGGAATGACAGAATTATGTATCTACTGAAGAATAAATTAAAACAAAAGATAGTTTTCTACATGTGTAGGACAGATGCATAGGGGACAAATTTTACTAGAAGCACATTACAGCACTGTATTTTGGGGCTTGTATCCACGTCCATCACTTATTAGCTATGTGATCCTGGATGCAATAGCCTCTTCTTTGCTTTAGTTTTCTCATGTGAGAAATAGGAAAAACTGTATCACTGAACTTGTATGGTACAGTTGGTGAACTGTTTCATGGGTTTGCTGGAAAGACTAATGAGCTACTCCAGTAATGCTCTTAGAATGTATCCAGCACCCTCAAAAAACATTAGTTGCAATTATTACTATTATTATAACCATGACCTTGGCCAACTAGCCCCTTGCTTCAAGAAATAAATGATATAACTAAATACCAACATTGAAAAGAACACAATTTGGAATATATTGAAATGGCATTAAATTGTTATGGAAGAATAATATCCATTTTGTTTTCCAGTTGTAAGGCATAGATTATTATTTTTTTTACATATAGTAATATAACCTAACCAAGAGTTTTAAGAAAGAATAGTAAATTTAAATTGATTAATTTCAAATTCAGTTTTTTAGTTAATATTTGAAAATGCTTAACTAAATTACAGTACATTCACAAATAACTTTTTAAAGCAGTTTTGGTAATAATATGTATTCTATACTCAATACCAATAATATCTGAAATTATAGCTACCTGGCAAATATTCGCAATTAAATCCATCTTTTAGAGCTCCAATTCTTGACATTTAGCAGAAGAAGCTCACTCAAAATGCTACTGATTAACAATACAAACCATCCACACTGGTGACCTCATACTTAAGCATATCACTCTGGAGAATGATTTTGAAAGGTATTTTTAGTAGGGGAGAAAGGACAATCCCATTAGCTAACATTTTGGAAAAAGCTTAGGATATAACACTCAGATGATTAGCCTTTTAGTACCCTTTTCCCTTGTCAACATAAAGGCAAAAAGTACAATACTCAAGTACAATGGCAGCTTTTTAAGAGTAGTAAACTTGTACTTGAATATTGCTCTATCCTCAATACCTAAGCCCAGCAGTGTTAAGCAAATGAATGCCTAACTGAATGAATGAGTCAGTCACTATCTTCCAGTTGCTCTTTTTGTTTTGATTTACTTTTTGCCTTCAAGATTTACCCTTATGTTTATTTACTTTTGAGGTGTGGAGGGTAAGGAATGGCAAGAGTCAGGAAAACAAAGATAAGAAATTGAACAAGAATTTTCGTTTATGTGACTCCTGATTTTAAATTCTTGAAGGTCTTCACTAAACCTTCAAATATTTAAAGCTGAAATAGTTATTATAGGAGAGGTGATTCAATGTTTGCATTTTACTCTAAGAACTCTAGCATGATAATATTTGGCCAAGGGATTTTACTGAAAATAATAAAAAGATATTTGTTTAAATATTCTGGATGGGAATTTTTCAAAAGAGTAGATGATCCAAATTTTCCCTAGATGTCTTTCTGAATTATTCAGGCAAGTGAAAATATTGCTAATTAAAACTGTGTTTACTGATACTTAGACATTAGTTTTTCTGTCACATTTACTGTACAGTATAGGTTTTGTGTCTATAATGTATGGAGAAGTGTGAGTATGCTTAGTACAGTTAAGGATAGGCAATACAATGTCACTATTTTTAAATGATTAAATGTTGACACTGATGTGTATCTTTGTTCTCATGGCATTATTGCTTTAATATGGCATATATTTGATATATATTCTTGGTGAGGGTATGACACCAATTATAACATGTGCATTACTTTTTTTAGGATCATACTTCCTGGAAAGCAAAGACAATTTGTATTCATTTTTGCAATAGCTCCAGACTTCTGCAAGAACCCAGGCATCTTCAGTCTTCCCTTTTTTGCAAAAGTGTTGTAGAATTCTACAAACACTGATAAAACCGATTAGTGGCTCACACACTTACTTCTGTTTTCTTTGTTTCAAAAATATTTGTGGAATACAGAACTTTAGTTATATTTAGTGCACTCATTTAAAGAAAATAACATTTCTTGAGCACTTCATGCACAGAAGGTAAGAGATAAATTTAAAATAGAATATAATGCCACTTACATTTTGATTTTTGTGATAGGAACCATCAAAAATTTAAAACATCTATTATTAGACCACATTGATTTAACTATTTATCTTTCTTTTTCTTTTGTCTGCGTGGATTTGAGCATTTATTAATACTTCTTTGGCTTTTTCTATCATGTCACTCTTGAAATTTTTTTTTTTTCATGTTTATTTATTTTTGAGAGACAGAGAGAGACAGAGAATGAGCAGGGGAGGAACAGAGAGAGAGGGAGACACAGAATCTGAAGCAGGCTCCAGGCTCGGAGCTGTCAGCACAGAGCCCGGCATGGGGCTCGAACCCACAAACCATGAGATCATGACCTGAGCCGAAGTCAGTTGCTTAACCAACTAAGCCACCCAGGAGCCCCATCTATCATGTCACTTTTACCAGGATTCTGGATTAATATGAAACCTGTATGCATCAGTTCTATCAAAATGGTTGACTGCATTTAACATTCCTCATTCTGCCTGGCTAGTGCATGGGCCCAGCCTATTGTTAAATATTTTGATGACTATCATTACTTAGGCTGTCAATCCTTTTAATGGAGAATCTGCCTACCTAGCTAGACATGTGTATCCTATATGGTACCATAGATATGATTAGACTTTGGCATCTGAAATACTGAATGATGAATTGATTCCTTTTAGAATTCCAAGGATAGACTTTGTGAAGACATTAGTCAGGTGAGTTGAGTATACCCAGACCCTCAAAGCAAGAACCACTGAGCATACCTTTGACAGTGATCTGTGCTATTGCTTCAATGACACCTAGTGTTGACATGGCAACACAGGTGTAGTTTGCTGACTGTCTTACATCATTCAGTTCCAGTACATTTCTTCCTATTGGCATATCATCTTCAGGTGTCAGATCTTCTGCCCCCAACATCCACTTCACATAAGGCATTGGTGACCCCACGGCCACACAGGTGATATTAACACTTCCACCTGGCATGATTTCATGATTAGTAGGTGGGATAGAGAATCTTGGTGGGACACGGCGAACTGGAACAAAACACAGGGAAGATGATAAAACATACAAGGCAAGGTAAAGTGGCTTGTTAAACATATGACATGCACTGTACAAACACAATTAAACAATTGAAACATATTGTGGATTTTCCAAAAACAAAATAAATAAAAACTGTGGATAATACAAACCATACAAGTATGGTATGTGTATACACAGAAAAAAAATTATTTAGTGTAGTCATTGATATCTTAGACACATTCATACAAAAGTTGATTCAGACCTACAAAGGGCCCCACAAAAAAAAAAAAAACTATCTACAAACTAACAATACACAAACATCATGCATAAGATAAACACAAAAACATATACATGCATGCATACAGCAAAGATTCTGTGCATGCATGTATATGCAGAAAAGGGGGCAGGAAGGTCACAAGCAGGTTTAAGTTGAATATCAAAACCAACTTCAGTGCTGTGCACTTCCAGTTGATGTGAATGTATGTGTGGGACCACACTGTCACATCCCAGCCCTGGAAAACATTGTCTAGAGTACATGGAAAGTGCAACTTATTTGCTTTTAGACTCAGAGTAGATGCAGCCTCAAGACCTCACACTAACACTGGAACAGACACAGAAATATATACATATATTAATTTACACTCACAGAAGAAGAAACAAAGCCAATGCCAGTAGAGATACTGGATTGGATCATGCAAGGCATGCACAAAATGAAGTCTCAAGGCCTGTGCTTAGAACAATGGGAGAATGGCTAAAATCCAAGACAACAATGACAACAGAAGAAATAACAGGGTAACAGCACTAAACATAAAGGGAGGAGCTAGAGGACAGTGATGGAAACAGGGACTTAAGGGATCATAGGTTTCGAAGTAGGAAGATATTATATTAAGCTGGGCTGTCAAAGTAAGGACTGCAAATTCAGGAAGGGAGCTGGGTATTTCACATTCAAGATTTCATTCAGAACATTTCTAAGATAAAACAACACAGATAATGGTAACAAAATCTGGTAAGAGGCTTTTTATGCCTACATTCAAATTGAAGGACACTGGGTCTAAAACATACAATGAAACGTGACATTAAAAGAATAGGTCATATTAAAGCAACGCAACACAGAAAAAAAAAAACAAACAAGCAATTACAGTTCAGTGTTCCTGCTTCAGATAATCTGAATGTTTATGTCTGCTTAAGTACATGTGTCTCAGACATGGTACAGGGAGAGAGTAAGGGACAAATAGGCCTCATCTTGGGCTCTTTTTGGCAAAACATTCCACCAAGAGTATTTTAGATCCAGAGGTAATCATTAGGAGCATACCTCAAACATGGATAATAGAGTGATTTGTAAAATTATATGTAAGTTCATAAATAAACAACCCCATAACCCAAGAAGATGATAAGTAAATAAGTCTGTCTGTAACCATTTTGGCTATAGTTAAGGTTGAGATAAATGTCCGTTGACTCGAGAGGGCTCGCTGTGATGGCCTCATGGGTGAATGATAGGCAGAGGAGAAGGGAGAGCTAAGCATGCCTCCTGCAGCCAGTTCACAGGTTACACAAAACAAGCAGGAGCCAGTATAGACTCTAAGGTGTCAAAGAACATATCAAGAAAAATAGAGGAGAGTTTAGTCTTCATGCTTGGTATTAGGAGAACAACTACAAAAGTCATTCTATGGGTGGCAGGCATCCTTATAAGACAAAAATAAAGGTGGGGCAGGAGACGGGAAGAGTGGAGCAGGAAGAAAAGCAGGAACACTGACCCCAAGTTCATGGGACCTGAGGGAGTTAAGTGTTACCAGTTACCATGCACCCAGGTACATTCTTTCCCATCATGCACCACAGTGAGATACCACCAGCAAGCACCGGAAGCCATGGCCAGGGCATTCTCTGCTAAAACATACCGTTAACCAAAAGAAGACCACAATGCAGCTACATTCATTTCATTTGTATTCTTTGTTATTGGTTTAATTAAGAGTTTTGTAAGGTGGGTAAAAAGTAAAAAACACACCAACCTTCTCGCAGCTCTGAGGGATGTAGGGGGTTTGATGCAGAACACAATGAAATGAGGAAAGGAGAAAAACAAGGGAAACACAGAGAGAGTAAAAAGGCCATATCAAGGCTTTCAACTGCTACTTGAACATCTTTATTTGCTCTAGTTAATCCTTCCTATCTCAGCTGAAAATGTTAGCAACACTTCATGGACTAATACGGTATTAGAAACAATAGCTAGCATCATTTTGAAATTTTTCCATTGAAGAAGGTACACATGCCTCATGCAACAAAGGAGGTCACTGTTGTAAGAAAAAGGATCAAGGGGCTTTCAAAGAATTTGGAGAAGAAATGGTTTTCTTCATATTCTCCCACCCCGGACTCCAGAGGAAGATAGGAGAGCAAAACATCCCCACAGAAACAAGATTATCTCAAACAAAAATTTCAAAATCAAGCTAGATATTTTCCTAAGGAAATCCATCCTATTGTAACTTAAAGCCCTCACAGTCTTTAATCTATTCCCACCCCCACCCACACCTTTTGTGCTTGTTCACAGACACTTAGACCAGGAAGAAGAGCATTTCCATTGGGCAAGAAGCTATAGGAACCAGGAACTTTTAAAAACTCTGGGGAAGAAGAAGTACTCCTTTCTAGTTGGCATGAAAGGCACAGCCATTCATAAGCTCAAACTGTAATCATTTGTATTAGTTTATGAAAAAACATGGATGTATCCTCATAATTCATTCTTGTCCCAAGGACAACTAATATTATTTTTAAAAAAAGTACAATCAGGGTTCGATGGCAATCAAAATATTAAACTTTTTGGAATGTTAATAAGTTTTTTAAATATGTGTAAATATATGTGTAGACATATGGACACACATAATACCATGTATTTAGAAATATAAAAGCAGAGAAAGAAAGAAAACATAATTGTGCTATTTGCAGGTAGCACCTTTATTTCATTTTTTGTTTGTTTGTTTTGTTTAGCAGCTTTATCCTTACGGGCTCCGCAGCAGAGGTCTTGAAGACATAAACACCTTTATGCTTGGAGTTGCACAGAAAACTGATTAGTAGCACACCAAGCAATTATTTCAGGGTTTGATAAAGGAAACAGAAGAGAAAAGCAACAGAAAGGAAAAGAAGAAAACTTCAAACAAATGCCAAGCACAGTTCAATCAATGCAGTAAAAATGCAAATATACTTACAAACTTCATGCCTCAGGATAGACTGTACTCAAAAGTTGTCAAAATTTTTTTTTTAACAATAGGGTCAAGACTTTTAATTCTCTGTTGACTAAAATGCTTCAGCCACTACGATTATTAGAGTATCAGTTTGGTACCTACTGACATAACAACACAGATCTTGTGGGTCTCTCAACTCCCCCTGAGCCTTAGTGAAGAAGCGATGCCAGGTTATGTCATTCCTACCTCTGACATATAAATTGGCAGGGGCAGAATAGCGAGTGCCCGCGCTGTTGGTGGCAACACACTCATATTTTCCTTGGTCAGATTCTTCGCTCTGTTCGATCTGAAGGGCGCCTGTATGGATATAAAATATAGTGCCAAAGAGATGGTCAGAGAAGGCTTTCTCAGCGCAGAAAGCTAAACCTCTTAACAATATGAAAAGCCCCGCAAAGCGAAGGTCCGCTCAACGTCGATTCAATCTCTCGCTAAGGTGCACAGACAGAAAATGATGCGATGAGAAAAACATATAGAGATTATTTCTTTTTTACATCATCAATGCTAGCATAAGAAAACAATTATCTCTTTTCCCAAGCAAGACTTCTAGTCATAATTAATACTCTCATTTCCTAGACTAATAAAATGAAGATGGGTGAGGCTGCTTCAAGGAAGTATGGCTTTTAAATCAAACAAAAGATTAATTTTTGGTGTGGTTTTGTTTTGTTCCATTTGGGTACCAAAAGTGGCGCAAAAGATAGGTATGCTCAAAAAATACCAGGCCGGGTTTTCAAGAAAGTCTTCTGCTGAAGAAAGGCAAAAATACGCAGCGAGTACAAAAAGGCTGCACAAAGCAAAAAATTAAAATTAGTCATTATATATCATGAAAATATTACTTAAAGAAACAAAACTCCCTTAAGACATGCAGATTTTTAAGAAAAGAAAGACAGTTTGCCACGACTTACAATCATTTATTACATTTGCTGAAAAACAAAGAGCAGTTGAATTAGAAGGTTTTAAAAAAGTTAAAAAGCACGGCCTACGCCAGCAAGGAAGAACCAACCAGCCACTGCTTGAGGACCTCGAGACGGATCCCCTAAGACACCCATCAAAATCCACCAGTGGGATTAGCAGTGTGGTGTCACAAAACCCCAAGAAAAATCCAAAACAAGAATTCTAAAAGAAATGCACACTGAGTCAAAGTATGACAAACCAGCAATATCACATACCACCAAGAATACGGAGCACCTTTTGTTTCCATAGCCTGAAGGACAGAAGACCCAAAAATCCAGAAGTGAGTAATCCAAGAAAAAAAGAAGTGGGGGGAAAAAAGCATTGCTGTCAGGTTGTAGGCGAGTGGGATCAGGTGGAAAGGGGAGTCATTCTTTGACTTTTAAGACAGTAAGAGAAAAAAGAATTGAAGAACAAAAGCAAAAACCTTTTGAAAGATAAAGACAAAAAGCAGATGTTCCAGGCTGTCTTCTGCATGTCTGCCACTGTTCTCCAGACCATCTTGGCTTTGGTCCAGAACAAGAACAGCTAAGGAAGAAAAAAATGATCTTTTTTTTCTCCGGTTGGACAAAAAAAAAGGAAAAAGAAGAAAAAAAAAAAGAAAAAAAGGAAAAAGGAAGAAGAAGAAAAGGAAAAAAAGAGGGACAGATGGTACGCTGTGACTGGTCTGTGGTCTAAAGACCTGGATATGCTTTCTTTGAAGCATATCACAACTTAAATAATCATCTCCATAAATAAAGAAACGAACAAAACAAAGAGAAAAGAAAAAGAAAAGGAAAACTCACAATATGAGAATCACTGATCATAACCAAACAGTACAAAGGGGAAAAATAAAGTTGATGGACATATTATTGGAATGAGTTTGAAAACAAGACAAAGATGGGAGTGATGACAGGACAGAAAGAATGAGCAAGATCATTCTGTGAACGTTAGTTCAGCACTCTTACCTCTTATTGGTGTACCACCTGGGTGGATAATATGAATGCAAATAAGATTAGAAAGAAGAAGCATTAGTACGAGAAGGAGGAGGCTAGGGCTGGGGAGAAGAATTAAATTAGATTTACAGAATTAAATAAGGTCTTAAAAGAAACTTGAATTACTATACTGGTAAAACAGGAATATATTAGATAGTATTATTAGATTATAAAAGCAAGTTGCATTATACCACAGAGGGCAAAGACCACAATAGGCAGCATTGCTTTTCTCAGAGAAACAACTGAGTTCATAGGTCTGGGGTCATATAGGTTTAGAATTATATCTTATATGCCTCATATTCTTAAAAAAAAAAAAAACCAAAAAACTAAACGATACTTTTTAAAGACATAGTTTAGGAAAAATCCTGGCTAATCTGTTTAAGTATATATATAGGTACGCATATATATATACTGTTATAGGAAATACTAATGACTAACTGGAAACAAACACTGTTGATTGAATATCTTATGCTACTCACTATGCTACATTTGTGTGATATAACTTGTGTATTATTTTATTTTTGTACACAGTGTTCTTACAATAACGGATCTGTGGATGTGTGCGTGTGCGCGCCACTACCGAGATCTGGTGTCTACACTGACAGTTAGTAAAATGCATGCCATGCATTTTATTAATAATAAAATAATAATAATAATAATAATAATAATAATATTCTGGATATGGAAATTAGTGAGGGTGAAGTGCGCTTCAGAACTAAGCACTTACCAATAGATTCTGGAGATTTAAATACGGAGAGAAGAAAGACAGCATAAAAATATTATTATATTCCTTATAATTTGGTACAAATTTTTCAGAGTTAAAGCTTTATATACTAAATCATCTATGTTACATGTGAATAATTAATTCTTTATTTACAATAACAGAATGCTAATCTACACAATTCTGCTGAACAACAAGCAAAAAAGGCAGTTAACAAGACGCTTTAACATCACAGGACAGGTCAAAAGCTGAGAATTCTGGGAAGACAGGCAGTTAAACAACTTAGAATTCTATATCAATATAACTCCCAACGTCAAAGTAAACAGCTTATTACTACATGTCCCGGTGAAATTGCCTAGGGACAGGCTCTAAAACTTAAGAAATTTAGAATTATCTCTATCTTTAATCTAAAGAGAGCAAAGGGATGAACTTGGGATAGGGGTGGGAGAGGGAGAAAAGGGCAGCCAGGGGAAAGAGGAGGAAGCAGCAAAAGCTGGAGTCTACACCAAAAGCAGACTTCTGTAGATCCAGTCACTGGAGGGTTCAAAACTCTTTAGTGTGGGCGCACACTACTGTGGCTTATGTGTAGAAAATGCTCACTCACAAGAATATAATAATAATATTAATAAAAATCCCCTCCTTGCATTGGTATTTGGTAAAGGACTTTCGAAAAAATACATCTGGTTACTCATGGGATAACATTTCTGTCATTTATGTATTAGTGAAAAGAAAGCAGATGTGACCAAACTTAACTAAACTTTGGTACTTTGATGAGTTCAAATGCATAAGAGACAGAGAAAACACACTTTAATAAAATTGAATCATTTTGGTGTTTAATATGAATATTTTGGTTTTTAATGGATACAACCATTGGAGCTCCTTGCAAGTTCTGAATGAAGTCCAATGTTGAAATAAATTTGTTTCAAAAGAAAACAGAGAGAGAAGAAAGAAAGAGGAGAAAATGGAACCATCAAATACTGCAGAAAAGCAGTAAATTAAAAAAAAATCATCAAAAATACAGTCACAGCAGTGAGCAATGTGGATTAAACAGAAGCTGCAAAACACACAGAGAGAAAGACAGACTCTGAAACAGGCTATGACATCACAAACATGGACAACACATTAAATAACAGAGAAAGAGAAGAGGGAGAAAAATCAATACCTAAAAATTAAAATCAAATCAAATCAAATTAAAATAAAAATAAAGAGAGAGAAAGCTAAAAAAAAAAATTCTCTAAGAGTTAGTGGAAACAGTAACAAGACCCTACCTGATCGTAATTGCTTAATACGGCCATTGTTGTTGCTTGTGTCGACGGGCAGGAAATCTTTAAACCAAGTTATTTCTGGATCCGGATTCCCACTGGCTGCACAAAGCATGGTGGCAGTGCGTGTACGCTCAACCACCTTCAACTGTGGGCCCATGTCAATGGTAGGGAAGCCCCTAGGAATTTGATCCTCTGCAAGACAAAAGGTGATACAAACATGTCAATAAATCAGATGCCCAAAATTCAAGAGCTATTGTCCATTAATCTTTCCCCTTGCCTTATTTGGCATTTGTTGAGAAGCTAACACAAACCAGGCAGCATTGCATTATTAGATTAGGATACAGTCACAATGTTGTTCCTGGCCAGGAGAATGCACAGTCTATGTAAGAGACCAATATTCTAACAAAGAGCTCAGATACATGTGATAAAGAACATGATGAAAAACCACATCTATTTCTAGGATCGTGGGGGAAGAAGAAATTATAGAATGTGTGCTGGAGGAGGTCAGTGAGGTCAGCTTCAAATGAGACTCTGAAATGGGCATTAAGAACAAGTGGAATTGGCCAGAAAGATGGGAACATCACAAGGATAAGCACTTAGGGAACTTTCTGTTGAGGGAAAACAATGGGGTCCAGTAGAGCTCTTTTGGAGAGCATCTGGGGAATAAACAGATTAGCTGGATTAAGTTACCTCATTTCTAATCTGCTGTTTTTCTTGTGATTTTTAAGTAAAACTCTGTATTTTTTCATAAGGGTCAACTTCAACCTGAATGAATTTCTTTTTCTTTTTTTTCTCTCTCTCTCTTTTTTTTTTTTTTTTTTGAATGAATTTCTTTGTAGGGAGTTTCCATTAATCTGAAAATTGTCTGAAAAAGACTCCCTTACAAAAGAAGAAAAGAAACTCAGAAAAAGCAACACAAAAGTATATATTCCTCAGAGTAAGAAAATATTTTCCTCCATTCCAAAGGCCTATACCATTTTCAGTAATTAAGAGTTCAAATTCCTAAATTTTGAATCCTCAACTCATCCAAAGTTCACTTCTCCCTATCCTATATCAAAATTGTCCCAGATCTTGGATCTTGAGAAGTTAAATTCCTCTTAAATCCCCCAAGCATGATGATCCACATTAATAATTTACATTACCAGTTCTTCCAGCCAGCATTAGAAAGGTATATTCTATCTTGAAGAAATTTTTAATTTGAAGGAATTTTAGTTATATATGTGATTATTATCCAAATTAGAACTTAGCAGTTTGTTTGAAAACCGCTATAAAATAGTTTGAGTTCTCACTGGGTCTGGGATTAATTTAATCAACTGTCCCTCATGATCTTTGATTAATTTTCATGAGCCATCAATTCCAAAATTACTCAAAAGCACAAACACCAGTGAGAAAAAAAGTTAGAAATCATCAAATAGGGCATCTCACTTCTCCTAGGATTTCACCTGCAATTTATGGTATGATCCTATGAGTATTGCTGAAGTCTGCATTATAATTTCTAGGAAAAAGGCTCTATTTTGATGCTTCTGCTGTGTTGTCAGTCAAATATATGTGTCCTCTACAGCCTCCCCTCTATCATTACATGATAAATTCAGTCTCCTAAATTTAGCTAGCAAAATCCTTTTAAATCAGGCCCCATTTTTCTCAATCTCTCATGGATGATATCCCCCATAGCAAAGTTTCTTCTGTTCACACTGTAACTCTTACCATTTTCTAGACAAATCATGTACAATAAGTACTCTGGGTCTCTGGAAAGCCATGCAGCCAAAATCACCTTCTTTATAATAAAAACCCTCTCAAATACATGTAACATTTTCCTCCTCAGAGCTATTGTAGCAGTGAATAACTAAAATCCATTTTCTTGTATTTATTATTATGAGTTTATCTCCCTACACTGTGAGTTCCTCCAGATCTCATTTATATCAAAATCCCTTGTCATCAAACTAGTCTGTATTATCAGACTTTTCAGAGAACCTCCAATGATTCCCAAGCCTAAATAAGAATATAACCTAGTGGTTAAAAAAAGAAAAGAAAAGAAAAGGAAAGGGAAAAGAAAAGAAAAGAAAAGAAGAAAAGAAAAGAAAAGAAAAGAAAAGAAAAGAAAAGAAAAGAAAGAAAAGAAAAGAAAAGAAAAGAAAGAAAAGAAAAGAAAGAAATATGTTTTTCTACTATATATAGTAGGAAACTACTTCTGGTAAAGACTTGATCAGAGAAATAGTTCAGGACTACAGAGAGAGATTTTGAATGTGATTAGTGAACAAATGTCAAACTATTATCAAAGAATAAAGCACCCAATAAGGGGAAGGTTTCTCTCAACAAGTCCAGATTGTTATAAGAGAAACTGGGGAGGCAAACAGAACAGGCAGGTATGGACCCTAGCTCTTCTGCAGGAAGATTATGAAAGACCAATAGACGTTGCTAAGGCAAGTTGGGCTTGACATCTAAATTCACTAGAGAATATTTACCTGTCCCACCAGCTAGTTACAGCTGGAGACAAAAAAAGTTATAAAAACAATTCACTACGATGAGTTAACATTTTACTTAGGTTGAAAGATTCTTTCGAGGAAGCAGGAATACATCCTGTTTATGTGAATGCTCACACATCATCAGCCAAGCAGAAGGCCTTTAGAGGACAAAAGCCAGAAACAATAGTTAAGGATGAAATTTCAAGATGGTTTTTCGGAGCTCCAAGGGAAAGTTAAAAATTACAAATGGAATAGAGCATTTTGCAAATTAGGCTAATTTTGATAATGTACTCCAAATGAATTTCATCAGTCTGTTCTTTGTGACTTTAAGTTTCGTCAATATGATATATTTCTACCTATAGCATTGTTCTAATATTACTTGAAAAAAAAGCAGATAGATCAATAGCCATTGTATTACACACATCATATTAAACATCTCGCTTGGTGTCTAGTGACCCAAAATGCTTCAAAGCATTTTACCTGGAGTGCTCCAAAGTCAACTACACTGGCTTAGTTACCTAGAAATGAGTTTCTTAAAAAGCTCTTAGATTTTGTTATCTTTTCCATATTTAACACTACGAACTTAGGTTCATAAAAACTCACCTTGAGATTCCTGAGCTGTTTCTCTATTTCTCAGGGCATTGTATCTACCCCCAGGCATTTAAATACTAGTTACATTAGCATGCATTAACAGTGACCCACTAGCCATTACTTTTCTTCTACACGTTCATCTCTGAAGAACCACACCACTATTCAGTATCAAGTGGCAAGTGTCAAAGACTTAAGATTGTTGAGCCACTTACTGAAGGCTCTTACTAAAGAAATCTAGAATTAATAACCATTTATAAGAAATGAAATCCTCACCTTAGGGAGAGCTGACAAAATTGACTTGTGCCCTATCAAAAGCAGTCTAATACATTTGCATGACCTTTCTTTTCCTTCTTGGCTCATAAAGAACACTCCAGAGCCCCCTTTTCATATACACAAGTGCACAACAAAGATAATCTTTCTTGCATACTAATCGGACAGAGGATGTAAAGAGTGCTCCTTTCCTATTTTTAATAAGGGTAATTAAATTCTATCCATCCCCCACCTTTGCACAGAATCTCTTTTGAATGTACTTTCTTCATTAATTTTTCATGAGAAACATCACAATGTAACAGATTCAAATAGCCAGAGCTCTTATATGTTGACAGTTGTGGCTTGTTTCCAATTTGACTGTCAGGTATTTGGCAATAAAACTCAGTATTCAACATAAAACGAACTGTAGAAATAATGAAATTTCTAATTGGAATGCTTATCTCAGTGGGTGTAGTTTAGAAGATGTTAATTGCTTTCTTTTTACCTTCTACATTTATTAGTGATTTATATAAAATTGCTTTGGCCATTTGATAACATCAACTTTGACAGCTCATCAAATGTGTAGTACCAGGAACTTGGGGGAAAATCAATATCTTTTATATCTTAACCACATAAACTTTTACAGAAAAAAAGAAGCAGCTATCAAAAATTAACAAATCGTCAATATGTTAGCAGCTTTAAACTTTTACATGAGGTGAAAAGAAAAACATTTTGTCCTATTCATTAATGTGTTCATTAAGCTTTAAAGTGCCTTACTTATCACTGTTCCATATTAATATTCAATCATGCAGAATTAGCTACTAATTCATCAACAATTTAAATCAGACTTGACCTTCACAAAGCCATTTGGTCTGTCATTTTGAGAGGCCATTAAAGGGCAGATTACTACATACTTGTGCTTAGTGAATCATAGAAGTTAGACATATTTTGTTTGGAATGGCAGCTATAATAGACCTGGAAATATAGCATATTCGTTGAGTCCGTTTGGTATCATAATGAAATATGCGGATATGAAACTTACAGTTCCATTAAGGAAAGGGAAACATGAACATCAGCGCTGTTTAGAGTTAACTTCCCATTTCTCCAGAACTTGTGTTAATAACCCCTGACATACCCAGGACTTGAAAGGAATGTATAGGGAAATAGTCTGACATGGTTTTGTAAGGAGTCATGCTTTAGGTATCTGTGAACGATCAGATACAAGCTTTTGCATAATTTGCTCAGTTAAACTACTTTCGTTGTTCATCCATAAATAATTTTAATGATTTTTTTAGTTGTGCTCTAATTCCACAAACACTGAACCTCTTGTATTTGTTAGGAAACCACACAATTAAATTGCCTGCTAAAGCCATAGCCTCCATCCAAGGTGGCCAAAGCAGTTCTTCTTGCCTATTCTTGCTGGGACATGAATGAATGCAAACATACAGGTGTTCTGACTCTGCTCCCAATTGATTAAAGAAGTTTTCAGTGAAAGACTATTTTGCCGCGGTGCTACATTTCCAATTTATCACATCAATTACATCAACAATATGCCTTTACAAAAGCAGTATTAAGAGATTTGGCAAGTACACTCAATCATTTAAATATTATGGATGATGTAGAAGTTTTGATGAGAAAGGTAGTGTAATAAAGCAAAATCAGAAACTTTAGTAAGAGATAAGTAGATTATTTTTTTTTTCTTAGAGAACTCAACCTCCTGAATCACTTTTCTGAGTACCAAACAATTCGTAGTGGTTCCTTTTATTTTTTTTTTCAACGTTTATTTATTTTTGGGACAGAGAGAGACAGAGCATGAACGGGGGAGGGGCAGAGAGAGAGGGAGACACAGAATCGGAAACAGGCTCCAGGCTCCGAGCCATCAGCCCAGAGCCTGACGCGGGGCTCGAACTCACGGACCGCGAGATCGTGACCTGGCTGAAGTCGGAGGCTTAACCGACTGCGCCACCCAGGCGCCCCCGTAGGGGCTCCTTTTAAAAAATCTCTCAACTGGTGTTATCAATCAATCCCTTAATAAGTCAATGAGTAAGCTTGAACTCATACGCTCATGGAGGGCAGGGCTTTGTGATATTTCCTTTGTAACCAAGACAGTGTACAAGATATATTTGCAAATACATACGTTTAGGGAATCTCGACAAACATCTCAGCACTCACTCATGTGGCATCTCTGAATTCCTATCGGGTTTATTTCATATCATTCATTTAAACAGTAAATCATTCTTTGTTTTGTGGCTATATGCTTGGCCTCCGCAATTTGGTTCTACATCTAAGAGACATACAACTTTCTTATAACTTCTATTTTTTACGGTGTCTTAAGTAGTATGAGGCTTCCAGACTCACAAAAATAGTCTTTAAGGGCTATTTTTATAGTCATAAATTTTATTTCATTAGCAAACAATCTTCGTTGGTTAAGATGCACAAGTCATGCTTGGTTCCTTTTATAATTTGGTGCAGTTACTGCACTGGGAACACACATTTCAGTTCCTGCTATCTAATTCTATAGAAAGGCTCTCTTCATACACTACTTGTAAGTTCCTACAAGTCAAAATGCCAATCACATAACAAAAAAAAAATACATGTAAACACAATGAAACTCAAAAGAACCCACAGAATATGGTACCAAAACTCTGTTATGTCATCTTTAGAAAAATGAAATTATTGATGTTCAAGCAAATGGTAAAACCCAAGTGAATCACTCAGTTGTATGTTGGGGCAATCACTCAGGTCATGGTTCACTCACAAGAGCAAAGATTTCTCAATGGCTATGTATCTTAAATTTTAAGTGTGCTCACAGTGTAATCTTCTACAAGCTCTAAAGTTTTGTTTTTGTTTTGAAGTATGAAGGGATTAAGGAAAGATTTCATTAACAAAGGAAAGGCCAAATGTTAGATGGATCATATTTGGAATATTTTCTTAGTGGTAGACCCTTTAAATATATTGCAAGTCATCTCCACCTGTTAAAGAAACAGTACTAATCTGTGCCACACAAAGTATGTTTTTATACTTAGGAAAAAGTGAAAATTCTCTTGAAAAGTTGAAATATGGTGGTGGTCAGGTGGTCACATAACAAAATATTTTCCTATTTATGAAAACTGCATTAAATTAAAAGAAAAAAGAGCTTTTGAACTATCAGTTTGAAGAATCTACTGAGCAGGCAATAGATGGTATAATTCATTCTATAGATATTTATTAAATGCCTCTGTTGTGGCAATTGTGGGCCAGGCACTGGGTATGAAGTAATCTAGAGAACCTTTATATTGTTGTGATTTAATTAAATCTGCAGAATAATTAGGTTCTTTGGGAGTGAGAATAGTACCCAGCTCATAGATGGGAGGACTGAATGAGATAATGCAATAAATGTGGCTAGCACTGCCTGGCACTGGTGTCTGGCATTTTGTAAAATATTAGCATATCTACACTTACTCAATCCCAAGATCCTATGATAGATTTACAGAACAGAGGCATGTGACTCCAAGTCTTGATATAACAAAAGCTGCAGCAATAAATTGTAAATGGGGAATATTCTATGCAAATCATAACAAAAAAACCCACAAGGATTATCTAAACACACAAGTGACTATTTATTTTTTATGTTTATTTTATTTTTGAGAGAGAGAGACAGAGTGAGAGCGGGGCAGGGGCAGAGAGAGAGGAAGACACAGAATCCAAAGAAGGCTCCAGGCTCTGAGTTGTCAGCACTGACCCCAACGCAGGGCTCAAACCCACAAACCACAAGATCATGACCTGCACCCAAGGCAGAGGCTTAACCGACTGAGCCACAGAGGCACCCTGACATGCAAGTGAATTTAGAAAGCAATATCTGCAATCAAGTAACTTTTTCAAAGCTCATAAAAGCCCTCATTTCTCCCTTTGAACAAGGCTTTACGTTCTTTGATTAATCAACAGCAGAAATAAAACAAATCTATATTGTCATATGATGTTCCCCAAAATGAACTAAAACAATAGCTCTAAATATTTGAGACAGAAAAGCTTTGCTGTGAATGACAGAAAACACTGAAACCATCCGAGCCTTATTAAGGTTCCCTGAGATAGGCAAAGGTGGTATCATAATTACAATCTTCTGTAGACACAAAACAAAGACTCAGCAAAATTACTTGTTCCAGATCACACATAGAGCAAAAATAAAAGAAAAACTTTTAACTCTAGATTTGGTATATTTGTACTTCAGCATGCTTCCTCTATGCCAATAGGTGTTCATTGAATATTCATCAAAAACAGTGATAGAACTCTTTATCAAAGTCAACCTATAATGGAAGGCACAACAAAAATGATTTGAGTAGTTGCTTATTTTTAATTTTTTTTTCAAGCAGAAAGGACTAAAGTTCCATGGAATGTAATGATAATTTTAAAAACAGTTCTGCATTTAAAAAATCTTTTGATATATATTAATTGGCTTCTCATTGGTTTAGCATTGCTTCCAGATAGAGACAAATATTTGCCATGTATGCTAGCCAATCAAATGTGCAGGAGAAATGGAAGAGTGTGAAAAGGATGATAAATATCAAATAATTTTCTCTAGAGAGCTCAAATTCAGCACTGTGCCCATGTCGTTAACCCTTCTGTAATTTCTATTTAATTATCTAAGAAGGGTTATAAATGTTAGAACTTTGGTTCCGAGCAGATGCTAAAAGACAGGACACTAGACATCAGTAGACCCAACATATCAAGTCTATGACCTTAGGCCACACAGCGGTCTCCCTGTAAGATGGGAGCCAATAATGACCACCCCAAATATCTTTGTCTGGGAGAGGAGACAGATCAGGGTTACTGGTTAGAGTATTTGAAAACTCTAATGAGTTTTCAAGTCATTATCTTTCAGAATAAACCATGGTATCAGGCTACAAACAAGAACCATTTCTTTCCAGAATACAGTCCCTGAAAACGGAGAAAAAACATTTATTATTCTTTTCTTAAAGAAAATAGTGTAAATAAAGCTTTTATTTTCACCATTCCAGATGCAGCAGGGTATAATTTGTACTGTTTTGACATCATGACTGTATTATTCAAAATCAATCTTCCTGCAAGTGTATTGAATAAGGGACTGAAAACAGAAAACTCCAAAGAAAAGAAGTAAAAGCTAAATCAACGTTTTCCAGCAAAGTTGGACTCCTGGGCCATTATCAAAATGATATTCATATGAATGAAATTGAAAAAAATTATATAAATAAAGTAGTTTCTAATTATAAGTTAAAGGCTACTCTAAGAAAGAAGTTATCTAAAGTAGGACAAAACTGCCAGTTAATAAATGATAACCAAATGGAATATTTAATAAATATAAGATCTGGCCTCCAAAAGTAATTATGAACAAGATATGATGAATATTTAGTCCAAGATCCTCTTTGCAAGTTATTATGTACAGATGGTATGCTTGTCTTAATAAAGCTATTAAATCAATCAGAGAAGCTTTTATTTCAGAGTGGATTTAGGTAACTCTTAAGGGCACTTATGGGGCACTAGAATCTCCAAAGATTTCTCATAGAATGATGCCATGAAAGAATAGAAAATTGGACACTGATCAGCGGACAGGAGCTTTATTAGCAGCTACTAAATATTCAGCATACTAACCAACTATCCACAGAGCATCTCAGAGCAAAGCTCCATTTTCTGAAATATTCTTCACATGTTGAGGATGTTGTAAGGCATTCTTGGCAGAGATAAAGCAAACTTATTTAGAAGTAATGTATGCAATTATCCTACAAATCACAAAGCAATAGTCTACATAGCAGAACACAAACCCAGTTGGTTTATATTATTTGTATAAATGTGGTAGCTGCAATGTCACGTGGCTTTAAGTTATTAGTTATTTGTGTTTGGGTTTAGCAAATGATCACACTTTTTGTGATCCAAAATTAGAGGCATTCATGGGGATATAGAAGTATCCTCTCCTACTTAATTCTTGGATGTTTAAACAAATATTTAGGAATCAGGATGATGCTTTTATTCCCTTCCCTGGAGTGCAAGTCTCATCAAAATAACAAAATCTAATGCCCATCTACTTTCACAAATCTCACTGCTTTCTATTATTTTTAATAATAAGCTGGTGTCATGATCAAAAGTTTTTGCCATAGTTTGAATGATAAAATAAATAACATTTTTACATAAATTTCTATATAAGTCATAATATCAGTTTTTTTAAGAAAAGAAAGGCAAAAATGCACAATGAAGCTGAAGTATAATATTTTAATTACTGTGTTTTTAGAAAGAGAGACACAAAGACAGAAATAATAAACATGGAAAGGGATCTGGGTTTGGCTCCTGCCTCCATTAATTGCCAGCTTTGTAAAAGTCAAAAATTCTAATGAGCTCAAATCAAACAATGCCCAAAAAAAGATTAACCCTGGCTGTTCCACTGTACTGTGGTGAATGTAACTGTAAATAAAAAATTTAAGCTATCAATTGTTGTATAAAAAGGAAAGCGAGAATAAGCTATGTGTGGACTGGCAGTGAAGGCATTGGTGTGAACTCATGTTTCTAAAAACATACACACCGATATAAAAATGAATACAATTGTAAATGAGTGTGCATGCACACATACATTCACTCCTTATGTACACTTACTAAACACATCTTCCCTGTCTGTGTGAGTCCAGAGAGGCGAGAAGCAGCAATACCTAATAGCGATGGCCACACACAGCATCCAGAGCTTGCATCGGATTCTCTGAATATGACTGTCTAGTAAAAGGAAGCAGAGCTCCTTGAAGAAATCACTGATTACATTCAGTACTGGGAGAAGAAAAAAGTACAAGCCATACTTAAAATATCTGTTATGTATGCAAGTGCTCGAAGAATGACAAAGACGTGTTGAAAAGGCAAAGATGCCAGCTTGATGGGGCTCTCACTAGACCAATGTGGGACAATTTGAACATCAAAGTACATATACAAATTATAATATATTGAATAAAATAAAAAGACATGAGTCCATACTGATATAAATGAACAAATAGAAAAGTTTCAGGAGGAATTACATATTTGCATACTCCCAAGGTAACCCCTCATTGGCATTTATTGAATAGAAAGAAGAGTAACTTTAAAATTGAGAAGACTCACAAAAATAACCTTAAGAGAATGAAGTTGACACAGATAATGAAACAGATAAAAATCATGTGTTGAGAAAAACATAATATCACTTCCATGATATTTGTTATAGATTAAATGTTTGTAATCCCTGCCCTGCCCCCCCCCCATTCATTTTTAATCCTAACGCCCAATGTGATGGTATTTGCAGGTGTGACTTTTGGGAAGTGATTAGCTCATGAGGATGGAACCCTTATGAATGGGATTAGTGGCCTCGTGAAAGAGATGCCAGTGAGAGCCCTTGCCACTTCCACCTGAGGACACATATTCAAAAGATGGCCCTCTGTGAACCAGAAAGTGGGCTCCAACAAGACACCAAACTGCCAGCAACTTGATCTTGGACTTCCCAGCCTCTAGAACTATGAGAAATAAATTTCTGATTATATGCCACCCAGTTTATGGCATTTGGTTATAGCAGCTTGAACTGAGTAAGACAGTATTATTGCCAAAGATTCATAATCTAAATATGATCAAAGCAAGCATCAGCAAACCCCAAATGAGAACATTTTATGAGATAACAAATTTGTTATCTTCAAAGCTATCAAGATCAGGAATGTCACAGGAAAACTTGAGTAACTCTTTCAGATTGATGATTAAGGGCAAAGTGTAATTCTGAACTGGAGTCTTTGACGACAATCAGAGCAATTTGCAGAGGACACGTGGTAACTCCCAGATGGGAGAACTGCCAAAATGTAATGTGAAGGCTGCATGGGCATGCTGCATCAATATTTACCTCCTGGTTCTGATGGTTGCATTGTAGTCAAGTAGGAGAATGCCCTTGTTTGGAGACATACAGATATTTGAGGGTGATAAGGATGCTGTCATTAATTTAATCTCAAATATAGGAAAAGTTCTTTGTATTGTAATATCCAGTTTTTTTTTTTTTTTTTTTTTTACTAAGACTGGGATTGTTTCAAAATTCTAAAATTATAAAAGTAAATTATTATATTATCATAAATAAATGAAATTTTACAAATCTTTAAATTATCTCATTAACATCTCAGTTGTACTAGAGTTACTCCCAGGGCTTCTGAATAGCTGCATGTACTCAAACACTTTTGTCCCAACTCTGAAGAATCTTCCTAAATACACATTCATTTGAGGTCCTCTTGAACACGAAAACTAGGTAACTGACATTCCAGCTGTTACCAATTTTATACCAATGATGATAATACCAGAAAATCATTAGGACTGGAAATACATAAATTCCTATAAAATTAACACTTACAAAATTCAATTATCAATGCTGAACAGTGAACAAATTTGAGTGATAATTCCAGAGCAAGGCAAGTTCATGACAAGAAAATGCAGAGATATCAATACAGTAAAAAATTTGCCAGAATTTCTTTACAGAAGTAAAAATGTGAAGTGGATAGGCCTTTATTAATTTTCTCTGAAATCATCTGAGAAAGGTTAAGATAGAAGGTGAACTCTGCTTCCTTCTAACCAAAAGAGCATCCACTTAACATCCCGGTGTCTCAGAACTCCAAGTGTCGTTTCTCAAGCCAGACTTTTGAAATATTTTCAGAGAAATTTACCTCCCCTCAGCTCTTCACAGTTCTTCCCCTAGATCTACAACACAGTAAAAAACAAACAAACAACAACAACAACAAAAAAAACCAAAAAAACAAAAAAACAAAAAAAAACACTTGCCATTCTGGGGTCTTTAATCATTGAGAGAAGTGGGCAATAGCACCAAACACAGAAATAAAGTGATTCAGATATGTCTAAGTTTTTTGGAAGAGAACATTTCACTATTTTACTCCTCAGTAGCATTGCTCATAGTTTTAAAGGCAAACTGTGGAAGGTATTTGTTCTATTTGAAGGGAGAAGATAGATTGAGAAAACAGGTAAAGGCAGTTTTCTTCAGGGAATACCTTGGAAAATAAAAAGATCAAATCTTAAATCAAATATTATATATAAAATGTTTCACTGCAAAGAATGAAAACTACATGACCACACAAAGAAACCTTTAAAGGTAACCTATGTTTTAAGAATGTATTATATATCTATGGAGGATAATTTCCCCTATATGCAAATAATTTTCTGTTTATATGCCAAAAGTGAGCTTCAATTTAACACCAAAGAATTACCAAATGGGACTAGTTTATATTTGTCAGTTTATGAGACTTTTTCTTAAGTCTTTGGAATCACAAGTTACCGATGTATAGAAACTACCCAAATCAATTTATAAGTATAATTTTTTAAAATTTTTGAATATTTCTCCCTCTTTACATAAACTTACTAAGTAAAACAATACCACATTTAAATGTAAACATAGGATAGAAATTTATTCAGTACCTTTTGATATATTAATAATATTAATGTGCTACTTAACAGGAAGTCAGACATTTAGAAAATAACAGATAGAAGAAAAACTACCAACAATGACCAAAATCATCACCAAAAATTACATGAATAAAACCCATATCCTCTGCTGCCAGAAGAGGTACCAGTCCTCCATATATAAAATTCAAAGGCTCTTCTTCAGTACTAGGTTAAGCTCAGCAAATGACAAAAAGTGTTTTAGGCAACCCCGAGGGAATTACATGAAGAACTGTGGTCTTTTTTCTAAAAACATATAGAAGGTAAAGGAAAGTTTTAGTGATAGAGGTAAGTGTGTGGGCACTTAAGTGACTACGTACTTGTGTGTTAGGAGGGTAAGCTGCATATCCAATTTCCATATGAAAAATATCCTTTGAACTACAGTGTAAAAAATGCACTGGACAGGGAAAAAGAAGAAAGTATGTAGGAAGGCCAATTAGGTGAGATAAGGGCAAACTTATACCAAGTAAGTGGTGGGGGAGATGGGAAGTGAAGAGATTTGAGATTTTTTTTTTTCAGCTTTATTGACAATACCTAACTGATGCGTTTATTTGTTATGTAATGGGCAAATAAAATTGTAGGATATTTAAAGTGTACATTGTGATGACTTGATATGTGCAGATATTGTGATAGTTGAGAATAATTGGAAGGTCAATTTTACATGGCTCAGTGGTATTTTGAAGATGGGGAATCAGGGAGAATTATCAGGAATGCTTGTCTACAAACGTGACGGATTCAATAATATATTGCTAGGATGTCCTCCCGTTAGGGAATAAAGTCACCTATCCGAGGCACCTATGTAATAGATGATGTGTACCCCTGCAGGCTGGAGTCTGTCTTTTCCTCACCAGCATAGCTGCCCCAGAATGGAGCACAGCACCAAGCACAAATTATCTGCAAATGAATACTGATCCATATTTACTTTCAGGAACTGGCAGAGGGGGCTGGTAAATATACCCTTTGCTTCCTTTTGTGCTTTGTCTCAGAGTGAAGGCAGAACAGACTGGCTCTACCTATACCAAATGAGCTCAGTATTCTCACTGCGATGTGTCAGGTAATTCCTGGGCACCGGTCTAGAATGGTATGGAGATACCCACGGATTTGCATCAATTCTCCCCACCAACAGCTAATTCCTTCAATCTGAAGACAGCTGGGTATGTCAGGGTATTTTCTCTGTAGCCAGAGAAGAAATTCAGTAAATATCAAAGTATCACAGTGAGTGGCCTCCTGAATAAGAGAGAAAATAATCTGCGTTACACTCCTATGAAGACAAGCCATTTCGAATTTCCTTAAAGATAAGTCATGGCTGTTACATTTTAATATGCTACATGCCAATTAAATAGGTACAAGTTTCCAATGACAAGATACTCAGTAGCAATACAATAAACCTTTTCCTTAACATCCTGAAAACAACTCAGAGTTGTTCATTTGCATTTAGTTACAATAGAGTGACATATTGTTACAAATTTAGAAAACATACAATCTCTAATTCTTAACAAAGTGACAGCAACTTGACAAGTGAAAAAGTCATCTCAGCCTTGAATTCACTGGCATAGAAAGCCCACATATACCTCTGTTCTTCCCACAGCACAAGTGGATGGTTTTTATGTTTACGGCAAGATTAATGCTACTTCAATTGCTCAATGATGATGGCTATGAGACTGCTGAGTAAATAATCTGCATTCACTAAAGGAAGTAAGAACTTGTATTTCAGTCACTGATCCCTAAAATAACTAAAGCTATTTAAGTGTTTATTGTTATAAAGATAAAATAATATGTCATACAGCTTTGTAAAATATACATGACAGGTTTCATGGGCCAATTATAATCAAATGGGCACATTCTATAGTTTCTGAGGAATTAACTCAGAAAAACATAAAATATAATCAAGAATGTTTACCCAGTGGGAAAAAGACACTTCCAATTTAGTTTTTTCTAATGGCTATCATATCCCCCCAACCCCCAGCCCCCCACCACCATGACCATCTTCTCCTCCCCAGTGCTGATGAACTGGATATGAAGGCCCATAGACTTCCATTGACTGAAAAGCTATTGGGCACATCATATGAATTCAGTTGTTTGAATCATGACAGATCTGCTTCTTGGCTAATGCAGCTAAGTCACACAATAAAGCCAATCTCTCCAGCCTCATCCCCATTCTCCCCCTCGTTTCCCCCCTCCCTCCCTCCCTTCTTCCCTGGTAATTTTCAAGTGACTCTTAGGTATATGTCCTCCTCCTAAAGCCTAAGCTACTTTCCTAAAACATGGCAAGTAGGGTTCTAGGAAAACAAAACAAAACAAAATAAAACAAAACTTCCTAGGATGTCAGTTTTCCTGGTGTGTTTTAATATGATAGAGATTTTAATAATAATAATAATAATAATAATAATCATAATCATAATATAGAGATTTAGGAATATTCTAGCTATAATATAGTAGTTTTGAAATACTTATCTCCTCAGTTGTAAGTAAAAAAGTTGTAGAAGGTGTAAGGCTAAATTGGTTCACCCTTTCTCCTCTTTCATTCCTAGACATAATTTCTTTCTTCATATTTTGAATGCATTTCCTGGCAGGGAGGACAATATTTATCTTAATACTTATATTCCACCCCATGTCAAGGAGACTACTGTTTGTTCAGACACACAGTGACACATTTCTGATCATTTAACTTTTAGTTATTCTGTTCAACCCACGGTGGATTTCATCAGGGGTACCAGCTACTCCAGGACCCCACTACGGTAATGAGAAGAACTATTTCCTTTTGGGTTACTCATCAAAAGGTAGGTATTAAATAGAAAATGTCTCACTAAAATTATTTATAAATTATAGAACATGAGATAATTCTGAGAGGAACTAGACCACTCCGATAAAATATATAATACTAGATCCTAGAACAGAGTCAACTATAATAGATTTTATCACTGATTTTCAGAAAATAGCTATGCAGATCAACTAAAGTCAAAGCCATGCTTTTTGGTAGATGGTCTGAAGTGTTTAACTGTTTTCAATGATAGAATCTATAAAGACGTTACCTCATTCTGTTACCAAAGTTCATGTATTACAACTGATCAATCACAGTTAAATGTTCTCACTGTGTTTTCCAGAAGCCTTTTGTTTTAAATGTAATGAATGAGATGGATTCTTACTTTTAACCTCTTAATCGTTTTTCAGGTTCTCATTATTATATTCATACTTGATGGCATACATACTTAATTTCTTAACAATACTGTTTGAGAGGAAATCTGACCTATTTCATGCAAACTCAAGCTGAAATTATGGATGCTCACCTGGACCTCCTCCATGTAGAGGGTGCTGCCCTATCCAAGCACACAGATCTATGCTTTTTTTAAAAATTTTATTTCTTTAATGTTTATTTATTTTGTTTATTTTTTATTTTTTAATGTTTATTTAGTTTTGAGAGAGAGATGGTGTGAGCGGGGAAGGGAAAGAGAGAGGAGACACAGAACGTGAAGCAGGATCCAGGCTCTGTGAGCTGTCAACACAGAGCCCGATGTGGGACTCGAACCCACGAACTGTGAGATCATGACTTGAGCCCGAGTTGGACACCCAACCGACTGAGCCACCCAGGTGACCCAATGTTTATTTATTTTTGAGAGAAAGACAGAGCACAAGCAGGGGAGGGGCAGAGAGACAGGGAGACTCAGAACGGGAAGCAGGCTCCAGGCTCCGAGCTGTCAGCACAGAGCTTGATGCAGGGCTCAAATTCATGAACTGTGAGATCATGACTTGAGCCAAACTCAGAGGCTTAACGAACTGTGCCACTCAGGAGCCCCTATGGTCCTTAGTTTTCTTAAGGAAATGTGCAAACATGCCCTTAACACAGATCGTTGTCGAAATTTAAAACTCTCCTTAACCAAACACCCGGTTTTGCTTTAACCTATACTTACCAGGGATCTCAACTTCAAACTGATGGATAAAACCTATCACAACTTGGCTAGTGAAGCAGTAAGTATGGATAATTAGCTGAAATAATGCAAGCTCACCCATTCCTTCACATAACATAAACATGATCCTTTGATTAGCTAGAGGATCAGAGACTGGAATACCAAGACTATTTTCTGTTGTTTGCTAGTAAACAAGTTTTACTGGCTTGTCTTTAGGTATAATTCCCCAGGTTACACTGAGGAACCTGAAGAAGCAGTAGGTCCTATGAAGGTGGAGAGAGTTAAACATGTATAGATGCAGAGGACGTTCTTTACAACATGACAGTGTCTTTTTTCTGAAGAACTGTGGGAGAAATATTTTCCCCCTGGATTCAGTCTCAGGACTAGTTGTGATTTTTCTGAAGAACTGAATTATTTCTATTAGAGATACTGTGCATAGGGCTGTTCTTTATCACAACAGAGCTCTTCAGGGACTTAGAGCTAAACTATTGTTTACTTCCAGCACAGACACAGAAGCCCCCTAGTGTGGGCTGTGTGTTCCAAACGTACTGCTCCAAAACCACCGCATTTTATCTCATCACAGGGAACATTCTTCTGTAAGTTAAACTTATATCTCTTTGAAGCAAGGTTATAATAGATGGAAACAAACACTATAAATCCAATCTTTCAAAAAATATGACCAAAAAAGATGATGTCCAACATGTCAAGAGACATCCAAACAAGTGAGTCGATATTGTACACAACAGTCTATGAGAAATATTCAAGTTACCTGCAGTTACCATAAACCAAATCCAAACTCATCAAAGTGAGCTTATGAGAGTATGGCGTAAAACCTTTGACTTGATGAATACTAACTCAAAGAAAGAAATTAAGAAAGAAGAGATGTTAGGAAAGGATAAAGTGACTTTAGTATTTTATTTTTATTGAAGGTAAATCATTTCAATTAAAATATTTATTCCACAAGAAAGTTGAATGAATATATCTACTGAAGACATGCAATACACTCACATGTTTTTTATATAAAGCGCATTCTTAAATTATCTGCAGAAAATTATATTCACATTTAGCAAACATTAGGTGGCAGGCACCTTTTGTTCAATGTAGCAAATATGTGTGGGACACCTCTCAGATTCACCACATGAAACAGTGTTTGACACTTGAGGGCTCCAAGAGCAGTTTCTCAAAAATCTTAAAATATAATGGTGGAAACACGCATGTAAATGGAAGGGAATATGTGAAAGAATAAATTGTTAAGGGAGCACAAATGGGTGAGTAATGGATTTTGCTGGGGATCACAGAAGCCAGCCTAACAGCATGAATAGAATTTTGATAAACAGGAATGTACTCAGAGCCTTTGAGGGACAGGAAAATGATCAATGTACAGAGATTAAATAGGTGGTAGATTCAGGGTGAGAGTGGCTATTGCTTGGGTGCATTTGTTTGGGGATAGATTTAGGAATACCATGTGGCAAAGCATGTTGAAGCATGATGCAGGGATGGTCAGCTGGTTCCAACAGTGAGAACCTGGGAGGGTTGTAGACTTCACTTGGCAGGTAGCACAGAGCTGAGTCATTTTTAACAAAGTAAGAGGAAACAGTTCACATTCCAAAACACAATCTTTGTCAAGGGAGTTTAGTGGTGGGGGACAAAGAGCAAGAACAGTTAGAAAGTTGCCGTATTCCCTTTAATGCAAGTTGTTTGGATGCAACTCCCAGAAAGAGAAAGGAACAGATGAATTAGCTACACAATGAAAGAATGTTCCACAGGTTTAGGAGTATTCATTTTATTTAAGGGGAACTGTGGTAAAAGTATGTCTCAAGTCTAGTTTCTTAGTTCTTTGGTGAACAGCAGGTGGCTGAGCAGGGATGGATGCTACCAAATATAAGAGGCGCAGGAAGATATAGGAAAGCTCAAGATTTGAAATACACTTTCAAATGTCAGTCATATGCAGGTAAAAGTTGGAATCATATGAACGGGTGAGATGACCCAGGGAAGAAGTTACAGTGAGAGGAGTATGGGAATTACCATATTTTTTTTTTAAATTTTTTTTTCTTTTTTTTTCAACGTTTATTTTATTTTTGGGACAGAGAGAGACAGAGCATGAATGGGGGAGGGGCACAGACAGAGGGAGTCACAGAATCGGAAACAGGCTCCAGGCTCTGAGCCATCAGCCCAGAGCCTGACGCGGGGCTTGAACTCTCAGACCGCGAGATCGTGACCTGGCTGAAGTCGGACGCTTAACCGATTGCGCCACCCAGGCGCCCCAGGGAATTACCATATTTAAGGGGCTCTGCGTGATGAAATAACTTCCTTTAGAAACTCTGATGTGTTGCATATGTATTTTACTCATTATATCTTGTGGAATACTTTTCTATGCTGTGTCTGTATATCAAGTACTCTCTTGACAAATTCTTTAGGTTACTTTTCTCATAGAGTAGTATCTTTGTTTATCCTATTACATAACAACAAATGTGATGGGTATGTACACTTTTCAAGAGTCATAGACTTTAGATCTATGTAGACATAAGTAAAAACATATGTGAATATTTACCTTGTAAGAAGGGGCATATGAGAAAACAATACAAACTTTGAGAGAAAAGATGAAGTAAAACAAAATAAATGAGAAATAGCCCCCCCAAGGAAAATTATTTAAATACAGTATAAAATTACTCAAATTGTATATTAATTAAAAAAAAAACAAAACAAAACAACAACAACAAAAAACAACACTCTAATGTTAACTTAGGATATCAAGCCAGCTTTTTTTAATCATTCCAAAAGAAGGAAGATGCTATTATTAACTCTTGAGTCAAGCCATGTAATCATCTAAAGTAGATGCCAATGTTTCTTTTCTTTTTTTTTAATGTTTTTCAACGTTTGTTTATTTTTGAGACAGAGAGAGACAGAGCATGAACGGGGGAGGGTCAGAGAGAGGGAGACAGAGAATCTGAAACAGACTCCAGGCTCCTAGCTGACAGCACAGAGCCCGACGCGGGGCTCGAACTCACAGACCGCGAGATCATGACCTGAGCCGAAGTCGGCTGCCCAACCAACTGAGCCACCCAGGCGCCCTGAAGATGCCAATGTTTCAAGCACTTCTATTTAGTTTATCTATATTCTGATCTCCATTCATGTACTAATCCGAAACATCTGAAAGGAGAGTAAAAAGGGCCAGTGAAGTGAATGCAGGACTGCACTACTAATACAAACCTCATTGGTCAACTTGAAGGGACCAAGCTCAGAGCAAAAAACCATAACAGGGAGACATTTAGAGTTGAGGGAAACAAACAGAAGGCTTGTCTACTTTTTCTTGTATTTCTAGGAATTTGAAAATTAAAGGTTCAATGTATGTTATGTTATTTAAAAAATTCACAATAGTTTTTTTTTCTTTTTTTTTTTTTTTTTTTGGAGTTCAACCAGATTCTCAAATCTATTTATTTATTGGGGCGCCTGGGTGGCGCAGTCGGTTAGGCGTCCGACTTCAGCCAGGTCACGATCTCGCGGTCCGTGAGTTCGAGCCCCGCGTCGGGCTCTGGGCTGATGGCTCAGAGCCTGGAGCCTGTTTCCGATTCTGTGTCTCCCTCTCTCTCTGCCCCTCCCCTGTTCATGCTCTGTCTCTCTCTGTCCCAAAAATAAATAAAAACGTTGAAAAAAAAATTTTTTTTAAAAAAATCTATTTATTTATTTATTTATTTATTTATTTATTTATTTATTTATTTATTTTTAATGTCTGGTTGTTTTAATTTTAGTTTTTATTTTTTTCAATATATGAAGTTTATTGTCAAATTGGTTTCCATACAACACCCAGTGCTCATCCCAAAAGGTGCCCTCCTCAATACCCATCACCCACCCTCCCATCCCTCCAACCCCCCATCAACCCTCAGTTTGTTCTCAGTTTTTAAGAGTGTCTTATGCTTTGGCTCTCTTCCACTCTAACCTCTTTTTTTGTTTCCCTTCCCCTCCCCCATGGGTTTCTGTTAAGTTTCTCAGGATCCAAATAAGAGTGAAACCATATGGTATCTGTCTTTCTCTGTATGGCTTATTTCACTTAGCATCACACTCTCCAGTTCCATCCACGTTGCCACAAAGGGCCATATTTCATTCTTTATCATTGCCACGTAGTACTCCATTGTGTATATAAACCAAAATTTCTTTATCCATTCATCAGTTGATGGACATTTAGGCTTTATGCAGAATTTGGCTATTGTTGAGAGTGCTGCTATAAACACTGGGGTACAAGTGCCCCTATGCATCAGTACTCTTGTATCCCTTGGATAAATTCCTAGCAGTGCTATTGCTGGGTCATAGGGTAGGTCTATTTTTAATTTTTTGAGGAACCTCCACACTGTTTTCCAGAGCGGCTGCACCAATTTGCATTCCCACCAACAGTGCAAGAGGGTTCCCGTTTCTCCATATCCTCTCCAGCATCTATAGTCTCCTGATTTGTTCATTTTGGCCACTCTGACTGGCGTGAGGTGATATCCTGAGTGTGGTTTTGATTTGTATTTCCCTGATGAGGAGCGACATTGAGCATCTTTTCATGTGCCTGTTGGCCATCCGGATGTCTTCTTTAGAGAAGTGTCTGTTCATGTTATCTGCCCATTTCTTCACTGGGTTATTTGTTTTTCGGGTGTGGAGTTTGGTGAGCTCTTTATAGATTTTGGATACTAGCCCTTTGTCCGATATGTCATTTGCAAATATCTTTTCCCATTCCATTGGTTGCCTTTTAGTTTTGTTGGTTGTTTCCTTTGCTGTGCAGAAGGTTTTTTTTATCTTCATGAGGTCCCAGTAGTTCATTTTTACTTTTAATTCCTTTGACTTTGGGGATGTGTCAAGTAAGAAATTGCTACGACTGAGGTCAGAGAAGTCTTTTCCTGCTTTCTCCTCTAGGGTTTTGATGGTTTCCTGTCTCACATTCAGGTCCTTTATCCATTTTGAGTTTATTTTGGTGAATGGTGTGAGAAAGTGGTCTAGTTTCAACCTTCTGCATGTTGCTGTCCAGTTCTCCCAGCACCATTTGTTAAAGAGACTGTCTTTTTTCCATTGGATGTTCTTTCCTGCTTGTCAAAGATTAGTTGGCCATACGTTTGTGGGTCTAGTTCTGGGGTTTCTATTCTATTCCATTGGTCTATGTGTCTGTTTTTGTGCCAATACCATGTTGTCTTGATGATTACAGCTTCGTAGTAGAGGCCAAAGTCTGGGATTGTGATGCCTCCTGCTTTGGTCTTCTTCTTCAAAATTACTTTGGCTATTCTGGGCCTTTTGTGGTTCCATATGAATTTTAGGACTGCTTGTTCTAGTTTTGAGAAGAAGGCTGGTGCAATTTTGATTGGGATTGCATTGAATGTGTAGATAGCTTTGGGTAGTATTGACATTTTGACAATATTTATTCTTCCAATCCATGAGCACAGAATGTTTTTCCATGTCTTTATATGTTCTTCAATTTCCTTCATAAGCTTTCTATAGTTTTCAGCATACAGATCTTTTACATCTTTGGTTAGATTTACTCCTAGGTATTTTATGCTTCCTGGTGCAATTGTGAATGGGATCAGTTTCTTTACTTGTCTTTCTGTTGCTTCATTATTAGTGTATAAGAATGTAACTGACTTCTGTACATTGATTTTGTATCCTGCAACTTTGCTGAATTCATGTATCAGTTCTAGCAGACTTCTGGTGGAGTCTATCGGATTTTCCATGTATAATATCATGTCATCTGCAAAAAGTGAAAGCTTAACATCATCTTTGCCAATTTTGATGCCTTTGATTTCCTTCTGTTGTCTGATTGCTAATACTAGAACTTCCAACACTATGTCAAACAACAGAAGTGAGAGTGGACATCCTTGTCGTGTTCCTGATCTCAGGGAAAAAGCTCTCAGTTTTTCCCCATTGAGGATGATGTTAGCTGTGGGCTTTTCATAAATGGCTTTTATGATGTTGAAGTATGTTCCTTCTATCCCGACTTTCTCAAGGGTTTTTATTAAGAAAGGTTGCTGAATTTTGTCAAAGGCCTTTTCTTCATTCATTGACAGGATCATATCGTTCTTATCTTTTCTTTTATTAATGTGATGTATCATATTGATTGATTTGCAAATGGTGAACCAGCCCTGCATCCCAGGAATGAATCCCACTTGATCATGGTGAGTAATTCTTTTTATATGCTGTTGAATTCGATTTGCTGGTATCTTATTGAGAATTTTGCATCCATATTCATCAGGGATATTGGCCTGTAGTTCTCTTTTTTTACTGGGTCTCTGTCTGGTTTAGGAATCAAAGTAATACTGGCTTCAAAGAATGAGTCTGGAAGGTTTCCTTCCCTTTCTATTTTTTGGAATAGCTTGAGAAGGATAGGTATTATCTCTGCTTTAAACGTCTGGTCGAACTCCCCTGGGAAGCCATCTGGTCCTGGACTCTTATTTGTTGGGAGATTTTTGATTACTGATTCAATTTCTTCACTGGTTATGGGTCTGTTCAAGCTTTCTATTTCCTCCTGATTGAGTTTTGGAAGAGTGTGGGTGTTTAGGAATTTGTCCATTTCTTCCAGGTTGTCCAGTTTGTTGGCAAATAATTTTTCATAGTATTCCCTGATAATTGCTTGTATCTCTGAGGGATTGGTTGTAATAATTCCATTTTCATTCATGGTTTTATCTATTTGGGTCATCTCCCTTTTCTTTTTGAGAAGCCTGGCTAGAGGTTTGTCAATTTTGTTTATTTTTTCAAAAAACTAACTCTTGGTTTCATTGATCTGCTTTACAGTTTTTTTCGATTGTATATTGTTTACTTCTGCTCTGATCTTTATTACTTCTTGTCTTCTGCTGGGTTTAGGCTGCCTTTGCTGTTCTGCTCCTATTTCCTTTAGGTGTGCTGTTAGATTTTGTATTTGGGATTTTTCTTGTTTCTTGAGATAGGCCTGGATTGCAATGTATTTTCCTCTCAGGACTGCCTTCGCTGCATCCCAAAGTGTTTGGCTTGTTGTATTTTCATTTTTGTTTGTTTCCATATATTTTTAAATTTCTTCTCTAATTGCCTGGTTGACCCACTCATTCGTTAGTAGGGTGTTCTTTAACCTCCATGCTTTTGGAGGTTTTCCAGACTTTTTCCTGGGGTTGATTTCAAGCTTCATAGCATTGTGGTCTGAAAGTATACATGGTATGATTTCAATTCTTGTGTACTTATGAAGGGCTGTTTTGTGACCCAGTATGTGATCTACCTTGGAGAATGTTCCATGTGTACTCGAGAAAAAAGTATATTCTGTTGCTTTGGGATGCACAGTTCTAAATATATCTGTCAAGTCCATCTGATCCAAGGTATCATTCAGGGCCCTTGTTTCTTTATTGACCGTGTGTCTAGATGATCTATCCATTTCTGTAAGTGGAGTGTTAAAGTCCCCTGCAATTACCACATTCTTATCAATAAGGTTGCTTATGTCTGTGAGTAATTGTTTTATATATTTGGGGGCTCCCATATTTGGCACATAGATATTTATAATTGTTAGCTCTTCCTGATGGATAGACCCTGTAATGATTATATAATGCCCTTCTTCATCTCTTGTTACAGCCTTTAATTTAAAGTCTAGTTTGTCTGATATAAGTATGGCTAGTCCAGCTTTCTTTTGACTTCCAGTGGCATGATAAATAGTTCTCCATCCCCTCACTCTCAATCTGAAGGTGTCCTCAGGTCTAAAATGAGTCTCTTGTAGACAGCAAATAGATGGGTCTTGTTTTTTTTATCCATTCTGATACCCTATGTCTTTTGGTTAGCGCATTTAGTCCATTTACATTCAGTGTTATTATAGAAAGATATGGGTTTAGAGTCATTGTGATGTCTGTATGTTTTATGCTTGTAGTGATGTCTCTGGTACTTTGTCTCACAGGATCCCCCTTAGGATCTCTTGTAGGGCTGGTTTAGTGGTGAGGAATTCCTTCAGTTTTTGTTTGTTTGGGAAGACCTTTATCTCTCCTTCTATTCTAAATGACAGACTTGCTGGATAAAGGATTCTCGGCTGCATATTTTTTCTGTTCATCACATTGAAGTTCTCCTGCCATTCCTTTCTGGCCTGTCAAGTTTCAGTAGAGAGATAGGTCAAGAGTCTTAAAGGTCTCCCTTTATATGTTAGAGCATGTTTATCTCTAGCTGCTTTCAGAATTTTCTCTTTATCCTTGTATTTTGCCAGTTTCACTATGATATGTTTTGCAGAAGATCGATTCAACTTACGTCTGAGGGGAGTTCTCTGTGCCTCTGGATTTCAATGCCTTTTTCCTTCCCCAGATCCAGGAAGTTCTCAGCTATTATTTCTTCAAGTACCCCTTCAGCACCTTTCCCTCTCTCTTCCTCCTCTGGAATATCAATTATGCGTACATTATTTCTCTTTAGTGCATCACTTAGTTCTCTAATTTTCCCCTCATACTCCTGGATTTTTTTATCTCTCTTTTTCTCAGCTTCTTCTTTTTCCATAATTTTATCTTCTAGTTCACCTATTCTCTCCTCTGTCTCTTCAATCCAAGCCGTAGTTGTCTCCATTTCATTTTGCAGTTCATTGGTAGCATTTTTTAGCTCTTCCTGGCTGTTCCTTAGTCCCTTGATCTCTGTAGCAAGAGATTCTCTGCTGTCCTTTATACTGTTTTCAAGCCCAGCGATTAATTTTATTACTATTATTCTAAATTCACTTTCTGTTATATTGTTTAAATAGGTTTTTATCAGTTCATTAGCTGTTGTTATTTCCTGGACATTTTTCTGAGGGGAATTCTTCCGTTTCGTCGTTTTGGATAGTCCCTGGAGTGATGAGGGACTGCTGGCACTTCCCCTGTGCTGTCTTGCATAACTTGTGTTGGTGGGCGGGGCCGCAGTCAGACCTGATGTCTGCCCCCAGCCCACTGCTGGGGCCACAGTCAGACTGGTGTGTGCCTTCTCTTCCCCTCTCCTAGGGGCGGGATTCACTGTGGGGTGGCGTGGTCCATCTGGGCTACTTGTACACTGCCAGGCTTGTGGTGCTAGGGATCTGGTGTATTAGCTGGGGTGGATCGGTAAGGTGCACAGGGGCTGGAGGGGCAGGCTCAGCTCACTTTTCCTTCGGAGATCCACTTCGGAGGGGCCCATCTTCCATGGGCCTCTCATCTGTGCTTGGCTCCGGAGACTCCGTTCTGCTAGTCTTCTGGCCATTTTCTGGGTTATTTAGGCTGGGGTAGGTGGAAAACAAGTGATCAGCAGTATGCGCGGTGAGCCCAGCGTCCTCCTACGCTGCCATCTTCCCAGGATCAAAAAAAATCACAATAGTTTTCTATTTATAACAATGTGTTCTTAATTTCTGTGGACTTGTGTATTACTCGAATACCTAAAATAAGAGCCCTACATTTCAATTTATACATATTCAAGTCTCTAATGTTATTACATGTAATTTATGTGCATATGGTACCTTCCATATCTGGAGTATTGTGTATATTATATGATTTAATATGTATATGATGCTTAAAGTAGATTTGTCATATAGAGGATACTGAATATCACCACTACTACAACATTGCATCAGGTAAAAAGCAAATCAAAAATATATTCTGCATTCTTTATTACAACTAGTGGTTCTCAAATATTTTAAGTCCAACTAATATTTCAGTTTGGTAAATGACCTACTGGACAAAACATCCACTATACACGCACAAACATACATGTGCTTACATGCATACTTATCCTCCAACATAATTTATGTAAGAATGGCACCCTGTTTAAGAAGAAATTGTATTTTCAACATCTTTTTTTTTTTATTTATATATGAAATTTATTGTCAAATTGGTTTCCATACAACACCCAGTGCTCATCCCAAAAGGTGCCCTCCTTAATACCCATCACCCACCCTCTCCTCCCTCCCACCCCCCATCAACCCTTAGTTTGTTCTCAGTTCTCAACAGTCTCTTATGCTTTGGCTCTCTCCCACTCTAACCTCTTTTTTTTTTTTTTTTTTCCTTCCCCTCCCCCATGGGTTCCTGTTAAGTTTCTCAGGATCCACATAAGAGTGAAACCATATGGTATCTGTCTTTCTCTGTATGGCTTATTTCACTTAGCATCACACTCTCCAGTTCCATCCACGTTGCTACAAAAGGCCATATTTCATTTTTTCTCATTGCCACGTAGTATTCCATTGTGTATATAAACCACAATTTCTTTATCCATTCATCAGTTGATGGACATTTAGGCTCTTTCCATAATTTGGCTATTGTTGAGAGTGCTGCTATGAACATTGGGGTACAAGTGCCCCTATGCATCAGTACTCCTGTGTCCCTTGGATAAATTCCTAGCAGTGCTATTGCTGGGTCATAGGATAGGTCTATTTTTAATTTTCTGAGGAACCTCCACACTGCTTTCCAGAGTGGCTGCACCAATTTTCATTCCCACCAACAGTGCAAGAGGGTTCCCGTTTCTCCACATCCTCTCCTGTATTTTCAACATCTTAACTAAATCTTTATCAAAGAGAAAACCAGAAATAAGGCCTTATATAATTGGAAATGTAAAATCTCAGTACTACAATTTCTTGAAGGATACATTGGGCACCATGGTCTATAGAGCTGACTGTGAGAGTTGTTGACACAAATACCTAAGATGTCCAGAATCAGTGTTCAACTCTTCAGTTAATTCAGACATGGGTCAAGTCATTTAAACTAGAGAATTGAGAAAACAGGATCAGCAGAGAAGAGTACAAAAAGAATACTCTTTCCACAGGACTGTCTTTGATAGTGAGACTAAGGCCTGCCATACTCTATGGCTGGCTGTCATAATACTTGTTCACCACTACCAATAGCACATCTCAATTCTGCCTTAAAAGAAGATTGAATAAACTTCATTCTTGGCATTCCCTTGACACATCAACGGTGAAGTTTCTATAAAAGTATAATCAGTAAGACTTGTAACTCGGGGGTATTTTTTGTTCAACAGATATCTTATATCCTTTGAGCATTTCTTCTTTCTTTGTGAATTCTTTCAAAAGGTACTTTATATAATCACTGGTAATCTCTTTCTTAAGTTATCTTAACTCATGTCGGCCTTGAGCCTTATGACTCCTAGAACATATTTTGTCATTAATTGTTTCAAATTCCATAAGCCATGTAATAAATTTTCTGCTTTATATGCTTGTTCTGCATCAAGGGACATTCAATTTGAGAGTTGTTATCATCTAAACCCATTTGATTAAATCCCTATATGCTCCATACTGCATCATTTTGTTTTCATCAATAAAATCTCTCATTATTATAGGTAAGAACATGAATTGCAGATTTTTTCCCCATTCTTTTCCTTTGGAGGGAGGGAGGAAAGGGTAATCTTAAAAGATTTATAAGGACATAAGATTGACATAACTATCCAGCAGTCTGAAGAACAAGTGATCATAAATGGCTTCAGATACCAACCTGTGTGGGTGATGATGTGATCATTTTCAAGCACTTCATTATGAAAAAAAATATTAACTAGATTTCCCTAGAAATTGCTAACATTTCTGCAAAATTCATAAATATAATAATTCAATTTTCCAAACATAGACGAAGATGATCCACATAAATTGACTTTGAACGTCACTCAAAGTAATCTCTCTCTGCTTGAAATAAACATGCACAGACTTCATTGATACACAATCAGTAGACTCAAGCTCTGGAATAGATCAAACCAGAATGGGATCCAGCCAGCCTGCTCCAAATAAAAGGAAAAGTATTTTTAAAGTAAGCAAAGATTAAAGTATAGATTAAAGTATAGATTAAAAAATCCACATTGGGATTTGGGCAGAACTTTCCTGATTATATTTCAGTTGTAGAGAAGACCTAAGTTGAAGACAACTGGTAGTGAAACCCTAACCCTACCATTAATTTTAAAGGAAGCAATCATTGACCTAAACCATCAGATGATGGCAACAGATATCTCTCTGCAAGCCTTCTAAGAGATAACAGCACTGATTTACCTATTCGCAAGAAACAAAACTCCAGTAGTACTTAAAATCCAATCCCTAACTAGATGAATGAATGGTAGAGAAAGGAAACTAATTTAGATATCTGAAAAGCACAGGGTTCTTTTTCTCTTGGCAAATCACAATGTAGTTTGGGATGCCTGCCAAAGACAGAATGGTAGCAGGTCGCTCTTGTTGCTGTGCCTGTGTTGACCAGGGTGAGATAGCTTTTAAGAGAATATGATGTGTGTTCCTCAGATTTGGTATCTACTTTTCTCCCAGAGGGTTGAGAGAAGAAATTTCACTGAAGTAATCAGATGGAGGCATTTCCATTAATCCACATCATTGCACTTTGCAGAGGATGGAGAAGGAATCCTGAGAAGTCCTTGCAACTTTATGAAAAGATTCATGATGATAAAGGGAGGGCCAAGCAACAGGAAAACAACTAAAAATGGTTTAAGCAGCATGCATAATGGCAGTGAATGAATACATAGAACTGTCCTTCTCCAAGAAGGACAATGAACAATATTGGAGGCAAGAGAAGCCAAACATGACCCCAAGAATACTGACTCCAGCCTCTGTCCTTTATCTTAGACTGTTAACTCTGAGTTGACTGTATCACTTGCTTTAGACAGCGGGACATTAGTAAACTGACACAAGCTATTTACTGGGCGTATCACTGAGCACCGGGGCTGCTCTTTTGAACCCTACAAACAAGGTGAAAAATACTTGCCAGAGACATGTGGTCCAACTGTCTCTGTTGCTAAAGCTGATAGCCTGCCAAACCCCAGATGTGTGGATGAGTATATTCCACATTATTTAGCTATAAGCTACCCTGCCACATGACCACAGATGCATGGGAGAGTCAGAGTAAATCAGTTAAGCTGGCCTAGACTACAATAACTGCCCAACTGAAACACTAAATTCAGAGGATCGCTAGAATAGCTTCCATGCTAATCTTCTTGGAGCCAAAAATTGGGCAAAACATAAATGGCCTTCTTTACAAGGTTTATTATATCACCCCTCAGATGTCAACTGAACTCTGATCGTGAATCAATTTAAAAATGTTAAAACACATTAAAAAAAAACACACAACTCATTTACAGATATATTTGAAAAAAAAAAAGAAAAATCTAAATACCAGAAAAATTTGGGAAGCAAAAATAGTCACTGAAGAGTCGCTGTGACCTTAAACAGTTTGAAAAAACCTAAACAGTGGGATTGACTCACATGGTGTGGCATAAAAACAAACAATTTGCTTTGCTTTTAACTTATCTTCTGTTGAGTTGCAAAAGTGGGATGAACTAATTCCATCTTAAATTAATTATCTCAATCCTTCATTTATCAATCATTTCTAGACACATACTATATGCAAACTGCTGTGCCACCTACAAAGAGAGTACCACAATGAAACATTTAAAAACAAATGGGAGAAGAGAACTGAGGTGTAATTACATGACAGGTACTAGGCTGGGCATTATAAAATGTATGATCTCTTAATAGCCACAAAACCCTGTAAAAACACGTGCTCTTAAAGATGTATTAATGGGCTTAGAGCAGCTTCATGACTTTTTTGGTAAGATGTGACCTTGCTGTTAGCCTGAAAATTCTATCCTCACATAAGGAGGTGGGCATGCAGGGTATAATATAAAAAAGCAGGAGACAGGGCTACTAAGGGATTCAGAAAGAAATAAGATAACACATTAGTCAAGAGGGGGAGGATGACAAAAGTAAAACTTTATCAACAGGAAGGATTTTTAATTGTTTTGAGACACAAATCTAATTTTGGAAATGAGGGGAAAAATCACTTTTTTGTGGTCTCATATTATAGAAATCTATTTTAACATGGATAGTTTTCAGATACAGAAAATAGAAAGTAGGGAAAATAAACTAACCTTTGATTAACATACTTTACTTTGGAGTGTACTATGTGTAGGGTACTCAGAGAGATATGTGAACAGTCTAGAAGAGCAGCAGGCAGTTTTGTTTGACAAAAAAGCCATCCAAAGAGCAGTGGTGATACCTAGTCTTTAACAGGTTCAAATATGGACAGTAAGTGCCAGGCTACCAAATGGTACACAGATGGAGGTGGATTATAGATGGTTGGATATTCATTGACATATAATTTGATAAAGACTCTGAGAAATAAAGTTAATCCTGGGTTAGAAATTTTATTCATTGTCCAGCAAACATGCTTATTTTTCCCTATTGGAACAAGTGCTGTAAAGGTTTCAGAGAAATATATGAAGGACACTTAAGGGTCCTTAAGTTTAAGTTAAACATAACACACCAGCATTGGTATTACCTTTTCTATCATTTCTGCAGGCTTTGGTGTATGAAGAGTAAGCTGACTCAGAATCAGTCTACTGCCTTAAAACTAAAGTCTCTTTTTTTCCTATGAGTACATGACTTATCAACTAAAAAATCCAATTGCTTGGCAATTATGAACACACATCCACACATACACACACATTTCCATTAAAACAGTAGCTTTCAATTTGCTAAATCCTATTTTATCAAAAGAATACCATTTTATCCTATTACAATATATTAAACTCCCAAAATAAAGACAGATGTTCTTCTAAATTTAAGGCTCAAAGAGGAAATAGCAAACAAAAATCTTATTTGGTAATCACCCATAATTTAGTTTTAGTAAGCTGAGGGTTAATGCAGAAGATGTTACTATGCCTATCTTCAGGATGATTTTTTATTTCATTCCACATAGAGTTCCCCCTAGAGAATTTGGTATGAAATCCTAAATCTAAATTTCTTAGAGAAAACACTGGTTTTGAATGGCAGCAGTATCATAAGCCTTACTGCCATCTGGTTTCACATCCTCTCCCTTTGGACACATCCCAAAAATGGGACTTTATTTATATTCCAGATGCAAACTAGAATGTGGCTTTTGAGGCTCAGGCAGGGTAGTGAGGTAGCCAATGATATCTGAAGTTCAGGGAAATAATAACCCATTGACTTCCAAGAGGGAGAGTATACTTGCAGGGGAAGCACATGAACAAAGAACACAGATGGATAAAAAGTGGGCAATAAATACAAACACTGAAGGAAGAAAAAAAAAAGTTCTACTTGACACAGGTCAAGGTCCATCCCTAGACTTTTTATTGCCACCTTCAGGATAGAACTGAGATACAGAAATGGGACAGGACATATTCAGATCTGTGAAGACATCTTCATCTCTCATGTGGAACAGGGACAGATGGATGTAAAGAATGTGTCTTGGCTGATCTGGAAAGAGCACAGTACCCTTTGGGAAAACATCTGGGCTGTTGCATTGTTTTGGAGAATAGAAGGCAAGAATTCCAGGCTCTCTCACCCTGCTTAAGACTTCTGTCATGCTTACACTACTCTGTCACTGAGAAAGCTATAAATGTATTTGAGAGTCTCAACAAAATAAAGGAATTTGAGTATATATATGTCTAATTTCTTACGCTGCATTCAACTTTACTATGTGTGGAACATATGTCACAACTAAGTTGGGACTTGTTTGGTTACTCACTATGGGTCAAAATTGAAATTCTGTTGCAAAACAACCAAAATAAATATGAGCATAAACGTTTTCCTAACAGTCTGTGGCAGAATGAGTGACTAACAACAACAACAGCAAAAAGACAAAAAACAAAAAACAAAAAAAAAACCCCACAAAATTATGGGTGGCCAACCAACAGTTTCTAATCCTTAGAAATTAGACAATATAAAAAGGCATTTCAAGGCCACCATAATAAACTGTATTGAAGTCAGAGATTAGCCAGAAAATGTTAATTATGTCTGTATATAATCATGTATATTTCATGTTTCTATTAGGATAAAGATGCATCTAAATATTAACATCATCATGCATTTCCTTCCTGTATAAGAAATCCCACTTTCATATATACAAGGGTCTGCTATATTGGACACTACTTTCGTTATTCACTTAGTTACATGTTCTGCTTCTGGTTTAGAATATAGGAATTCAGCTTTGATATGTTCAAATATGGAAGGGTTCACGCTTGAAAATTTTGAAATTAAAGCATTTAGATGGTAAGCAGGCTGAAGGAGACAGTGTAGGTCACAGAAATGAACCTGCATCTGTCACTGACCATACAAAGGTAATCAGCCAAATGGATTAGGAAGACAGGCCAACCTGACCTTTACCATCTCTCTTAAGTTGACCTTTACCATCTCTCTGTGCTTATATACTTTTAAATTCTCACATTAAAGAAAATAACATGTTGGCAGTTTTGTACCATCAAAGTCTATAGCAGAAGTTGATGATTATCAGGAAGTAGTTTGTGGTGCAGAAAATGATGGGCAGCAAAAGGAAGGGGCATCACAAGGGAGAGAGAAAGTGGTGGACAGGAAGTGAACAGAGCCATGCAGTTTGGTTGTATCAACTGAGGTGCAAGGCTATTTAATGATTTAATAATCATAATATTCATAAAAGGTACAGCTGCTTTCAAAAGCAGAAAGGCTTGGGGTTATGAACAACCTAATAATTAACTAAAGCATTTCCATTTTCTCTTAGCTTTAGCCAAATTGATTTTATTATTATTTATGTGATAGAATTAATCCCTAATAAATTTTCTTAAAACAGGAAAAAATGAGGAAAACATACAATAAATTCAAATGTTCATACTGTATCATTTAGAAATCCAATTTTATTAACACTCGGTTTGTCTCTTTAAGACTTGTTTAGTGGCTAAATTTAAGCTTATTTTAATTTGAATAGGGAAAAGAAGTTATCATCCTTAAGTACCATATTTTGTGGATATCCTTGTGATGAGGTCAGTGTATCAAGGTATATAACTTGCCAGTTATCAAGGACAAGAAGCCTGACAGATTCACTCTTCTCTTTCCACACACAAAACCAGGCTGAGGTGGTCCCCATACCTGTTTCAGGCACAACTTTCAGAAATGTGTTATAGGGGTGCCTGGGTGACTCAGTGGGTTACGTGTCTGACTCTTGATTTTGGGTCAGGTCATGATCTCACAGTTAGTGAGATGAAGCCTCAAGTTGGGCTATGCGCTGACAGCATGGAGCCTGCTTGGGATTCTCTCTCTCCCTCTCTCTCTCTCTGCCCCTCCCCTGATCCTGCTCTCTTTCCCAAAATAAACAAACATTTAAAAAAAAAAGAAATGTGCTATGATGTCAGACTGCAAAGAAATGTGTCCACCGCATTTCAAACTAGCACCTCTACTAGACTGCTTTGCCCATCAACCCAGCTCCCACAGCTGTAATTTACAAGCTCCATGAGAAGTCAGCTTAAAAAAAAATACCATTTTGACTTTCAAAGTACATTTCCAATGTAAATGAAAAGCTTCATAAGGTGTTTACCTACCTAGAGCAATTAACATGAATTTGTAGAATAGTATTTATTGACAACCTTCCTGTATCTCCAACAAAATAATAGTGCATTGATTGCATCTCTTTAACATCATTAACTGGAAACTCTTAGGAAAAGTCCATGTGCAGTAAGCAAGCAAGACAGCTGAATGTCAAGGGAGACGTAAACTCCAACCTTATGCTGCCTCTCTTTTCGATGGTGGAAGGATTAGGTTTTAAGCATGCGTCACTTTGCATAACCTTAAAAAGAGTCATCCTGCTTTCCGAGGATTTATTATAGATTGTACTGATTTTATAATCTCTCAACTCAACAAGCTATCATCTGTACATGTAGATAAACCAAGTTAAAAAGAGGAGATGGATTTTTAAAATCCAAGTTAATCATATATTTGTTTACAACAAAGTTTAAAACTTTGTTGATGGGGCACCTGCATACCTCAGTTCATTAAGCATCTGACTCTTGATATTGTCTCAGGTCATGATTTCACGGTCGTGAGATTGAGCCCCATGTCAGGCTCCACACTGGAGGTGGAGCCTGCTTAAGATTCTTTGTCTCCCCCCGCTCTGCCTCTCTCCTGCTTGCATGCCCACATGTGTTCTATACATAAATGCATACCTACCTACCTACCTACCTACCTACCTACATACATACATAAGACTTTGTTGATAAAACCAAATGCAAAATGGGTAAAACAGAAAACAAACTGGGTAATTTATGTAGGAGCAGTTTAGATGGATAGTGGTCAACTTCAATATAAATATACACATACACTCACGTATACATACATACACAAACACACACTCATTACCACAGAAGCTCCTTCATATTGAGAGCAATGAACATAATTAAATTGAACAAATATATGTATGGGTAGATGAGTATCCAACACTGGGAAATGGCTGAATAAAATTATTGAATCAATTGTAGTTAGATGAGGAGGCAATGCTAAGAATGAATAAACTTTTGAGTTACTCCTCCCCTTAAACCATCAAACGAGCAATACCCTTCAAAGACTTTAAGATAAGCATTGGTTTCTCAAAGTGATGTACTTTTTATGCTATGTCCATAAAAAGAGCATAAAATATTATTCAAAACAAGGTTATCCAGTGCTTAAGAAGGAGATCTCTAATGGTAAACGGATCTGTCCTTTCTGTTTACCGTTGACAGACTGAATTCAGATGAAAAAAATTTTAAGGCTCCTTTGCCCAAGTGCAAATAAAGATGCAAAAGTTCTTATACTCTACAGTCATGGTGATACATCAATTCAAATTTCAAGAGTTTATTACTTTTATGAAGTAATCCTTTTTAGGAAGGAATCCTTAGTCTTTTTCAGCCCAGGACTAGAAAGCAGTGTCAGCACTGCTGTAAATGGTAAGGGTAGTAGTTGAAATGTCTAAGTATATATATATATATATTAATGATCAAATGCTTCCCATGACCAACTTGGATGGTTGGCCAAAATAAAACTACTTTAAAAGCTGTGCATTCTGAAAAACTGCACAAGTCAGGGCACTAGAAGGCTGATACACTCAGCAGAGTTTTAAAAGTTAGCACATTTTCCCAAAGGATCCACCACTGAATTACAAAATCATGAATAACCTATACCAAAGAGAACTGAGGCCAGGTGGAGACAAGGGTAATTTATATATTTGAAGCAAGAGGAAATTCAAGGTGGAGTTATATACCTGAACTGGTGACCGTGACAGAGAGCTCTGGATTTCCCCATTTTAGGTAAGTACTAATAGAGTTTCCCATAGGTGTCCATCAATTACAGGATGATAAAATTGTTTCACAGTGAAAAGTACTGGGGCCTATTATCTGGACTATCAATTCTCATTCCCCAATTTACTAAGTTTATCCAAACATTAAAATAAATCTATACTCTAAACCTTTTCCATAATGGTATTACCTATATTATTCCTTATACTTTTTTATGTAAGTTTTAAATTTTAAGAGTCTCTTATGTTTTGGGGTGGGAGGGAGGAGTGGGTGATGGGTATTGAGGAGGGCACTTGTTGGGATGAGCACTGGGTGTTATATGGAAACCAATTTGGCAATAAGTTTCATATTAAAAAATATAAATAAATAAATAAATAAATAAATAAATAAATAAATAAATAAATTTTAAATGTTTTTGAAACCTTATCCCAAGGCTGTGTCTTGATTTTTCTTTTTTCTTTCATTCAATTCATAATGTTTTTTGAAGAGAAGTTTTTAATTTGTTCAAATTACCAATGTTTTCTTTGACAGATTGTAGTTTTATGGTTGTACTTAAGCAGTATTTCTTAATCCAAATCAGAGATTTCCTCCTATTATTTCCTACAGAAGTTGTATGGTTTTATACCTTTTAATATTTGGGTCTACAAGCTAATTTTTCTATCTGACATAATAAGGTATGAGTCAAAGTTCATGTTGTTGTTGTTGTTGTTGTTGTTGTTGTTGTTATTTATTCTCAAGTTAGTTAACATACAGTGTATTCTTGGCTTCAGGACTAGATGTTTATGTCCATCATAAACCATGATGTATCCGTGCCATGGAGTACTATTTGACTATAAAAGGAATGGACTATTGATACACACAACAATATGGATAAATATTAGACTAATTATGCTTAATGGACACCAGGCAAAAAGTGTACATATTGTATGATCCCATGCCTATAAAATTCTAGAAAGTAATAACTGATCTATTGTGGACAGAAAGATCAGTGTTTGCCTGAGGAATGTTGAGGGCCAAGCTGGGGGAGTGAGGGCCAAGATGGAGGGATTATAAATGTGGCAAAGGTTTCAGAGGTATATACATGTCAAAACTTAGTAAACTGAAGGTTTTAAATATGTGCAGCTTATACACAATTCTACATTAACTCTATCTCAAAGATACATGTGCACTTATGTAGGTGTATACACAAACATATATGAAACATGAATGCTTCAACAGAGTCTTCTTTAACAGTTAATATTCAAAATCAAGTCCTTTCACATTGTTCTTGACAAGTTACGACTCTCCAGAAAATTGTGTTTATGCAAATGAGTGGTGAGATACGGCCAGCTGGATTGCATGTTTGTGTATTTGGGAAAGAACCTGAAGGGAGTATTAAAAAAAAATATCTGAACAATCTAAGCAATATAAGTATTTTTTAGCAATATAAGTATTTATTATCCAATTATATACATGCTCATTTTCCTCATACTCTAGTTAGACTGTAAGTGTTTAAGGTTCAGAGAAATCATGAGATTAGCAAAATACAGCAACTAGCTAAACGAAAACCTTTGGCAAAACTGGTCTCTAAAAGTATAATAGATTCTTCACTGAAAAATGGCTTCCAACAAAGATAATTATGAAGCGAGCTGCAAAGACAGAAATAAAAAGTTGATATAAGGGGGAAAGATCACAATACGGCTGTAAGGTCTGCTTCCCACTAGTGGAGCTTTGAGCTAATCACAGTGACTTGCAGAACAAGAAACCACAGTGATAGGAGCATGGAGGAATCTAGGGGAGAATAGGGGCCAGGGGAATGAGAGAGCTTGCATTGGGAGATAGGGTAGCTCTTCACACAATGGATATTCATCCTGAGGTTATAGGGCTTTCTATGATCACTCAACTACTCTTTTAACATGACTATTTCCTAGAATAGAAATTTCATATACCACAATTGCTGTGTGAGAAGCACATTCAGTTGCCTAAGTAATAAGCTATTAATTCACTACCCATAAAAAGAATGAGATTCATTTTCTCATCAAATATTAAGTGCAGCACATTGCATTAGACTTGAATTTGAAATGTAATTCCTAAGCATGGGTACTGTTCCAGGAAGCACTTTTCACTCATATTTTTCTCCCCTTGACATGCTATATTTTAAATCTACATTGCCACCACATAGGAAATACAAATAATTTTTTAAACACACTGGGGATACTATGACTGACCTCAGAAAAATTCTATAAATAAGAGTACATGAAACTATTTAGTCACCAAGAGTAAGGAGAAAAGAAAACATATAGAATATCTAGTTTCTACATTCTATGTTTTGTTTTCTTTCTCTCCTTCCTTTTAAACTGCTGAAATCATCCTAAAACATTTTCTGGCTAAATGCTCTACTTGGTTTCTAAAATGTTTAGCATAAAAGATTGTGGAAAGTTAAAAATTGAAGTTTTATCACTAATAAAAATGAAAGTATAACTCTCGAAACCATAGTATATTACAAAAATAGAAAGTCTGTTCGTGTTGTTTGTATACAGAGAAAAAACAAGAAGACAAACTTTATGAGACTTCAGGTACCTTAGGACTAGTTTTGAAAGATTATAGATCATATATGTGAAGGTTATAAACCAGGGCTCCCAGAAAAGCTGGATATAGAATAAAATCACCAGTGTAACAGAAACTGAAAATACCTCCTCTGAAAAGAAATACACTGAATGTAAAACATATATAGCAAGTTCCATTTATAGACCAATGCATTCTCTTTGGCAGAGGCATTTTTTAAAACTACTGTTACAAACATATGAAATAGGGTATAGGTGGGAGAATTGCTTGCTCTAGGGTTTAGGTGTATTTCTACTTCAAGAAGTGAGCCAGCCAAAGAATCATTGTTTAGGAATCTGTAGCAATAGAAGAGCCTCCCTGTTTTCTTCAGTCATGTTCCTAAAGAACAGAGACTCACCTGTTTGAGAGTTACATTCCTTATCTTGCTGTTTGACACTAAGAATAACAGCATATCAAACCTGATCCTCAAACCCTATGATTTTCATAATACCCTCAGTGCAAAAAAGAAAAACAAACAAAAAAACCAACAACAACAAAAAAATAAAAAACAAACAAACAAAAACTCATATGGGACAGAAGTTGACCCTAGGGTAAGCTCGTTATAACCACACTTTCATGTGTAAGACATGATTTGAAGGTACAGATGTGAGCACATCATAGCACCTTTCCGCCTCAGCACTGATTGAAGCTCCTTGAAGGCAGGGGCTGTCCAATTAATCTTTGGATCCTCAGTGCCTAACACAGAGCCTAAAATATGGTAGGCACTCAGAATGTATTGAGAAAGTTAAAGGGGGATTTAGAAAAAAAAAAAACAAAACAAAACAATGTGAACTGTCTACAAACTATAATTTTAAGAGGGAAAGTTATGAAATATAGTTCCAACCCCCAATCCTTGAAAATTCCAAAGAAAGGACATGATGGCTAAATGTTAAGGTTGTAGTTCTCAAAAACTCTCCAGCCTCAATAATTCCTTGTGTAGATGGTTCTAGTTATCTTAGTTCCAAGTTGCTGCTTGTGGTAAAAACTTCATCCTGCCTCGGGGACTTCTCATCACCTGGAATGCTCTTTCTTAAAATGTGTGTCCCAAGCTTCTCCTCATATAAACCATGTATAACCATCTCTTTCAAATATTTTCTTCTTCATTAAATCCTTCTTGTATATCCTAAATGGAAGTAATTTCCCCCTCTTCCAAAGGAAATCAGTAGTTTTCTAATAGTTTGTAAGAGTGTTTTATATTGATGCAATGAAAAACTACTAGGAAAAAAAAATCACAGAACAATGCATATGTTTTTCATGATAGATTCATGATGAATTATTTGGCTTCTATGCTGCTCTTATTTTTCATTCATTAACATTCCTTCTGCGCCAATTATCACCACTAGCTTACAACTCTGTCTCCTGTCTTCATGGAAATATTCTTTTTTTTTTTTTTAATTTTTTTTCAACGTTTATTGATTTTTGGGACAGAGAGAGACAGAGCATGAACGGGCGAGGGGCAGAGAGAGAGGGAGACACAGAATCGGAAACAGGCTCCAGGCTCTGAGCCATCAGCCCAGAGCCCGACGCGGGGCTCGAACTCACGGACCGCGAGATCGTGACCTGGCTGAAGTCGGACGCTTAACCGACTGCGCCACCCAGGCGCCCCGGAAATATTCTTTAGGGTCCACCTAGGGAGACCCTTCCTCAAAAAATATGTGTATTTTTTTTTCAAACACATACACATACAACACACAAAAACTGATTTCTTCCTTATCTCCAGTATCAACTGAGTTAGGAACTTATGTTTCCACAGTACCATATTTACATCTCCTTCTTCACTAAGGATGGTACAAATTATCTGGGAAAATTATGTCTCCTACTGCACTATGATAGTGCCTTAGTCATCACAATATTTCTAGCACCTTGCTAGGTATTTGTTTTATAGTGGTTGTTCAACATTTTATGGATAAATGAACTTACTGTATTTATGTGCTATCTCCTGTATCGGTCTCTGACTCTCTAAAACCAAGAAATGCCTTGCTCCTCCCCTGCTCACACTCTGTCTCTCTCTCTCTCTCTCTCAAAAATAAATAAACATGAAAACAAAATTTTAAAAAGGTGGGGGGGGGGCACCTGGGTGGCTCAGTTGGTTAAGCGTCCAACTTCAGCTCAGGTCATGATCTCACAATCCGTGGCTTCAAGCCCTGCGTTGGGCTCTGTGCTGATGGCTCGGAGCCTGGAGCCTGCTTTGGATACTGTGTCTCCCTCTCTCTGTTCCTCCCCTGCTCACTCTCTCTATTTCTCTCTCAAAAATAAATAAAAATTTAAATCAAGAAATGCCTAATTCGAGTTGTCTGGTACATGGTAGGTATTCAAATGCTTGACCAATGTATGAATGACTCATACAACTTTAGCCTGGAAGTAATTACCAATATTTTGAATTCAATTGCCCTCTTTTACAACTGGGATATAATGACCATGGTAAGTTACAGAGCTTGGTGTCCTCTCTCAGACCAGAACACCGATCTTCAACTTAGAGGATTCATTTTAACCCACCTAAATGATACTGTGAGTGTCTTCCAACAAGGACTTGACATTTCCTCCTACCTCAAGGATTCAAAATTTAAAACTATTCAAAACTTAAAACTCCAGAAGAAAGAGCCATGATGGGTGAATTTACTATTCATGCCATCAGGATTTTGGCAAGATCATGTCTTCAGATTCAAAACACAGCATTCTGTGTTGTTTACTATGACATTTTTGAATGAATGACTGACTTAATGAACAATTATATTATGCACATGTTAAGATTAAAATACTCTGAAGTTATCAATGTGACTAGATATTTAGAAATGAAATCTTTGTTTCATGGAAATTTGACAAAACTTGCTGCTGACCATTTTCATAAATCCTCCTAGGACATATGAGGGGCTGATAGTCACACACTATCCATTAAAATAGAAACAGGAAGATGTTATTTTCATAATACTGCCAACTGAACCATTAATAATAATTTTAAAATCCTATAGGTTTTGTTTGATCAGCAACTTTGATCAGCAAAACTTTTTATGTATGAGTGTTCTGGTATATTTTAGTGGGGCTAAGTTACAATACAGAACATTTATCAACATAACAGGCAGTTAGTATTTGGGTCTGGAAATCTCAAAGGTATTAAACTAGGGCTAGTAATTTCAGGAATAAAATGAAGATTCTCCCCTTCTTCCCTGATAGCAGTGACTTCAAGGCAATGTGACAGCAGCTTGCACATTACCTGTCAATAGCAAACACACTGCCTCCGTCTCTCTGGAGCCTTTCATTCCTATCACTCCTAAATCACCTAGGAAGAAACTGGTAATTAGGCTGCTAGAGGCATCTGGGCTAAACGGATTCCTAACCAAGTCATTTTGAAAGGATGATTATTAACCTTTGGTAAAATACAAATAAGAGAACACAGCAGACTGATTCTCAGCTTGAGTATAGAGACAGAAAGGTCAGAGCTATATGTCTCAGGTACATTTGATTTTTCTATACTGTATTAGACAGCACCTAATATTTTCAACCGGATCATAATCACTAATTCTAATGAGTTTTGAATCAAATGCCAAATGAATACCTCCAGTATAAACCTGAGTTTTCCACAAGTATTTTTTCTTTTAGAGGTATATAAGGGGTTCTATTTTCCAATTAATTCAGAAGAAATATTGGCATGTTAGGAAACTTCCATAAATGTTAATACTTTAAATTCTAAGTGCCACATGAAGTAAATATGGTAATAGTTGCATCCTGTTGAGCTTTAATGGATCTTTAGCACAAATCTAATACTTTGAATGCAGCTGTACAAACGCTGGCAGCAATTCCATTATATGGAAATATGCTTCCCAAGCTTAAATCCAAAATCCTATGTGACCTTAAGCAAAATATGATGGCAAAAATTTAACTTCTCCATCAGAAACCCTTCTTCCTACTTCCAAAACACCTCTTTTCAATCTAGAGGGCTCATTTTAACCCACCTAAATGATACTGTGGGTGTCCTCAAACAGGGACTTGACATTTCCTCCCATCCCAAGGATTGCTATCCCTTCAAGCCTTAAAACTTCCAGAAGAAAGAGCTATGAGAGCAGAATTACAGGGAGCATGATAAATAGTTGGCAGAAGACAGCCCACCCCCACCCAACGTTCCCAAATTCTATCAGGCAGTCAGTTACTCTCCAACCTATTTGAAATTATAAACCTATGGGAATTAATGGCAAAATGAAAATCCCTCTAGTCCTCTGTTATAGACAGGCAAAGAGAAGATTTTAACCTCTCCTTCAGAAAATCTCTTTCTCTTTAAGGAACAGGATCTCTAACTTCCTATAAAAACTGAAGAAAAAAAGGGAGTGCTCCAATTATCACACATTCCCCTTCCCAACCACCACTGGTATGTCTGTAGTTCCCTTCATCTGGTGGAGATCTATTTTCAAAGGATAAAAATTAAAGAATCACACTTCGCATTTTGGCGTGTTCATTCTTTTTGATTCATCAAAAACTGAGCGGTCACATAATATCCTTAAGAAGAGATTTTAAAGTTCTCAATCCTTAAAAAAAACTCCCTAAAGAGATCGTATGAATCTTCTCCATCCTTGTGTATTATTTTTACTTAAGGATGATACTGGTTTTAAGACATAAAGGAAAACACCAAATGCTACTAATTAGACTATTATAAAATTCTTACTTGAATTATAAATTCAAGATAAAAACTGACAAGACAGCATATTAGGGCATTTTATTATATATAATTCAGGTTCCATGTTTGGGAAGCTTTTATATAGAGAGCAGATACTGCTAATTTGATCGTGATTTATAATTTTTTAAAAGATTTTATCAAATATGCTTTTCAAGAAAAAAACAAAAACAAAAATGAAACTAAACAACTGACACTTTTGTTCTTCCTCTATCCTCCTTTCCCTGCCCAAACTGCTAATTTTCTTCCTGCTTATGTCTTGATATGGATCAGTTTCAAAAATGAAAGGAGGGCTATCACAACCAAACAGTTTTACGATAAATGTTACTTGCTGTTGTTAAACCAGCAAATAAAAACACAAAGAAATTGCTCTCAAAGTCTACAACCCACCACCTTGTTTTCTCACGTCCACATCATGTCTCTCACATTAATTTGTATAGGTCAGTAAGTTTGCTAACATGATCACATAAAAATAATCTCATCTTTAGAAGTTGTTAGTTTCTAATTCTCCACTGATAACTAATGATGTTTCATCCTAAACATACTTCTTTAAACAGAAGGCTTTTTAAAAATCAACCCAGAAAAAATTAAAAGAAAATAAAATATGTTCAATGACAGAGGCTCCAGAAGCAAGCATTTGCTTATTCTTCATGACAAGTTATGATGGTTTGTACATGTGCTTGAGGATATTTTGAAGCTTCATCCAGTATAGATCTTACATGGCTTTAGAACAAGAGAAACAGCCCAGGCAAATCAGGGGTTTTCAGGAAGTGGCTCTAGGGAGCTCTGGAGCAAGCAGCCACACCTAAAAGCTGCTACTGTGGGGTATGCAAGGTAAACTCAGGGGAAAAACTCCCAGCTCTCCTGCCCCCCTTCAATCAGAGCAACCTTATTTTCACGTGTTTCACATATTGAGCTTTTACGGATGACTTGGCCCACCAATCAGTGGTTTGTACTATAGTCAGCATTTCCCCTACATAATATCAACCATTATACACACACCTTTCTTTGTACCACAAAGGGTTTCCTTACATGTAACTATAACCGCTAATTATAACACTGCCTGCAGGCCAGTTCTTCGTACAATATGTGTGTGAAATCATCTGAGCCTTCTTATTATACATTTTGTCATTATTTTATAAAGATAAGCAAAAACAGTGAAATCGAAATACAGATACCAATGATCAAAAACATATGTCAATATATAAAATTAACATGAAGATGGAAAAAATCAGGCCTGCTATTAAGAGTGAATCGTTATCTCTGAATGATTAATAAATAGAATTAAAAGAATATATAAAATATGGTATAAATGCATTTTAGAGATTATTTGTTTTGACAGAGAGTGAACAAGCAGAGGAGGGGCAGGCAGAGAGAGAGAGGGGGAGAGAGAATCCGAAGCAGGCTCTGCACTGTCAGTGGGGCTCGAACTCACAAACCATTGAGATCATGACCTGAGCCAAAACCAAGAGTAAGACGCTTAAGTGATTGAGCCACCCAGGTGCCCCACGATTTTATAATATTTTTAATGCACTCAACAGGGTTCAACATTCACACATACAACTTGAGATAATAGACAGTAACAGTTTTCCCATCTTGCTTTTTTGCTTTTTGTTTTTATTGTACTTCTGACAAACTATAAAGCCATGGCTTAAGAAAAAGATGGCCTGCCAGGTAACCTTTTAATAAAATACCATCCCTGTGTCTGCATATAGTTATTTCTGAAAGAGATCCCATACAATCAGAGAACCACTATGAGGTCGAAGCCTTGCACGGTGTTAAATGTTCACTCTAGGGAAGGAAAAGGAACAGAACAGAATGTCCATATGTCTCTACTCAAGGATCTGGAACTGCTTTCTGTGTAGCATGGTTCAGGAATTTTAAACTTGCCTCAGAACAAATAACTTATTTCCTAGACTCTCCATACCTTAAGTACTTCCTTGATTGTGGAGCTCTGATGGCTGGTGCTGGCTGGTAGACTATTATTCATATCTCAACAACAGTTACATGTAGTTCACTTTTGTGAGGTCCCATGAATGGGGCTTAGACACTTGCCATCTCACATTAAAATCAAACAAGCGTACAAAACTTAAAATTTTGTTACTAGTGTATATTTTTTTTTTCAAAAATCTTGTTAAATCTTCATTATTTTTATTCTAAAAAATACCAAAAAACTAGTTAAGAGAGGAACTTGATTTAAAATGTATTTGTGTTGATGGAGGGAGGTGGGTAGGAGATGGGCTAGATGGGTGATTGGTATTAAGGAGGGCACTTGTGGGGCGCCTGGGTGGCTCAGTCCGTTAAGCATCCGACTTCAGCTCAGGTCACAATCTCGAGGTCCGTGAGTTCAAGCCCCGCCTCCGGCTCTGTACTGACAGCTCAGAGCCTGGGGCCTACTTCGGATTCTGTGTCTCCCTCTCCCTCTCCCTCTCTCTCTGCCCCTTCCCCGCTTGTGCTCTGTCTCTCTCTGTCTCTCAAAAATGAATAAATGTAAAAACAAAAATTTTAAAAAGGGAGGGCCCTTGTGATGAGCACTGGATGTTATATGCAATAAGTGATAAATCACGGAGTCCTACTCCTGAAAAAAATATTGCACTGTATGTTAACTAAATAAAATTTAAATTAAAAAAAGAAAATGTATTTGGATTTTTTTCTTTCCTTAGTAGATGTTTGAAAAATAAATGTTAACACTACCATCATAGAAGAAACTTTCTGCTTATTAATAAGAACTACTTGAAGATTTGTTTAATCCATCATTGCAACTGACCTAATTTTGAAATGAGTGAGATTTAAGCAAACAACCAACTAAAATGAGTTCATTTTGTCAACACTGAGTCCTATGAACAAAACTTAAGTGTGTATACAAAATTTACCAGTATTACATAAAATGATTTATGATTAACTTTTGGACCTACAATAATATAGTCTAATTACAAGAAAATTAATCTTAAACAGTTAACTTGTATACAGTAAGTTTTTTTTTCCCTTTCTAGAATATGAATACTTTGAGGACAAGTCCTAAAAATGACTCCTTATACACCTGACCTTGTGCTTTGCACATTCAGCGCCACAAGCATGGGAGTGTTGGTTGGCACACATGTAGCCAGGTGTGGAGGAGAGAAAGAAGAAAGGGGATAGTGACTATAATTTATTGAGTAGCTGTTACATTCCCAATACTGCACAAGGCCCTTTTCACACACTACTGCTTGCATCTCAGAAAATTCAGAGTGGCAGTTATCATTTTATACACAAGGTAAGGAGGGAGAAAAGAAGACAGAGAAGAGGAAGAAAGGAATGAAGGAAGAATTGATTTGGATCAACTCTATGTATTAGGAGTGAGGAAACTAAAATCTGAAAGAATGACCTGTCTGTGATTAATGACAGATGAGTCCCAGAAGTAAATCCTCTGACTTATGACCCAGCATTCTTCATTACTGATTCAGTTTTCATTATGGATCTTGATGGTGGTAAATGTATTACAAGAAACCTGGAGAAGTATGAAAGGCAACTTACTGCTTAGAACCTTTATAACAATCTGATACTGAAGATAAGAGTGACAGTGTGGGCTTCTAAAAGGCAACCAGAGTCCAGAGAATCATTATTATGAGACTCAGATTCAATATTGCATCGGAAAGTGCCCTACCAGATAAAATATAATCGCACACTGGAAGTTACATTATACATACAAACGGAACAAAGTCTGGTATGCAAGTGTTTGCCACCATAATTCTGACAGGTGTGAGTAATAATATTAGGTTAAAATTATTAAAATATATTGTTAATGCTTAAGCAACAATCCATTTAAGTAAGTGATAAAATATTCCATAAGGCCATATTTCGGTGTTAGGAAGACAAACTTTACATTTTGGACTTTTCCACCTTTCAGAAAAATAGATTTCCTTGTCCTTCCAGCATTTTCAAAAATCTACTTGATGCCTGATAGTTTTTTTTTTTCCTTTCAGCGTGTATTCTCAATCTATCTACTATCATTTCAGATATAAGAACAACATTTGGGTATAAGAAACAGTAAATTGTTAGGGAGAAAACATTGTTCATGTCATGGAGTTACAGCATTATCGTGATAACGTGCATGGACATTATCCTCAGGTGTGCACTTTCTGGAAAGAACCAGGATAATTGTCCCTATAGCAAAGACCTAGTCCATGAGAATCTCAGCAACGGGGAAGTAGAAAACCTCCTAACTTGATAATATATATGACTATTACATGAAATGGCAGGGCTCTTTTTTCTGTGTGTGGATTAAGATTATTAACAGTAATGGTGGAAATAAATATACTAATTATAATTTATTTTGCTTCAGTAACATGCTATTTGCCATGATACAAACACTTGCAAAATCTTAAAAAGATATGCTCAAAACCAAATTGCAAAACCAATAAGCCACCACCTACTGTTAAGGGTAGTTTAAATATTTCAAAAGCAACAAGTTAATAAAGATTAAGGAATCTAATAAGTGTTCGTGTTTCTTTTAACAAAAAAGCTTTCAAGAGTTGAACAGAGACATGGAAAAAGAGAAGAGTGTTGTGCTCAAATGTGCCATGTAAAGTATGGTAATAAATACATTTAAGGGAGGTGTATTTTAATAATAATAACAAATTTTGTTTTCTTACCAATGACTGCCTGTGAGGCACACTCTGAAGTCGTCTCGCATGGCTGTGGCTATTTGTCAAAACTTGCTTCATCATTTATAGTCTCAGAGTTCTTTTCCTTTTAGCTCAATGTTGTGATGGAATCAATACAAATCTACTCTTAAAATATCTGTCTCCGACCTGTGTTTGTTTTAAGCTGTATCATTCATAATGGTGATGGATAGGTAATGCTATTCCTCTTTGTCTGCACAAAGCGCCACAGCATAAAAAGCGCATATATTTTATGCCCAAGGTCAGGAGAAAATTAATGGATAAAGAGCTAGATAAAATGGAGTTCAAGCTGAATGGGCTGAGTGCGCTCTACAGGGTACAGACCAGGCAGGCAGTACAAAGCCCATTATACTTAAACACTCTTGAAGCATTTCAGAAGTGGGATCGTTTCCACAGGCTAACACATAAAAAGCACCAAGCTGTCACAGAGCACTCCTGCTCACAGCTTCCCATAGCATATTCCATCTATAAATGTTTACCTTGAGCAATAAACCCACTTGGTGTTTATCAGTAGAGTAGGACAAGTTATGCTTCCTTGTCATTAGGAAACTCTCTTTTAAGACTTTCCTACTACTGTTCTCTACCACTGACTTTCTAACTCTGCCTGGTAAATACCCAAGAGTTTCAAGGCTCAGTGCAGAGGCAAGGTTAGTGGATTCCAACAACAACAACAACAACAACAACAACAACAACAAAAAGCTTTAGAGTGAACAGTTACACTCTACTTTCTGTAATGTTCAACTTCAGATATCTAAATAGCAGCAAACTGGGGTGACTGTGTGGCTCAGTCGGTTAAGTGTCCGTCGCTTGGTTTCGGCTCAGGTCATGATCTCACAGTCTGTGAATTTGAGCCCTGCATCAGGCTGTACACAGACAGTGAGGGGCCTGCTTGGGATTCTCTCTTTCCCTCTCTCTCTGCTCCTCCCCTGCTCCTGCTTGCTCACTCTCTCTCTCTCAAAATAAATAAATATACTTTAAAAATGGCAACAAACTAAGCAGAAATTAAGAAAAACGATAACAGAATTCTAAACTCTGGAATGCACCACACTATAAAATCATGCATGAGGTTTTCCCTTATAGAATCTACACACAAACATATATGCAAGATAAACATTTTGCAGAGATAAGCAACTCAAAACCAGTGGTCTCCTTCCTACACCTGGCTGAGGAGAAGGGAATGAAAATCAAGCTATTGGAAATTATTCTAAAAGTATCTCTTTTTTAGATTTAGAAAACCATTATTAGATGAATAGTACAGTTTTTCTTTGCTTTGTTCTGTTTTAAGGGAAACTCATAGTAACAGCTGTGACTTGTTGCTATAGTAAAGCATTCAATCCCGTGAATCTGTATAAATAAACAGCTTTTGGAAGCTGAAGAAATTCTCATTTCTTCAGGAGCATGCTCTGATAAAAGGCTATAAACATGAAGTCAAAACTCATCCAGAATACCAACAGAGAAAAGTTTCTGGTGACAGTTCTTAGTCATGGTCTCGTTCAGGCTGATTCCAAGGCACAGGAAAATTATGCGAAAGAAGTAAAGTTGGTGGAAACGAAAATAAAGTCTACAGTGGTGATCACAAATTAAACCTCAAGGTGGAAAACTCAAAGCTTGACTGCAGTGCAAAATGCTCTCTTCAAATAATTTATCAACAGATGGCTGTAGTATTTAATGAACTCTTTTCTTAAATATAATAGGCAAGTTCTGGATATTGGCAAAATTGGACTGATATCTTCAGTTAGTCACAAATTGGGTATAGCTTTGACCAAGAACCTAATTTTACAGATAAAGAAACTGAAACAGAATGGTTATGAGCCAGGAGAGAATCCCAAAGGGCTCTTCAAGATAACAGAAAGCAATACCAAACCGTTCTCAAAAGCTTCTATAGGGGCGCCTGGGTGGCGCAGTCGGTTGGGCGTCCGACTTCAGCCAGGTCATGATCTCGCGGTCCGGGAGTTCGAGCCCCGCATCAGGCTCTGGGCTGATGGCTCAGAGCCTGGAGCCTGTTTCCGATTCTGTGTCTCCCGCTCTCTCTGCTCCTCCCCCGTTCATGCTCTGTCTCTCTCTGTCCCAAAAATAAATAAACGTTGAAAAAAAAAAATTTAAAAAAAAAAAAAAAAAAAAAGCTTCTATAATATTCTTCTAACATAAGAAGTCCTAGCCTTATGATGTGGGACTAGATGTCCTTACTTTTTAATAGAATCAGAGAAATAAAACTTTTTGCCCTGCATCCACAGGCCATTACATATAAGAAATGACTTCAGGAAAGAACCCAGTTAGGGGGGAAAAAAAAAAAGCAATTATGAGGAATTTGTAAGAACTATACAAGTATATTATTAAATGGTAATAAAAGACTGACGTGTAAAATGATGGTCTAATGCTAAAAAGGGGAGAAATTAAGACTAACGATAACAAAACATTCTACAAGGGGAATTAGGTAATCGAATAACCGCTCAGAGAGGTACTTGAGTCCTCTTCATTAGAGACATTCAAAACAGATTAGATAAAAACCTAGTAGGAAGTCTTGAGAAGACCCTTCTGAATTACATGTATACTGCTTGGCTTGAAAAACAATTAAAGAACAATTAGCAACATTCCCACCATGTAACATAAGTTTTTATCTTTTGCATATTTCCACATTTTATATATATTTTATATTACATAGTTATTCAACATAGTACTATGCCCATACTGGTTTGTATGATGCTATTTTTACATGTCATAAATATTTCCAAAACTTCAACATATTGGAAGGTTAACATTTTAAAAGATGGCTAATGTTCAAAGTCATTGATATATTATAATTTATTATTCTGTCTGAATACATTTAGATCGATTGTAATTTCTTACCATTACAGCAATACCTATACTAGATATTTTTTGTCCATGGATCTTTTGAATTACCTCTGTTTTCATTGAATTACCTCTGTAATTTAAACTCCTAGGGCTAGAAAACAAAGTTAAAGTATAGGAGTGTTTTATGCCTCCTACTATGTGTTGCTACTTCTAGGCCTATCATTAGGCATGAACAGATAGCAAGTGGGGGTTGTCCTTTTAACATGTTGATATTAAGTGTTAAAATTAAATACTAAAATATAATTCAGTGCTAACTTAATGGTATGATTCCTTTGTAAATATATAGCAATGCTTCCATAATTTGCATTTCTATTTTTCTAATGTTTTATTTATTTATTTTCAGAGACAGAGAGAGTGAACAAAAGAGGGAGTGACAGAGAGGGAGACAGAATACAAAGCAGCCTCCAGGCTCTGAGCCATCAGCACAGAGCCTGATGCAGGGCTTGAACCCACAGAATGTTAGGATCTGACCTTGGCTGAGGTCGGATGCTCAAAGGACTGAGCCACCCAGGTGCTCCAATAATTTGCATTTCTTTGGCCACTGAGTAAGGATAACATTTTTCCATGAGTTGGTTTATTCAGGGTTGCTGCATGGGTGCACACCCTGCGCAGTCACAGAGGGCCCATACCTGGTTTAATGCCCTCCTGTTTCCATCCTTAAATTTTTAAGAAATCATGAACAAGGGGCTCCATATTTTCATTTTGGACTGTGTGTCAAAAAGATATAGCTTGTCCTGGCTTTATTATTTGTTTTGTTCTGTTGTGCTGCTGTTGCTACTGGCGTTAATACCTTGGGATTTTCTTGTTAGGTTAAACTACGTTTCGAAATTCTAGAGCATCATGTGTAAATATTTTTCATTCTCATGCAACTTAAGAAAACTATTGCTGCTACTAAAGATATTCTTTTTTATTCTATTATATATTTAATCTACTTATGCCAGAAATGAAGTAGGCAAACAGCCTCAAAATAGTCTAGAAATACTAGATTATTTCAACAGAATGAAGACAAAGTTCAGTTTCTGTAGTATTACAAGATTATTCCTCTATATCATCTAATACAGAGCTGCAAACAGTCTTCAAAAGTCAGTTCAGTTCACTGTGGGTCCACGGCAATCAGCCAGGTAAGTCTTGGCAATTTTAAAACTGATTTAACACATTTTTTCCCCTATTCAAAATAGATGGAGCTATCTTTCTAGATTATTAACCATATTTCTAATCTTCATGAAAATTGCCTTTGTTTCACTTCCCCTATCTGTAACATGGAAATATCTCCCCTAACAATACTGCATAATTTGTACAACCTAAGTAAAAAGCATTGGGAGTATTTATAGGACATTATTATTAGTTCTGTATTTTTCATCTATCCAGAACATTTTGTATGTACTGTTTAATATTATGATTAAAATATGAATGAGGGTAATATTTACATTTTGTTTATATTTTAATTCTAATAGAATAATTTTAGAATTCATGTGTACATGAACTTGACAGACAATAACTGCTCTAATGAATATTTTAACTTTCATTTAGGAGCGAGGATGGTAATACTAATCACTCATTCTTATCTTTGCCAATGCTTTGCAGAAATGGCAGCTCCAGAGTCATTCCCCAACCTTCCTCAGTACAAGACCATTTATTACATACTCTAATAACGCTTCAGATTCCATCTCAAGTCCTGTAAAAACTTACCAACACCTACAGATACTGCCAAGGATATGCTCTACTGTGCAGTTTTAGTCTTTCTGACTGAAACCTGCCTCAAATGATCTTAAGAGAAGATCTAATGAAAATGGCAGCTGCTTCTTAAAATTTCTGAAATAATCAATAAAACATTAATAACTTACAATAAGCTATAATAAATATTCTATTGGTAGCATCAAAGAGACAAACTTCCCAAAAAATGTCACTATAAAGTATTCAACTTGGACCTTATCTACTACTATAGCTGTTAGAACATTGTTTCCCCTCCCTTAATATATTTATTTGACCATCTTAATTCATAATGACAATATTTAAGAGACCCTAAAAATTGTTGAGCATTATTCAATAATGAATAATGAATTAAATAATTCCAAATGGCATTAAATAATAAAATGTCCATTAAAGCCTCATAATCTCAGCAGTCTGAAAGCACCTAGGGAATATTCAATGTATTAGGGGTTTTCACACAGCAAAAGGAAAACTTATGAGACAAGTATTATCCTTAAACTTGCAAATATTTTGTTATTACTTTTATAGCTCAAGGCACAGATTCCTGTGGGTTCTTTACATTTTCCTCCATTCAGTGAAATAAACATCCATTTTCACTATACTTTCATTCTTCCCCTGGAGCTATTAAGACTCAATTAATTGCTCAATTAATTGTCAATCTCATTTACATCACTCACTACTGAACTCCAAACAATCTTATAAAATAGAGTCATATGCTGACTTTCATAGTCAAAAATTTAAAAAATTTTAAAATAGAAGAATATGCATGTCCAATGGAGGAAGTGCTTTCATTAATTAGAAATCAATATTATATAAAGACAAGTGAAAGCACATTAATCCAACTTTAGCAATAAAGTCACAGGGATAATCTGGTCATTTACTTTATTACAGCAATACAATTAGACCACTCCTCATCAGAAGGCTTATAGAACTATTGTTATACTCTGAGAATACTTGTTCCATAACTTAGATTCTAAACGGGTGGATCTCAAACTCTGAATTTGTAGAATGACAATTTTAAAGTTAGTAGTATACTACAGGTCTCATTTAGCATGAGTGTGCTAGATTTTTCCAGTTGGTAACTCAGACTGCATGTGAAGAGAGAGAGAGAGAGAGAGTGAGAGAGAGAGAAGGATCATATATTGGTATATGCCAAGCAACACCTGACTGAATTTAGTTCACAGAACCAACACCCTCAAGTTTTGAGATGCTCCTTCACTTTCTCCTGATTCCTTAACCCCTCCCCTGGAGTTCTGATAGAAAAAGCAGTGATTCAGTTCTAAGAGTAGACCAAATTCATTACACAGCTCTATGTAGACTGGCCGACACACACATGCACATGTACTGTTCAGCTACTTTTGTCTGGTTTCAGTGAATTCTTCAAAATAAGTTACAGATTAGTAAGCATACTTTGCTACTCTGTCCTTCCCCTCATCCTATCTGCCTCTATCAGATGATAATATCAATCTGGACTGCTCTTTCTAAAGTTGTGGCTACAGAGGAGACATATGTATTTAGGTTGTGAGCAGTAATAAAGTGATTAGGTCCACAAAACTTCCATTAAAATGCAAGGAAAAAAAGTAAGCATACCTTTTGCTCAAGAGTAATTCAGAAAGGGAAAAAAAGTGCCTTTTCAGTGTTTCTAAATGAGTTCAAGTTTCAAAAACAAACAGAAAATGGTTGCAACAAATGCGATTCTGAGCAGTAAGCACATTAACCAGAATTTATTTAACTAAAGTATCTATTAAGCTAAAACACTACCATGTGCTAAACATTTTGCTAGGTTAAGGACGCAAAGCCTAGCTAGGGATGGTTGCTCACAGGGCTGAGGTCTGGGCGCAGTTCTGCTAGACAGGAAAGGAGCTGCAGAGAATTCAGCAAAGAAATCACCTGGGTCAGTTTACATTCAGAAATGAGACATCTCTAACGGCCTTAGAATCCCCAAATGTTGTAACGGGTAGTATTTAGCATGCGTGCAGCCTGGAAAAGGATAATGTTTGCACAAATTATTTATCCTTCTAACACCAAATCCCGAAATGTTGGAAGATTACTGAAGGCTGTTTTTTTCCTTCCTCTTAAATATTAATGTGCACACTTTTCAACCAATTGTTGGCACGTAATACCTGCAGCAATTCTTGATTCTATCATGTTTGTGAAAAGTAATGTCAATATCTATAATAACTATAAACACATGATATTAAGTTTTGTTATAGTGCCATTTCCAACTTACTGGAATTATTCTGCATTTCAGGCAGGCTTCCAAGATAGACCGATATTTGCAAGGGGAAATGATGGTCGCTTTAGGCTCATGATCTGAATTTTTAATGATTACCTATTATGCTTTACATCCTTTCTGATGTTTTCTAAAATTTCAGATTTTAGTTATTTTCTAAGTAATATTGTAAAGCTAAAATAAACAGAATTTCTGAATATTGAGGCCATATAATTAAATTAGGGTTATGTGTAGTTCTTTTTGTGTCTAGGCAGATAGATACAAATATATCCATATTTTTGTGTTACATTAGTATATGTAGCAAGGCTAATACAGCAACAAAATAATCCCTATTTTTATAGTCATGTCCCTTTCCCGAACATTTCTAAATGCAAGTTTCACAGAGTGAAACTCAAATTATTCACCACCACCAAACCCCCACAAATATATGTTCTTCTCTGCAGGCCTAATCTCAGAACATGCCAACGGCTATCAAACCAGCAGGCTAACCCAGAAAGTATCTTCAGTGACTTTATCTCTTAGTGGCCATATTCAATTAATATAGATGCTATTTTTTGAGTCACCACATGTCTTTCCCCTGTTCATCCCTACCATCATTAGAGCAGTCTGGATCCTCATCACTGACTGTGTATTTTAACTTCAGCACTGAACTCACTAATCCATTCTCCCTCCACACTGCAGCCAGAGCCTTCTTTCAAAATTGGAAATATTTCACTAGGATTTTCCTGATTCAAATATTTTTCCTTCAGAAGCTAACCCAACCTCTCCCGTTTCCCTTTTTCCATGTGCCTCAGCATGACTTGCATTCCAGAATATGAGCTACTTTAGAGGTCTGAGAATATACCACCTTGTTTTAGCATATACCATTCTCTGCCTGGAATACCTTGAACTCTTACCTGCTTAGAAAAGTCCAAGAGGTACTAAAGTCTTAACTCAAGTGTTAGTTCCTTTCAAAAGTCTCCTTAACTTCTCAAATAGATTGAGGATATCATGTTTCTACTCTGGAAGCACCTTCAGTACATCTTTATCATTCTATTTACACTCATCTGAAGTGGTTGTAAAAGAGGGTCTCAGAGCAGCAGCCTCAGCAGCATGGAGAGCTTATTAGAGATATAAATTATTGGGTCCCATCCCAGACCTACTGATTCAGAAACTATAGGGATAGAACCCAGCAATCTTTGTTTTAGAAAGACTTCCAGGTGACTTTCATGTATACTGATGTTTGAGAATGCCAGTTCTATTGAAATCCTATTTTTCCATATCAATCTCTGCACCTAATTGAGATTACTCTCATGGTTTCATCTTCCTTTCCTCTGAATATACAATACACATTTGATGAATACAGGAGCAGATATAATGATAATTAAGATTGGGATTTTATAATTAATTTAGTTGTACTTTAGAGTCCTAACTCATCAAGGTTTGTATATACGGTATTCACTTGAAATCTGCCGATGATCATGTTAAAACAATGGCATATATAAAGCACTGCCAGAAGTTATCCCATGACACACATTTACCCTGAAACATGCATAAGATCATATGAAATTCCATGCAAAACCACAAGGTCATTTATGATATTTTACTAGGAGTTAGAGGACATTTACAAATTATTTCCTTAAATAATCAATTGAAGATGCTGTTGCTCAGAGGCCTGTCAATTCCTATATATACTGTGTCTATTAAACATAGCTAATATTTGTACTTCATATAACTTTATTGTGTATATATCTTATATGAAAAGCTATAATTATAACTCGATTAATAATTCAAGCTAATGGTTGCAAGCCCTCCAAACAAAACTCTCTCAGAAAAATCTCTCTAGGCTGACAACACAACAAATATTCTAATTATTTATTAAGAGATTGTAGGGGCACCTGGGTGGTTCAGGCGATTGAATGTCCGACTTCGGCTCAGGTCATGATCCCATGGCTGGTGAGTTCGAGCCCCGTGTGGGGCTCTGTGCTGACAGCTCAGAGCCTGGAGCCTGCTTGAGATTCTGCGTCTTCCTTTCTCTCTGCCCTTCTCCCACTCACACTCTATCTCTCTCTCTCAAAATATAAATAAACATAACAAAATAAAAATAAAGAGAGATTGTAGAGACTTGGCTATCTGAAGCTATAGTGTACATATGGGCTAATAAGTAGAAAGGTAGCAGTATTGTACTTATGCAGTGTTAATTGGAATATTATCACAACGGCTAAAACATTTCAACATTTATTTCTAAATGTTGAATTCTTTGAAACCAGGACTGATCGTGCTCTACTCTCCATCCCCAAATGCCATTTACAGTATCTTTGCACATGGCAATTGTTCAACAAAATACTGACTTCAACAGCATTAGCACGTAATTCTAATCTACTAAATATCTTGAGTAAAAGCAAAAGCAAAAGAATAACTTTCAAATTACATAGAATTAGTCTTTTAGACATTAGTATATTTCAGGCATGATCTTCTGCTCCTACTGTTTTATAGTACTCTTGTTGTGGATCTTGACCGATAAATGTAATAAGCTGGGTTTATACATATTTTAGAATGCTTTAGGATACAGATGAGTTGTCATCTCTACATTTTCAGCACTGACACAGTTTTTTATTAATTTTTTTTTCAACGTTTTTATTTATTTTTGGGACAGAGAGAGACAGAGCATGAACGGGGGAGGGGCAGAGAGAGAGGGAGACACAGAATCGGAAACAGGCTCCAGGCTCTGAGCCATCAGCCCAGAGCCTGACGCGGGGCTCGAACTCACGGACCGCGAGATCGTGACCTGGCTGAAGTTGGATGCTTAACCGACTGCGCCACCCAGGCGCCCAGCACTGACACAGTTTTTATAAGATTCACAGTAAATTTTTGTGAAAAGAAGGGAAGAAATAAGGCTCTTAATTAGAACAATCAATGAATTGGCACTTAATTACAGAGAGTATTTTATACAGTGTATGCATGATTTCAAAGGACAATGCCATGCTATGTGAACCAATGATCCATTTCACTGACTAGCTGAGGTTGATTACATGACCCTTTTTACTTTTAAATTCCAGGATAGTTAACATATAGTGTTATATTAGTTTCAAGCATATAATACAGTGGTTCAAAAATTCTGTACATAACTCAGTGCTCATCATGATAAATGTACTATTAAATCCCTTCACCCATTTGGCCTATCCCGCCACCAACATGGTAAACATCAGCTTGTTCTCTACAGTTAAGAGTCTACTTTTTGGGATGACTTCCATAATTTGGCTATTGTAAATAATGCGGCAGTAAACATAGAGGTGCAAATATCTTTCAAAATTAGTGTTTTTGTATTCTTTGGGTAAATACCCAGTAATGGAATTACTGGCTCATATGGTAATTCTATTTTAAATTTTATTGAGGAAGCTCCATAGTGCTTTCTACAGTGGCTACACCAGTTTGTATTCCCACCAACAGTACTCAAGTGTTCCTTTTTTTCCATGTCGTTGCCAACATTTGCTTCTTGTGTTTTTGATTTTAGCCATTCTGACAGTTGTGAGGTTACATTTCTTTGTAGTTTTGATTTGTGTTTCCCTGATGATGAGTGATGTTGAACATCTTTCACATGTAGGCCCTCTGTATATCTTCTTTGAAGAAATGTCTGTTCATGTCTTCAGCCCATTTTTTAGTTGGATTGTTTCAGGGGTGTTGAGTTGTATCAGTTCTTTATATATTTTAGATACTTAACCCTTTATCGGATATGTCATTTGCAAATACTCTTCTCCCATTCAGTAGGTTGTCTCTTAGTTTTGTTAATTATTTCTCTCAGTATGCAGTAGCTTTTTATTCCAATGTAATCCCAGCAGTTTACTTGTATTTCCATTGTTTCAGGATGCATATCTAGAAAAATGTTGCTCTGGGCGATATCAGAAAAATTACTGCCTGTGGTCTAAGATTTTTATGGTTTCACGTCTCACATTTAAGTCCTCAATTCATTTTGAGGTTATTTTAGCGTATGGTGTAACAAAGTGGTCCAGTTTTCCCAACACCATTAGTAGAAGAGAATTTTCCCATTGCATAGTCTTGAGTTTATGTCTAAGATTAATTGACCATATAATTGTGGGTTCATTTCTAGACCCCCTATTCTGTTCTATTGATCTATGTGTCTATTTTTGTGCCGGTACCATATTGTTTTGATTACTACGTCTTGATAACATATCTCAAATCTGGGATTGTTATACCTCCAATTTTGTTCTTCTCTTTCAAGACTGCATTGGCTATTAGGGGTCTCTTGTGTATCCATACAAATTTTAGGATTATTCTATTTCTGTGAAAACTGATGTTGGTATATGAATAAGGATTGCACTAAATCTGTAGGTTGCTTTGAGTAATATGGGCATTTTAATATTTGTTGTTCCAATTCATGAGCATGGAATATTTTTTCCATTTGTTTGTGTCATCTTTAATTTCTTTCATCAATGTTTTATAGTTTTCAGGGTACAGACCTTTCACCATCTTGGTTAAGTTTATTCCTGGAAATTTTATTATTTCTGGTGCAATTGTAAATGGGACTGTATTCTTCATTCTCTTTCTGCTACATGTTAGTGTATAGAAATGCAATGAATTTCTGTGTATTGATTTTATATCCTGCAACTTTACTGATTTATTTTTTTTTAATTTCTAGTAGTTTTTTGGTGACGTCTTTAGGGTTTTCTATATATAGTATGTTATATGCAAACAGTGAAAGTTTTACTTCTTCCTAACCAATTTGGATGCCATTTATTTCTTTTTCTTGTCTGATTACTCTTGCTAAGACTTCCAATATGTTGTATATGTTCCAGTATATGTTGAATAAAAGTGGTGAGAGTTGATACCCTTGTCTTGTTCTGATCTTAGGGGGAAAGCTCTTTTTTTTTTTTTTCATCATGGAATATGATGCTAGCTGTGGGTTTCTCATATATGGCCTTTATTATGTTGAGGTAGATTTCCTCTAGACATACTTTATTGAGGGCTTAAACATAATTTGTACCTTGTCAATTTTTTTTCTCTGCATCTATTGACATGATATGTTATTTTATACCCTTTCTCTTGGTGATGTGATGGATTACAGTGATTTATATGCAAATACTGAACCACCTTTGCATCTCAGGAATAAATCCCACTTGATCATGGTGAATGATTTTTTAAATGTATTATTGGATTTTGTTTGCTGATATTTTGTTGAGGATTTTGTATTTATGATCATCAGAGATACTGGCTTTTTTATTTTAGTCTTTATGTGTTTTTGTCTTTGTCTTTGTTTTTGTTTTTTGTATAAGGAAAATGCTTGCCTCATGAAGCTTTTTTTTTTTTTTTTTGACAGTTTGAGAAGAATGGGTATTAATTCTTCTTTAAATGTTTGGGAGAATTCACCTGTTTAGCAGTCTGGTCCTGGAATTCTGTTTGTTAGGAGTTTTTTGGTTTTGTTTTCATTTTTTTTTTATTACTGATTAAATTTCATTGCTGGTAACGAGTCTATTCAAATTTTCTATTTCTTCCTGATTCTGTTTTGGGAGAAACATATATATGTTTTTAGAAAATTTTCCATTTATTCTAAGTTGTTCAATTTTTTGGTATAAATTTTTTATAATATCCTCTATAATTCTTTGTATTTCTGTGGTGTTGGTTGTTAATTCTCCTCTTTCTGCTTTTGCTTATTGATACCTCTTTTTTATGAGTCTGGATGATGGTTTATCAATTTTGTTGATCTTTTCAGAGAACTTCAGAGCAGTGATCCATTCGTCTGCTTCTTCTGGTCTACTAATTAATCTGCCTAGTGTATTTTTATTTTTTAGTTACTTTTTTAGTTATTTTTTAGTCTTCATCTCTGACTCCTTCCTTTTTATGTTTAAGTCTCAGTAAGATCCTCTATTCTCTTCACAAACCAGTAGGTATCTTTATGACCATTACTTTAGATACTCTATCAGACATATTACTTATCTCCATTTTGTTGATCTCTTTTTCTGTGACCTTATCCTCGTCTTTTATTTGGGCCATATTCCTCTGTCTCCTCATTTTGTCTAACTCTCTGTGTCTACTCCTATGTAACAGCTGTACCTCCTGCAATTGAAAGTAGTGTCCTCGTGAAGAAGAGGTCCTTCATTGCAACGTACCTTGTTCATCAGATCCTGGCACTTCAGAGGTATCTTCTGTATGTGTTATATGTGTCCTATTATTGTAGCTGAGCTTCTTTTGACTTCAGTACAGTTATCTGCAATGGCTCTGTTTGACTACGGTGGGCACTGTTTGGTCTTTGTGTTGCTAGTGGGCCAGTCTGGTGCCTCATTGGGCTTGAGTTGACTCAGACCAGGGATTTGCCACAGATACAGTAGCACCAAACTTCAGGGTGCTTTCCCTGTGTTGTCCCCTGAGAAGCTTTCGTTGTCGTGTAGAAACTGCAGTCAGACCCCCTGCCTGCCCTCAGCCCACTGGCAGGGCCACTGTAAGACTGGTGTGTGTGGTTATCTACTCCTTTCCCCACATCAGGAGTTACCTTGGAGTGGTACGAACCCTTTTGGGGGCTGTTTGCTGTCAGTTTATGGCATCACTTTGGATTGATCCAGCCAAGAGTGCACTGGAGGAGACAAATCTGCAGGAGAATGTGGGGGTGCATTCAGTGGTGCCAGCAAGGTCCATGCTGATTCATGGGAGGGGGGCAAAGTTGGTGGGGACAGATACACAGAAGTATGCAGGAGCTGGCTCATGGTGTTAGCAAGGTTTGTGTAGATTGGCTGTGGAAGAAGACCTGAAACCAAGGTCAGGCTGGAGTTAACATGTCCACAGGAGAACACAGAGGCCGGATGCACCATTAGCAAGTTAGGTTGAGTGTAAGCACTGGAATGGTTCCTGCAGGTGTCTGTGTGTCTGGGTTAGAGGAAGAGTAGAGGAATGGTGCCACCAGAACCTTTGTTCCTAAAGAAGTCTCCCAATAATCCTTGCCTCTCCAGCATATGCTCTGAGATTAATAAACAAATCTCCCTCCCATATATCCCAGTCATTTTAAAACTACTGCTTCTGTGGTTTATCTCCAAGTGGCTGTTTGTTGTACTGTCTCTTTAAGGGAGGGAACTCAATTTCCTCTCACCTTCCTGCTTCTAGAGCTAAGCCCGTTGATTTTTAAAGTTCCAGATGTTAAGCCCTGTTGATAGTAAGAACTCACAAAATTATTCCCCTCTGGCTTTCATGCAGGTTCCTCATGCCTCAGGGGCTTGGAATGAGGGTCTGTCTTCTTCCCTTTCTGAGCCCCTGGCCTCCCTCCTGTCTGTGGACAGTCTTGTGGGTCTAATTAGCTCCCACCAGGTCTCCATGTTTTCTACCCTCTTGTATGTGACCTCTTTTCTAAATTTAGCTGTGGATAGTCTGTTCTGATAATCTTCATGTTGTTTTCTGGGTTATTGCACCAACGTGAGTGTTATCCAATAGTATAGTCTGTGTGATGAGATGAACTTTGGGTCCTCCTACTCAGTCATCTCCGGAAGACTAGATGGCACTTTTAAAAGGGATTAATGAATGGATAAAGAACACACACAATGGAATATTACTCAGCCATTAAAAAGAATGACATCTTGCCATTGCAAAGACATGAATGGAGCTAGACAGTACTATCCTAAGCAAAATAAGTCAGAGAAAGACAAATACCATATGATTTCATTCATATGTGGAATTTAAGAAATAAAACAGGAACACAGTTGAAAAAAATAAAGGCAAACAAAAACAGACTCAACTACAGAGAACTGAGAATGGCTGGGGGGAAGGTGGGTGGGTGGATGGATTAAATAGGTGATGGTATTAAGGAGGTCACCTGTAGTGAATCACTAAATTCACACTTGAAACTAATATTACACTGTACGTTAACTAACTGGAATTCAAATAAAAACTGGAAAAAAATTTAAAAAAAAAGAAAAGAAAAGGGATCAAACTAAAGGAAGATATTACAGGGAAGTATCATTTTTTTTTCCTTTGTTTGTGAACTATAATATGAAAAATGAAGTTGGGGCACCTGGGTGGCTCAGTCGGTTCAGCATCTGACTTTGGCTCAGGTCATGATCTCACGGTTTGTGGGTCTGAGACCCACATAGGGCTCTGTGCTGACAGCTCAGAGCCTGGAGCCTGCTTCAGATTCTGCGTTTCCCTTTCTCTCTGCCCCTCCCTGTTCACACTCTGTCTTTCTCTCTCTCTCAAAAATAAATAAACATTATTTTTTTTTAAACGGAGTCAATTTGCTAGAAAAAACATCTATTCATTGTAGATAATAAATAATTGTTTTGTGAATTTATTTATGTAAACAATGAGTAACATTTTTAACAACACACACAACACGATCTCTGTTGAATTTGATATTGACACATACATTCTCTCATAACAAGGAAATAAAGTATATCACACTTTTAAATGAAATGTAATAATTCATTCTTAAAATATTAATGTATTATTTAAAATTAAAGGTTTACATTGAGAAATCTAATTGCTGAAATCATGTTTTACTTAGAGCTACTGAAGTAGATTTCTCATATCTCCTTGTTAATTGACAGAATTCAGTTCATAAATGAATTTATTTACTTATTTTTAAATGTTTGTTTAAGAGAGAGATCATGCACACACACAAGCAGGGGAGAGGCAGAAAGAGAAGGAGATAGTGAGAATCCTGAGCCAGCCCAGTGCAGAGCCCAACATGGCGCTCTTTCATGGCCTCAGGCAAAATCAAGAGTCAGACACTTACCTAACTGAGCCACCCAGGTGCCCTTCATAGATGGTTTTAGTAAACACAATAGAACAAGTATCATTCAAGAGTTAATTTACTTTAAAAATGGTCAGTTTAGCTCTTTTTCAAGAGCTTCTGAAAGTGGCCACACTAAAAACTTTCAACATAATTGTGGAATTACAGTTTACCACTTTTATGCAATTAAGAATTTTAAGAGAACATACACTTACATAATTTGCACTGTGAAGAACAAAGTCAAACCTTTACAAAATGTGATATTTTGCCACCTACTTTTGTCTTTGGAAATATACAGCAGTCTTATGTTGCAAGAGAGTTTTAAAGTATTAAAGAAATGAGCTAGTACTGATGACAGGACAGTACGTTGTGTACCTCATAACATGGGATATTAGAAACAAAAACTGTTCTACAGAAACTGTGTTTTCATCCCCAAGAGGTCACTTTGTATACGTATATCAGAGTTTATGTGTCCTATCTCTTAAAATCTGTGAGAGAATGGATCTCAAAATTTAATAATAAATTGATTAATAAACCATGGCAAAGAAATAAGAGTAAAAGGAATATTGCTACAATATAATATCTTATATAATCATTTGATACAGACAGAACAGCATTTCTTTTAAAATGTGGAAGTGTTGCTTAACAAAACCTTCTGAACAATTGTCTATTATATCTTTCCCATGGACTATTTTTTATAACACAAATTTTTAATCTTAGGTATGTGCTAACACTATGCTTAGGACACAATAGAGATTTAAAAAAGGTTTTCTAAGACAAATAATAAAAGTAATATAAAACATGAAATTTCAAATCTGGAAATTTGCTAAATTGTGTCCCATATCAGCCACAGATTCTTTGTGTCAAGATATGCCTAACAAAAAGGGACACTAAGTATTATTCATTTTTTTGATCACGTGTTCATGCCAACCATTTTAGTAAGTCCTGGTCAACAAAATGACAAGAAACCCACAGTCCCTACTGTAAAAGAACTCATTGTACAGAGCAAAGGAAAACATATATAGTTGCAAACCAAAGTACTAATGGGATGTTGATATTTTCATGAAGGTATTATCAACTCAAAATAAGGTATTAACCATATCTGCTAAAGGAATTGGGAACAGTTTCACAAAGGGACCTCAGAGAGTTGGATGGTGATAGAGAAGAATGACTTACCAGTGAAAAGAAGGCCAGAAAATTAAGCAGAAGGAATATCATGCAGACATGCAGGTTGGGAGGAATATATGATATATAGTGGGAATGGACAGTGTTCATGATGGGAAAATCTGTTGGTGAGGTGGGTGGGAACCCACAGGTTATGCTAAAAAGTTTGTTCTGTCTTCCACTGGCCCATCATCAAACGGTATGAAAACAAGGCAGCGGTATGTTCAGATTTCACTCCTGTGTGGTAGTCATGGACATTTATCAGTGTTCAGAGGAACTACAACAGAGCTCATGAGCCATTCTACAAATATGCAGCAAGAAAGTCAGAGTAAAGGGGGAAATGTATTTCTATTAACAATAAATGTGTCCTGATAATGTCAGGTATTAAGACAGATGTAATAAAATTTGCTAAATGTTTAAGGTAAAACTGTTATCAGTAGCAGTAGACATGAGAAAAGATAACACAGGTTTGCCTTTGGAAAAATAAAGGAACAAGATAATATGCTAAGAAAGCCATAAGCTTTGGAGTTGAGAGAACTGGCAAATGAAGATAGATTCCAAAGGAAACATGACTCTAAAACATTGAAGCAATAAAAAAAAAATAGCTTAGGACATAGCACAATCACCTGACAAAACAGCCCTAAAAAGGGGAATGGTTATAGCAATTAAGTTTGTCTTGTGCAATACTGACCCAAGATATTTTAGTTCTTTGGTTTTAAGTAGAAACTGCAGTGTGCAGTCCCTGCTGCACTTCTTATACTAGCAAATGAAAATAAGCACCCAATGTAAATATATCATGGTACATGATGACTTGAACCACACAATCAGGGATGTCTTTGACAAGTTAATTAAAAAATCTTAAATTTAAGTTGTCCATTATAACATCATCTTCAGCCCCATTCTAAGTAGTGAGTTATGATTCAGAAAATGTTCTAATTACAGAAAATAGCTAAATGGTCACGGAGCCACTTGTGACTATAACAAAATGCGTTTCATACAATCAACTGTACAAAAACAGCTATAGTTTTATATACATATACATGTGTTTATATGTATCTGTGCATATATACACATATGAGATGATTTTATGAGTCATAAATAGGGGTAAATTTTTGTGTAGCAGTAAAAGTAGAGACAACTGTTTTTTGGGGTTTTTTTTTTTTTTTGGTGATTATACGGAAGTAGGAGGCTAAATGTGGTCAATCATATACTCACTGACACCCTGTTTCCCTATAGGTTTGGTGAACAACAATGAAAGGAAATCTGTGGTTGGTAACTGCTAATATTCTAATTTTAATAGATTTAACAATAAAGAAATTGTATTGCACACACTCATTTATCATGGCACACAGTCTGCAGGAAAGGTATGTGTGTGTGTGTGTGTGTGTGTGTGTGTGTGTCTATTTAGTTCAATCAACCGGGTGGTACTACAAATGTTTCTAAGAATCAGCTCTAATACAATGTGGAACTTGATACAGACAGTCAACTTAAAATGACTGGAAGTTAAGGTGCTGTAGCTGTCATAGAAATATATTAAAGAAAAAAAAAGAAATGAATTTATCTTTCAAATCAATAAACTAGAAAAAGAGACTCAGTAAATCTGAAGAAAGCAGAAAGTAGTAAAAGGTTCAACATTAGTGAAACACAAAAACAAATACAGTAGAAAGAACCAACAGAACAAAATTCATGTTTACACATAGTAAATGAAAAACTAAACTTTCCATGAGTGTGATTAAGATAAAAAGAATTGGCACACATAAACCTCCTGAAGGATAAAAGGGAGGGGCAGAGCTATAGACTTTTAAATGTTAAAATAAAATAAAAAATACATATATGTGTGTCCATTAACTTCAGGAATTAAATGAAACTGAATTTCTAGAGAGGTAAATTATTGAAAGTGACAAGGATTTTAAAAATAGTCAACATAAACCAGAAAAAGTTTCACAGACAAAAGTGGATACTGGCTGTTAGACACAGGCAGCATTCCAAATCGGAGGAGAGAGAATGGACAAGCCAGTAATGGTATTGGGACAACTAAGTATCATGTAGAAAAACAATTAGATCCCCACTTCATACCAAACAGAGAAATCAACTTTGGGTGAATTAAAGAGGTAAATGTGAAAAAGTACATCTTGTTGAATATATTTATAACCTTGTGACTGAGAAGAACTTCCCAAACATGACTCAAAAAGCAATAATCTTAAAGAAAGCTTGTTATATTTGACTATACTGAAATTGAAAACTCTTGTTCAGTTTAAACAAAAAACAAAAAACAAACAATGGTGTGCCTGGGTGGCTCAGTCTGTTAAGTGTCTGACTTCAACTCAGGTTATGATCTCACAGTCCATGAGTTCGAGCCCTGTGTCAGGCTCTGTGCTGACAGCTCAGAGCCTGGAGCCTACTTCAGGTTCTGTGTCTCCCTTTCTCTCTGCCCCTCCCCTGCTAGCTCTCTCTCTCTCTCTCTCTCTCTCTCTCTCTCTCTCAAAAATAAAATAAAAACATTAAAAGAATTAAAAAAAAAAACAAGCACAATAAGGTGATAGGTTAGACTCAGACTGAGAGACTATTTGCAATGCATTTAGATGACAAACAATTAGTAAAGGAACTCTCTAATTAATGAAAACAATGATACAAAAGGAGAGAAAAGGATGTTAACTAGCAATTTATAGATGATGGAATACAAATTAAGAATAACCATATGGGGGAACCTGGGGATTAGCTGGTTACGCATCTGACTCTTGATTTTGGCTCAGGTCACCATATTGTGGTCACGAGATCGAGCCCTGCGTGCTGGGCATGGAGCCTGCTTAAGGTCCTCTCTCTCTCCTTCCTCTGCACCCTCTCCAGCTTGCTCTCTCATTTTCTCTCAAAACAATGTTTAAAAAAAAAGACTTAGCATATGAAGAATATTCAGTGTTACTAGGAACCAAGAAAAAAAATGAGGTATCATTTCACACCCATCTGATTAGAAAATTTTAAATTCTGAAAAACCAAATTTTGTCAAGGGTGTGTAGAAAAGGTAAATCTTATTTATTGCTGGTGGACATAAATCAAGATAGCCATTAGAGACAAATTTGGCAATATCTAGTAAAATTGAGGGGTTCTTGTTTTGATTTATTTTTGTCTTTTGCTATTCAATTCTGCAAACTGAACAGGCAATTCTATGGAGGATATCTCCCTTATGTGAATAAAGAGACATACAAGCATATCACCTGCAGCACTGTTTGGAATTGGAAACAATTAAAAACTACCCACATGTTTATTAACTTAAAAGTGATTTATAAACTAGGGTTTATTAACTCAATGGAATATTTAAGTCAATGAAAAAAATCAATCATCTGACTATCGGTTTCAACATGTATTTCTTTAAAAAAAACATATTTGATATTTACCTTTCCATATAACAGTTCTTTTTTTAATTTTTATTTATTTTTAATTTTTTTTTCAACGTTTATTTATTTTTGGGACAGAGAGAGACAGAGCATGAACGGGGGAGGGGCAGAGAGAGAGGGAGACACAGAATCGGAAACAGGCTCCAGGCTCTGAGCCATCAGCCCAGACCGCGAGATCGTGACCTGGCTGAAGTCGGACGCTCAACCGACTGCGCCACCCAGGCGCCCCCATATAACAGTTCTTTAAATCCTGTGTATATTTTATGGATTTTTTTTTTAAAGAAAACATAGTATTGAACAAACAAATGATATCATTTTCCAACTTGATTTATGTATATTATGATACCAATTTATGTAAAGTTTGCAAACATGCAAAATTATGCTGTATACTATGCTATATAAGACACATGCATATGTTTAAGGTATACAAATGTTCACCGATACTATATACCAATGTTAGGATACTTTTGTTCTCTGGTGAGAAAAGTGGAAGAAGGAAAAAAAAAAACAAATAGACTATAACTATAATGTTTTATTTTCTTTAAATCTGAAGTCTGACACAATAGTAGAATTTAACAGACATTCGTCCACTAAGTTATTTACTTTCTGTACTTTCTTAATTTCATATTTAGAAAGCAAAGTTCATGTCTACCATTGCCTCCATGGCAAATATATTTTCTAGACATGATTGGAGGAATCATTTAACTATTTATGTAGTCATATTAGTGAGATCAGTTACATTCTGTAACCATGTCAGGGACCACTGTGTTAAATATTAGAAAGCGCCCCAGATCCTGGCCTCTTTTGATTGCTGCTGTGTTTCTAGCACGTGTTGGTTTTGGTACTCCTTGATTATTTTGTTACTGAAAAAACAAAACACCTAGATTAACAATTTTGTTGTAACTAATTATGTCATTCTTTCAAAACGTGGGCATTCTGGAATGTGGTAAAAACAGCATCTTTTATTACTGCTAAGATGGAAAATACTCCTATCATTCATGCACTTGGGCTTTTTAACTGACTATATTTTTTTCTAATATTTTAAAGTAGAGACTGTGTTTCAAGGATCTACTTTCAGGATTTACTAGTAAGTTTTGTGCAAATACAGCATCATACTCTTAAAAATAACAGAAAATAATTCATTGCTTTGGCACTCAAATGAATGTTCACCATGTGAAATTTTCACCGATCTTAAATGTGAAATTGAGTTCATCAACTCTAGAGTACTCAATTTTATTTTGTAAGTTTCACTGCAGAGTTGCAAAAGGGTCGAAATAAAGGAAAAGTGTAAAGATGCTTAAACACTTTATACATATAAAGTGATTGTTGCTTTGGCACTCTGGCAAGGTTTAATCACTGTACTATGCTAAGCAATAGTTGCTTTACTACTGGTCTTTTAAGCCACTTAGAGAAGTTTTTCTCCAGAAACTAGAAAGTCTTAGGCATGATCACAGAGGTTGGACACCAGTAGGATGTTTAGGGTTTTGGAGGGATTAATTTCATTTTGAGTTATGTCAATGGCCATGTGCATGGTTACTCTTAACCATACCAAACATTCCACACTGAGCCACATAGGTCAATTTTCCTGGTAGTCTCTACTTGCTTGAATAAAATACATATATTCTGATAAAGCTACATTACTTTTTGACATTTTATCTTCTAAATTTTTTAATGTTTATTTATATTTGAGGGGGGAGGGGCAGAGAGAGACAGAAACAGAATTGAAACCAGTCTCCAGGCTGTGAGCTGTCAGCACAGAGCCTAACACAGGGCTTGAACCCACCAGCCTGCTAGATCATGACCTGAGCCGAAGTCAGATGTTGACTCAACTGAGCCACCCAGGCCCTCCTATTGGTTCACATTTAAAAAGTTATTTTAATAAGTAACAATTGTAATTCCATTAATTAAATTATTGAAATATCCAGGCACTCCTGCATTCATTGTCTGCATCATTTCATTACCCATTTCAACAGCTTTATGGTTTAAGTCATATCTTCATTTTATAGATGAAAAACTGTTTGGGTTCCAGTTATCTCACGAATCCACTGGTCCTCTGTGTGTCATGGTTTCTCCATCAAACAAGGACTAAATTTTATTGTAACCAATTATACTCATAAACAATCTGTGGATATCCTATTAAAAGGCACTAATTTAAAAAAATTATCATGTTGTATGCGTCATAAAGAAATAGATTTTATAAACAAAACTGATTGTTCCTTCACTCCCCTCAAGCCCACATTTACTCCCTTCCCCACTCATGTTCCACAGCTCATTAGTGCACTACCTATTTCACCCTGAGTCTTATGTTGTTCTCTATGGGGTCCTTGCTTTATCCATCTCTTCTGAAAAGAAATCAGACACTTGATCCAATAAAGCAAGGGCATTGGACAGGTTGTCTTGGTTAATCATTCTCTTTTAAGTATTCAGAAAGTGAGATCCCAAGACATCATACGATTTTATACAGCTAGTTAAGTGGGTAAATCAGAAGAAGAATCCACCTCTCCAACTCCTACTCACTACAACAAATACTGTCTATCCTTTTGGTTTCTATTGCTCTCCATAGATTTCCCCATGGTAGTGCTAGATCCAATGTGTACTTCAATATATGAATACAGGATTTTAAAATATAAAGTTATAGACACAGAGGTAAAAGATATCCTCTTGTCCAAATGCTTCACTACACCCATAAAGAAACTGAGACTAAGAGATATTAAGAGAAGAGGGTCACACTTAACTGCTTACAAATAATACCAGTCAGCACAGGCACCAGCTACCGATTAGGACACTTCTTTTGATTGTTTAGATTTTAGATTTGATTCTTTAGGTTTCTAGTAATTCTGTTTGCCTCTAACCTTTTTTTATTTAATCAGACTATATTAATGCCAGGTTGTTTTTGTTGTTGTTGTTGTTATTTTTGTTTGTTTGTTTTTTTCTAATTTCACTGACTTCTTCTCAATATTCCAGGAAAATAATTGATTTATATTGGCTTTTGCTACTATTGTAGTTAAATACACTTGTAAATTTTGAAAATATGTAACTAAAAATTAATTTGAGTCAAACTAGTAAAATATAGCCATTCTATTTTCATATTCCTCAAAGTTCCCTAATTATATAAAGTTTAATGGAAAAACTGAACAAGGAGGAGAAATAAAATTAACTTCAACAGACTAAAAGTTCTCTTATATCCCAAAAGGAAAATAAAGACATAGTTGGTTTTGAAATATCTTGACTTCAATGGTCCTGAAAAGGTGAATGTGATGTTTATAGCCAGGTAGCCAAGATATCTGAAACATATTACAAGAAAGTAACAAACTATTTAGTACAAAGGGATAAAACTTAGACAAAAAATCCATTAATTCTAGATCTCCCCTGTGGCAAATATTTTTTTTTTCAATATAGGTTTCCATTTATTAGATGAAAACCATAAATCCTTGAAAATGTCGACAGACACTTGAAATAATCAAGTCATTAAAATTAAGCAGCAAATAGCTTTTTGCATCCCAGGCAGGGTCAAGTGCCAGCAATCTACCAGTGACTGGGCTATTTTCCCTAGAATGCATGCAGCTCCCCAGTGACAATTTTAGGTAAACCTGATCTTTGACTATGTGGTGTAATTGGATTTAATTTAAGGGTTTTCTTTTACTATGTCTTCTACCCATGAGAATGAAAGCCAGCAAAGCTGGGCTAATTTGCATTCTGAAATTTCATTCTGTGTTTTTATTTTCCTTTAGAGGGTTCTTGTTACAGAAGAGCTTCATTAACTCAATTAGGCATGATCCAGTGGGCCCGTACAAATTAGGCTATCCACAGTATCTTTAGAATGGACAAAAATAAGAAGCCAGCTGTAGTTTTTATATTTTGAAGGAAATTGTACCAGCTGACATTTCTATCACAGTCATATTAAGCTCATGGCAACTGCAATAACCAAAATGTGTTTTGGAAGACCTATTCTCCAACACTACAAGATATATAAAAGATGTATCAGTGGAAAGGGGAATAAACATTCTTTTTTATCACCATGAATTTTTCATACCACCTAGGTTTTTTGCTTTATGATAGGGATAATGATTCTTTGGCAAAAGTATATTCATATATAAATCTATAACAACTAGTGCTATGACTTTGATTCCATACATATTATAATTGAAAGAACCAGTTGTAACTAGGATGAAAGATATTCTCATCTTCCTCTATCTCACACATTCTCACACACACACATATACACAGCAAATAATATCAACCAATGAAGAGAACATATGTAAACAGATTCTACCTGCCCTGTAACCATAAATGTTATTGAATTTGCCTCAGTTTCTTAATCAACCAGTAGAAATAATAACTAGTATTTTGAAGAAGAGTTTTTAGGAAAATTACTTTCATAAGAATCACCTGGACAATTATTAAAGTGAGTCTTGGGCCACATTTCAGACCTACTGAATCAGAATTTGCACTGAGGAGCCTAGGGACTGTTATTTTTAAACAAGCAATTCTTTTTTTTTTTTTAATTTATTTTTAAAGTGTATTTATTTTGAGAAAGAGAAAAGAAAGAGCACAAGACAGCATAACAGGAGGGGCAGAGAAAGAGGTAGAGAAAGAATTCCTAGTGGGTTCCACTCTGTCAGCACAGAACCTGACGCAGGGCTCAATCCCATGCATGAAATGTGAGATCATGACCTGAGGTGAGATCACGAGTGAACGCTTAACCAAGGTGTCCCTATACAAGCAACTCTTACTGAGTTGCTATGCACTAAAATATAAACAATGTGAAGCTCTATAGAAAATTCTGAATGATACAGAAGTGCATAAAATCAACATTCAGAGTAAGAATTTCTACTGCAAAGTAATATTTTGAGAAAAATCGTACTGACAATTTTATTTTGAGGAACAGCTGTGCTAAGTGAACTAACCAACCCAACAACCAAAAGGTGCTTTCAAGAAACTAAATCGATGCACTTCTGCCTTTGTGTAAGTACAACTTTTAACTAATAAATTTTGGAAGTCCACATCTTGTACAGTAACATTTAACATAAAATCCTACTCTCTAGAGTAGAGAGAATTCTTCTAAATCTTGGGATAGAACAATAAAGCATAATTGTAGCTGCATTCTGACTTGTCTCCTGATTCTTTATGAATGCATTCTCAAGAAACACAAGAAGAAACATGGACGAAAAAAAATATGAAAACTCTTCAACCTAATTCTAAATATCTGAATTAACAATGTTGAAAATAAGATGGTACTTCAAAGTAGGAATTTACTGTCACCATAAGCTACTTGTGACTTGAAAACTAGAACATGGAGTTCAGAACACAATCCAATTTTTTTTTAGATCACAGTGAGTTCCCAGCAGGGGTTGTTCCTCTCCAGAAACTGCCTTGGATAGCATCCTGGTACTTGGATGCCTTGGCATGTCTGCCACCTCAGAAATCAGTGAAGTCATGCTTCCGTCTGAATGAGAAAGTTGCCACATTCCTTTGATTCCTGAACTGTGCCCACACAACCTGTTACAACATTTTGTAGATTGCAATGAATGTCGTTGAAGTCTTGTGGTGGCTAGTTGCAATTTTAAATGTGCGTTTGCCAACTTGGGAAATGTAAATTGAGAAATTTCTTGGAAGGGAATCATGTTGGAAACAACAGAAATTGCTTGCTTTTACACAGTCAACTAATAATGACTGGTCATTGGTAACAGAGGATTACTGAAGTTATGAGCATTGAGTTTTGCAAATGGAATATGGCCATACTTAAGAGTATAAAGATAGTGTACAGTCATAGGGAGCTGGAATTGATTTTATTAAGGCTGATAATAGAAACCAGATGGTCAAAGTGTCTGAAACAGATATAGCTTTCCCTTAAGCTATGCTAGAAAATAGTGCAAGAAAAAAGGAATAGAGTTCTTAATATGACATAAAAGACCTGCAGGGCTGATACAAGAATAATTTAAGAATAATAATGCCTTGTTCTGGAGTAGCTGGATTATGCTTTCCAGGACATTTTATCTGAAAAACCCTCTCATGGTTGTGTGTTATACCCTAAAATATAGATGTGCAGCATTTCAGAGGGCAGATAGTAGTTTTACATATTTTAGTCTTTTCCATTTATGAATATGTTTACCAATTATTCCTATCCTCTTTCTAGGGATTTTATTTCTACATGTAAAGCCTATATTCTGTTTTGTCCTACCACAATTCCCCACCCCCCACCTGGCCCTGCAAACCCAACAAAGATTCTCTGTTCAGTATGACTGGCAGTAGGTACAAATTAAATGGAAATTTTCAAATAAATGAAGGACTAAGGGGGACTCTGCCTATGTTTCTTCAAGGTGAGAATGGGGGTCACAAAGGCACACAAATGGTAAATAAAGAAATACTACTACAGATGTGCACTAGAATTTAGTAAACTGTAGACCAAACAGAATCATTTGAATACAATTAATGTAGATAATTTCCTACAGTTTCCTTTTCATGATGTAATTACCACAGAGTCTGTGGCTTAAAACAACACAAATTTATTACCTTACGATCCTGGGCATGACAAGTCCAATATGAGTCTCACGAGGTTAAATCATGATGTTAACAGGATTGCATCCTTTTCTGGAGGCTTTAGGGGAGAAACCATTTTCTTGCCTTTTCTATCTTCTAGAAAAACGCTCACATTTCTCAGTTTGTGTCCCAGCTGCTAACTTCAAAGCCAGCAGAGGCCTGTTGAGTGTTCCTCAGATTGCACCAATCTGACACCAATGCTTTGGTCTCCCATTTAGGAAAGCTTACAATGGGGAGCCTTGGTGGCTCAGTTGGTTAAGTGTGTGACTTTGGCTCAGGTCATGATCTCACAGTTCATGGGTTCAAGCCCTGCATTGGGTTCTGTGCTGACAGCTCACAGCATGGAGTGTGCTTTGGATTCTGTGTCTTCCTCTCTCTCTGCCCCTCCCCTACTCTCTCTCTCTCTCTCTCTCTCTCTCAAAAACAAATAAACAATTTTTAAAAATTTAGAAAAGCTTATATTGGATTTACTTGGATGATATACAATAGTCTCACTATGTTAGGATCAGTTGATTGGCAACATTAATTCCATCTGCAACCATAATTTCCCTTTTCCTTGCAAGGCAAATCTCACAGGCTCCAAGAACTAAGATCTTGGCACCTTGGTTATTCTGCCTACCACAATCATTACAATGAAAGCTGTATTTTGCTACTGCTCTGTGGAAGAGCAAAACTTTTTCTAAGGAACACACACCTTCCACTCTACCTGGGAGAGTTCACTCAGCCTCATTTTGACTTTAGTATATTCTCACATTGATCCAAGGTGGTTCTTTACTGGCAGACCTGCTTTAATTTTCAAAAGATAACCACTTGATTGCAATCAAAATGAAACAGGATAATTTATGGAAAATGGAAGAGAAGAAAGAATGTGGGAGGGGGTAGAATATTTCCAAGTGATTTAATTGGAGATTATTTTAATAATTTCTAAAGCTCAAATTCATAAGGATAAGTTTAGTTGGCTAAAGCACCAAGTCTGAGAATAATGAAAAAGCTGTCATTTCATGAGCCTTGAGAACAAATCAAATTGTACTAACAACCTAATTTTATATCACATATCACAAAATTTCAGTGTAGGCACAGGACACAATTCTAAATCAAGCTTTGGATTTGAAGTCTGTATTTACTATAGAAATATTCTAACTCTGTGGACTGCAGTCTAAAAAGCTACTTGGCCATTAATAAGGATAAGTTCAATTTTCTTCAGATTAAGATCTGTCTTAAATAGCACAGATTTGTAGGCAGAGGAGAAATAAACTTTGGGCAGCTGGTTGTTGGCTTTACAGAATTAATGGAAATCTAGCCTCGTAACATCATATATTTATCAAAACAACTTTGAGATGAAACACACAGGGACAAAATATAGTGACTTTAACATGAAAATTCAAATTTTAAAGAACTCATTGTGATAAATAAAAATAAGAGTATTGAACACAGAGACCTTTAGCCATACACATGTGTATTGATGTTAAATTCTTCTGTCTAAATTCAATTCCCTATTTCTAGGTTCTTCTTGAAGTTCAATTCCTTGAACAACCAAAGCTGACTTGGTCACATATAATAGCCTTCTTCTTTTAGCTGAATGAACTTTAAAACTAATCTAAGCACACTGTGTGTCACTGATAATAAATGATGGTGCATATTGCTTCTAATAAAGTAGAATTGACTCTTAGGTGAGTGACTGCAATTCACATGGAAGCACTTGAAGAATGAAACACTCTGGGAATGTACATAGGTCTTCAATTGTAGAGTAGGTCTTTCAAGGATTGCACATCATTCACCTTGATTAGAGTCAACACCAATGGCATGCACACTAGAGACATTGACTCCTCTGAATTCACAGTTCTTTAATGTATCCCAGTTACATAATGAGCAGGTTTCCTGAAGTCTTTCCTTTACTTAACAAAGACTGCATTGCCTGGTTACTGAGAAGTGGATCCTGAGATAAATGATAAAGACACAAAGATTGTTGTGCTTGAAGATCTTGGCTTAGTGAGTGCCTAAATGGTAACACACAATTATGACATAACATGCTAAGTGTTAATGGAGCTCTTATACAGTAGTATACATTCAAGGAGAAAGAGGCAATAAATCCAACCAAAGAGAGACAAAGACGGGGGTGATACTTGAGTTTAATTTTGAAGGATGATTAGGAATTTGAAGGATAATTAGGAAGGATTATTAGGAGTTGATTTCTGAAGGATGATTAGAGAGAATAAAAGAGGATAATAAAGAAAAAAAAAGAATTTCCCAGAGGCGTAAATCAGTGTAGTGTATTTGGGAAACTGGGGATGATTTCACATGGCTGGTGTGAAAGGAAGAAATGAAGGAAGAGCAGTAGACAAGGCTGAAAAGGAAGGGTAAGGCCAAAGAAAGGGCATATTTACTCTTACTTATGAGGACTTCTTTGGAAAATTATACCCCCAGAAGTGTTGAAAAATTACAGAAGAAACTTAATTCTCAATTTAAAGCATCTGACTCAGAAAGAGCCTTTCACAAGTGATGATTTTCTTCTGTGATGTTAGATTTTGCTAAAAATAATGAGATGATAAACTTAAGCACTTGGTATGGAAGATGCTTAACTATTCATTTAAAGTGTATTGTGGTCTCTCAGAACCACTGGGATTTAATGTCTAGAGAACCAGCGTGGACCACCAGGTATTCACAGCTGGTTGACATTCACATTTTCTATATTGTAAGCTCAACTTTGTTGATGCTATGTTTACTTTTAAGAAGCAAGTTTCAAGACTTCAAATGAGTAGATATCATTAATGTATTTTCTATAAAATGATATCAGGTCCTCCTTATCAACTCTTAATTCCTCAGAGAATTGAAGGGAAAACATCTTAACAATGTTGCATAGGAGGTAGTGTTATTTCAATGGTAAAAATGCCTAGTTACACTCTGATTCTTATTGAGGTGAAACATTCTCTTTAAAGGTTTGGGAATAATATCCTTAAAATAAATGGCAAATTTTCAGTGAAAGAGCCATTTAGAAGTAATTAGGAAATAAAACTTTCAGATATAGCAATAATGCACTGTAAATGCTCAAGATGGCCACAACAGCTTTGACGAAATGCCTCTACAGAAATATTGTTGCTGGTGAAATGGTATAATGTGACTGAGAGAGAACTTTTATTTTTTTCATTTATGATCATATTACTGAACCACTGATTCTTAAGGAGATAGCACTGAGAACTAGACAGGTGTTACTCAGTTGGGTATACGTATCTCGTATATATACGGACATAGTGAGATGCGCACCTCAGGGATAGGGACATCTCTAGATTCCCTGTTACTTTTTTCAGTACTAGGAAAGCCACAATATTGTTATAATCTCTGATATCCAGTAAGTTTGTCACTAGTTCTAGTGTTTTTTCTGGGTTGGTTTGACATGTGAATCATGTAGAATAAATCTAATCTCTATTCTACACTCCTCACTGACCTACCTGCATCAGTCACTGTGTTTTACCTCTACTCCAAAGACAAGATCAAACCAAATAAAACAAAAGTCCCAATTACCTCATATCCTTTTTAAATTACAAAACTTATAAAGACATTTCAGTCTTCCTTGAAATGGCAACGTTTACTTCATCAAATATATCATGGCTGACCATTCATTAATTACTCCTTTATTAAAATGTTTGATGCAAATATCTATCAGAACTCAAATATACAACATAAAGCCTTGTAAACAATTTCATGGTATATTTTTTTTTTTTTTTAATTTTTTTTTCAATGTTTTTTATTTATTTTTGGGACAGAGAGAGACAGAGCATGAACGGGGGAGGGGCAGAGAGAGAGGGAGACACAGAATCGGAAACAGGCTCCAGGCTCCAAGCCATCAGCCCAGAGCCCGACGCGGGGCTCGAACTCACGGACCGCGAGATCGTGACCTGGCTGAAGTCGGACGCTTAACCGACTGCGCCACCCAGGCGCCCCATCAATTTCATGGTATATTAAAAAACTATACTTAAAAGTTTAAAGGCATTTCTTTTATATTGCAAATTATATAGAATAAATTTTAAGTCAGAATGTGTGATAAGATTATAGATACTAGGCATTGCTAAAGCAAAAGAGATTACATGATCTACATTCCCTTAAGAAATTAAATGCAACGGAACAGAAAGCTCAAAAAGATGTTGAAATGTGGAACTATACAGTCAATAATTAACTGATTTAAAGACTATAAATCTATGGTTCAGAGAGATAATTTAGTCTCTACCCTTCACAGAGGAATATTATACACTTAGAGAAAGTAAAATATATACATATATGTGTGTGTGTGTGTGTGTGTGTGTGTGTGTATGCAATGTATATATCCATTAATGTGGCATTTAAATAATTTGCTATAATTTCTACTTGGTATTAGCCATGCATGCACATGCACACCAATATAGCCTAATTTATAGTAACATATAAAAGTACTAATTCACATACATTGATTTAAAAAATTTCCAGCTGTATGTATCTCTAAAGACACATGTTAGTCTGTATTCAGTAAGATAATCACTTATCTTAGTTATTCCACAATAGATAAATTCTATGTTGTGCCTATGTCATTTTATATCATTAATAATCACTGGGTGAAGTTCCAGTAAGGAAATAAGAAGCTACTCAAGAATTTTCTTAAAAGCTCCAAAGTAACCTAAAAGGTACAAGCATCAGAGACTCAACACATATTTAATATTTTCTTAAAATGATCCATCCTATCTGATAAAACTGTAGAATTTGTTGTAGTAATTTATGATAATGTGAGAGTCACTAATCATTATAAAATAGAAGAAATCCATAATACATTATCTTATATGTCATGAATTCTTAGTCAATAGAATATAATATCCAATTACAAAATATATATGGACTGAATATATATTAATAATACTGTATCAAAATAGATTAACAAGTAGACAAATACAATATTACTTTTAAGTCACTGTGGGAGAGATCTGGAAAAAAAGGATCCATAATGTATTCCTCAACCAAATATATGCTCTAGTAGAGTTCATGGTTCTAGTTATTAACTTAGAAAAAGTAGAAGAGATAATATATCACAGGGGATTCCAGAGGAGAAGAAGCCATGTGGAAAGTAAGAAATATAAAAATTAAGTTATTTCAAAGAATGAAGTTGTTTATGATATGCCAGTTTTCCATACTAAGAGCTGGGGCCTACTGAAGACATTATAATCAGTTAAAATAAAGTACTTAAAATATATACATATGTATTATTAAACCCTTAGGATAAGTAAAACATATATATACACATACATATATATAACACGTGTACATACAAGAGTACCATAAAATTTATACACATGCACTACATTTAATAAATTCTAGATCTAGTATAAAACATCTAAGTAATGTGATAATACTTTGATTCCCCTTTAAGCAGAGAAATGCAAATAAAATAATAATAATTATTATGGAAAAGTTTAGCTTCATTACATAAATTATTGGGAAACCAAATAAACTGTTGATAGCTTCAGTTTTTAATGTGCTGTGGGTGGACTCTATTTGGCACATTTATTAAATGGTGCAAGCAATTTTGGCTAAATATCTAACAGGATGTCATATTAAACCTCATGTTCCTATATTACTGTGCTGTTAAGAGAAACAGCTTGCAAAGATTTATGGCTTCTATTAATTACACTAAAAATATGGTAGATTTTCTCTAAGAAATCAATTGTAACAGGGACAAGTAAGTGATTTTTTAATTACAATCATAAATTACAAATGACTGTCATTATCAATTCCTTCTTTTCATTTATTTCTAAAGTAAAGAATTAAGTGGGAATTTTTGTTTATATATTTTCCTAGATTTAACCCTAGGAGAACAGACTTTGAGTTAATACTCAATAACATGGCTTACAGGGATCCAAGTTTAGTCTTAAAACTTGTAAAGAAAGGGGATGAAATATCAAGACAAGAATAAGATGGAAATATTTAAACTTCTATTTATCGGGGTGCTGGGGTGGGTTACTCGGTTAGGTGACTGACGTCCGCTCAGGTCATGATCTCATAGTTCGTGAGTTTGAGCCCTGCATCGGGCTCTATGCTAACAGCTCAGAGCCTGGAGCCTGTGTCAGATTCTGTGTCTCCCTCTGTATCTCTATCCCTCCCTTGCTAGTACTCTGTGTGTGTCTCTCTCTCTCCAAAAAAAAAAAAAAAAATAAAATAAAATAAACATTAAAAAACAAATTTAAACTTCTATTTCTCTTTTTGTAAAGTAAGTTTTCTCACTAATTACCTCTTAAAGAAAATTTACTATATCCTCACTCTGTGCTACTATAGGTTTTATGTATTTATTTAAATATTTGTTAATTCACTTCCTTGTTCCAGAAAGAATTCAGCACACCTTGCAATTTATACAAACAATAAAGGAAAAGTATATATATTTCATATATATTTTATATATATTTTATAATACAAATTATATATAATATATATTTTAATTGTGGGAAGAAACCATAACAAAGAGAAATAGGGAGAAATGAAAAACAAAAGAACACATTCAAGTATACATTTAGAGCTATACTTCAGATTTCTGAATGCTTTTTGTTAGGCATTAAATCAATATCAATTTCATGCTCACTGATGTTCCCAAGCAGCTCTGTTGCTTTATCCAATATGGCCCTGGCCACTGTGAACCCTAGCTATAGCTTTGCCTATATTCCCAAAGACTTACGTGACTCCCCATAGCTATAGAATCTGTCTGAGTTGGTAACAACACTCAAGTAATTCTTTTCACTCTCCATTAAACTCTTGTGACAAGTATAATCCATTATCCCAGATGATTTTTATTATTTAAAATAAAAATGTAACCATTTTTCTTGGGCCAAGTTCCTTAAAGACATAAAGGACACAAAATGAATCAAAATGCAAATAATTATGAACTTTTTATGTTGTCTTTTAGTATCTCTTCTCTTGGGACTAACAAAGAGAGAGTACTTTTTATCACCTTAATAGTTACAGAAGGATTAAAACATACAGGAACATATAGAAAAAGCCTGAAGGAATATCCACTAACATGTTTACAGTGTTTACCCCAGTCATAGGATCATGATTATTTTCATTTTCTTTTTTAGACTTTCCTAAGAAAGGAATTTGAGACATTCTCAAAATTTCCTACAGTGATATTATTGTGAAAAAATAACCAATATCTGAAAAATGTCAATGTACTAAAAAAAAATTACCGCAAGATGGAATATATGATCAGCCAACATGGAAGAGCAGTCGGTTTTACTTGACCACTAGGAAAATGGCTACAAAGAAGGTCCTTTTCTTAGATCATATGGTTTCACTGCAGAGATTCTTCCCCCAAGTCAATCATGTATACAGCCCAGCTCAGTTTTCAGAGTACCACAGGATACCCTCTGTAGTGAAAGGGAGAAGACCTTTCACTGGAAGAGCAATTATAAAAGAAACCAAATTCTCTGACCTTCGCAGAGAAATGCCACCTCTGAGGAGTTAATACACCTGGGTTGCCAATCTATGAGCAGAGTTGGAATTATTACTCCCAGGTGTAGACATTTCAAGATCTGAAGGTAAAGAAGCAAAATATAGTTCAGTGTAGGATTTGCTTCTTTGTGGAAAAAAGAGAAAAAAGGTTAGATTTTAATCGAAAGTAAAAGTCAAGGGTCCTAAGAGTATTGAGATGTGAAGACCAAAAACGATTTAAGTATAAGATAGCTATGAAACACTCTGTATCTATAAAACTGATGCAAGTTTAAGACTTAAAAACTGAATAATTTCCCTTGGATTATCATTTTTTTCTCAATTCTTACCTCATAAATTCACAAAACATGAAATTCAGAGAACATAAAAGATGTTGAACTGTTTATATTCCCTCAGTTTTGGAGCTCTATTTATAAAATTTTTTTTTTTTCAACGTTTATTTATTTTTGGGACAGAGAGAGACAGAGCATGAACGGGGGAGGGGCAGAGAGAGAGGGAGACACAGAATCGGAAACAGGCTCCAGGCTCTGAGCCATCAGCCCAGAGCCTGATGCGAGCCTGACGCGGGGCTCAAACTCACGGACCGCGAGATCGTGACCTGGCTGAAGTCGGACGCTTAACCGACTGCGCCACCCTGGCGCCCCAATGGAGCTCTATTTATAACAAAAGGTATAACATTTAAATTTAATTTAAACAGTGAATTTGTAATTAGTGTTTGAATACACTACAATGCTCTTAAACTTAACATACCAAATGTGGTCATTTAAGAATAAACCACAACATGTATATCTTTTAATACTGCTAAATTAAAAGGATACCTAAGATGTGTAACAAAAGAAATAGTACTACCTTATTCACATTTTCCTGAATGTTCATATTCAATTACTTCTCCACGTAAATTTCATGTGACTATTCACCCAAAGGAGAAATTATTAGCCCATCACTGGTTTTACCTTATTGATGGTGATGTTCTTCTCCCTATTGGTTGGTAGTGTTGTAACAGACTCTTTTTTTTTTTTCTTTTAATGTTTATTTACTTATGAGAGAAAGAGTGGGAGAGGAACAGAGAGAGAGGGAGACACATAATCTGAAGCAGGCTCTAGGCTCTGAGATGTCAGCACAGAGCCCTATGTGGGGCTTGAACTCACCAGCTGTGAGATCAAGACCTAAGCCAAAGTCAGATGTTCAACTGACTGAGCCACCCAGGCACCCCAGCACATTCTTAAATTAATAGCACAGATATCAAATGATCAAAAACACATACCACCAGGGTTGAAAAATAAAATATAAAAATCATTTATTTATTTATTTATTTATTAGGTCAGTCAGTCAAGACACATGTTTTAAGCTCCCATTATGTGCCATGCATTGTGCTAGGCTTAGGAATCTATAGATAAAAGGCACAAGACCCACCATTAAGGGGTTTCAGTCTAGAGAGGAAAGTAATTAGAGGTATTCCCCATGTTGATATAGTGCAGTGCATAGAATGATAGAGAAGAGTAGTAGGTGTCAGATCTCCAGCTCTACATCCAGTCACCAACACTCAGCAATGTACTTTAAACAGAAGATGCAGAGCAAGGAGAAATTGAACACGGAGGGAACTCTCTACACATAACCGGTGGCACAAAATCCAATAAACCATAGAAAAGAAATTAAAGAAGTCAAATGCCATTCGTAAATGATCCTGACATCCTACCCTTTGAACTAACCCAAGAGTTCTAAATATAAAAGTATTACCATGTTTTCACAGTTTAGAGGTTTTAGTTATATCTATCTGTAGAGGCACAAAGACCTCTAGACTACACTGCCATGCACCTTCCTCTTTGTCCAAGATTCCTGGGACTTTACCCCACTCTGTCTGCAAAAGCCTGTGGCAGTGCATCTTCCCTCCAAATATATATAGATTTAGAACATCAAAGGAATTAGGAGGTGCAGGAAGCAGAGCAGGGATTCTTAAATTCAAAACACTGGATGATGAATTAACAAATTAAAAATTGCTAACTGAACTACCTATGATGTAGGTGACTTTCAGCTGTTCTTGTTTATTGTCTTTGCTTATGACTCTTGACATATAAGCTTACTATGAAACCTACCAGAAATGAGTACACCAGAAGCCATTCTTTCATGAGTAGTAAATTCCTTGAGCTTCTGTGAGCATATACAATTTTTTTAATGTTTTTAAGAAATTCAAAAGTACAATCAGAATCAGCATGTTTTATCTGACATAAAAACAAAAAAGTTCTCCCTTCAACCTCCCATTGTACTGGTCCCATGTGTTCAAACACTACAGACAACCTTAAATAGAAAAGACTACCAATCTGAATGAACTCATTTGCATTAATATTTTTCCCGAGTTAGCCCCATGTTCAAACTAAGAAAAATATGCAATGCATGTGCATAGATAGATAGATAGATGTGAAATATCTGTCTATACCAGTATCATAACTTTAATTACATTTCTATCTTTACTCATCTGTGTATATACTTGTTCAAAACATTTCTTTTTAGTCAGATCCACTGTTAAATTATTTACTCTTCCTAAGACTCCTACCATTGGAAGAGAAGAGATTCCAACAACACTCCAACAAAACACAGACACTGAACCTGTCATAATAAATTCTTAGCTTTCAAAGAGCATTTTAAATCATAAATAGCATTCTAATACCTGCAAGCTGATTTGTATTCCATGGAAAGTGTATTATAATCCTTACTAGAAACTAATAATGATTTTAATGAAATTGCATTGACTGTGGAGGTTTCACCATTTATAAGTTGCTTAATTCAGTCTTAGTAAAATCATCCATTACTCCTTGCAAACATCAGCGGGGGAACTACATAGACAATTATTAGATTAAACCAGATTTAAAGGTTGCTTTTATTGTAACTGCAATAGAAAAAATTCAAAGACAAAAATCTACCTTTTCTTAAACATTGCACTGTATTTAGATTGCAGTTTAAACTCTTGGTGTAGGTGGAAAGGCTGGTGTATGCCACTATAGACAGTTTTCTCCAGTCATAGTTTCAAGACTATTCACTTTTTTTAACACAGAAGCTGCCTCCTTTTAATATGTTTGCTTCTTCAATAATTTGAGAACATTTTTCCATGACCTGAATAAAAAGGGAGAAGAACCTTAGCACCCCAAACCCCATTTCCTAAATTAAATACTTCATTTATTTGAGGAGGAGTTGCTCTCGATTATAGTCAGCAAAGTTCAGCAAGCAATGAGACGATTAATCCCTCTTATAATATAAATCCGACAATAGCTCTTACTTATAAAGAAAATCGGCATAAAGTATATGTTCAAACTCTCCTATCCACTGACATAATCAATCAGTTGATAAATATATATGGATTATAATTACTTTGGAGGAAGCAACAGATTGTATGTGGTTCCCAATGCGAATATTTCACAGTTTAGTCACACCGAAATCCTATTGAAATCCATTAGTGGAAAATCCTAGAAAGTCAGAAGAGTGACCACTGGTATGCGTGAAGGATGCTTTCATGGTTTTCTGGTGGTTTATAATAATACCATATGCTTTGGATTAAAAATTATCAAAACTAGAAGATACTTTCCATCAGTTACGCACCAAAGTCTCTACTAATTGTCCTGGAAATAATACAGCTATCCTTATCACTAAAGTACATTCCATGAAAGATGGAAGCCAGAGATGAGGCTAACAAGGGACTCTGGCCATACTAAGGAGTTTAGATTTTATACTATAGGCACTGGGGAATGAAACCAAAGTTGGCAATAGATGAACAGTTTCCAAAAACAGGTAACATGGGTGAAGGGGAGAGGAAGATACAGGCTTCCATTTATGGAATGAGTAAATCACAGGAATCAAAAGCAGAGCAAAAGGAATACAATCAATGATTTTATAATAGTGATGTAATAGGACAGATGGTAGCTGTACTTGCAGTGAGCATAGCAAAATATATAAACTTGTCTAATCACTAATTTATACACCTGAAAATAATGTCACATTATATGTCAACTATACTCAAATTAAAAGAAAAGAAAAGAAAAGAAACAGAGAATATCTCTTGCAAAGATTCCAAAAGCAATAATGAATACCTGAGCTATGTCAGCCAAAGGCAAGATGAAAAGAAGAGATCAAATTTAAGACACATTTCTGAAGTAAAATTGATAGAAGCTATTGCCTACTTAGCACTGTAGAAAAAAGGACAAAAGAAGAATCAAGTAATACTATGAGTTTTTAGGATTATATAACCAGGAATATGGTGGTGCCATTAACTGAAATGAAAAATTCAGGAAATGGAAGAAACAATGAGTTTAATTCTTAACATGTTTAGGTTGAGATTACTGCAATATATTTAGAGGCCAGTATCCAGTGAGCTATTGGAAGTATTAGCCACAGCTTTGGGAAAAAAGGATAAGGATTAATATTTTGGTCCCTGAAACCACATGGGAGAGAGTGATTACATACATGAAATAAAGACAAAACCATAACATGACCCTCAAGGGCTACACCTTTAAGGACCAGTCAGAGGAGATGGAGGCATGGCTAGGTAAGCAACTGATTTAGGAGCAATGGCAATCAGTTTCTGGATTCCTACATTATTAAAAACAAAAAACAAAGAGAGAGAGAACTTACATTTTAAAACCTAGTATTTAAATCATAGAAGGTAACCTCTGGCCTGCCAAAATGCGCAATTGCCCATATTCATCAACTCAAGTACCACAAATGAACTCTTCTTCTATCAGCCTCTTCAGCAACAAAGCTTTTTACCAATATAATGTACCTCAGCAGACCTTAAAACAATGAAGCTGGGAAAATGCGAGGTGAGCAAGTTTTGAAGTTTATTAAACTTGACAATTTAATATTTATGGAAACTGCAAGTGCTGAGCATAATTGGACTTAACTATTGGCTTAGGTGTAATGAGTTATGAATTTAACTTCATTACAGTTTTGTCTTGCTTTTTGAGCACACTTGACCAAACTAAGAAAAATTTTTGAGAGCTACCTTCTCCCTCACCAAACAACTACTGACATGACCTGAAACCACTGGGTTGAAGAATGTAGGTTCTTTCATTTCACACAAGGGAATAGCTTCAGTGAAAACCACTGAAACAGAGAGATTGGAATCAGAAAACCTGGGTTTCCATTTCAGATCTCCTAGTTACTGTGAGACTTTGGCAAGTTGCTAAACCCCTAGAAGCCTGTATCCTTGAAGAGAAGGATGATGTCAACCACTAGATTGTTGTGTGGATGAATAGAGAATGTACCTAAGACTTCTAGCACAGTGCCTTTGTGCGTGCAATGTAATGGATGCATGTTGGTGCCTTTAGCCTTGGTGCCCTTACTTTCTGCTTCAACAGACAAAAAACCAGTTGAAGACATTTCTGTTCATCACCATGAACTTCAGCAACATTAGCATATTCTATTTACTTGCTGTTGGTCATCCTAACTGTAGTTACCTAGTAGTTACTTCTCTGATACACCTGGTAGCACACAATTAAGAAGCATAGGAGAGCCATAGCATGGATGAGTCCTTTCTTGGAGGAAGGGGAATGTGCAGTTTGTACTCTATCACCCTGAAGAATCTAAAAGGATCCTTCTCTCCATTTCCATTGTATGCTTCTGTAAATCTAAGAACAATGAATGGGTCCATATACACGGACCAAATCTCTGTGAAGGAATGTCTCCAGGATTTCCTTTTTGGGATGTAATGCTGAGAAGGCTGAAGGGTATTCTGAAAGTAGGAAAAAAAAAAAAGAGGGCAGAGGAGTGGTTTGGATAGGAGTGTCTAACACAGATACACACACACACACACACACACACACACACACACACACACAGATATACACATTAAAACAAAACAAAACAAAATAAAATAAAGCCTCATACAGGCCAATCTGTATGAGTCTATAATTAGAGAATGCTAATGTCAACAGGGACCTGAGAGAGACCAGCTCAGTCTAGCCCTCTCATTTTATAGAGAAGGGAACATGAGAGGAAAATGAGGCCATGAGAAGGAAAATCATTTACTTGAGGCTAGTATCTTACATGGGTCTCTAAACCCAACAAAAGAAGAGATGTGAAGCATGTGTAAACACATATACATGTTCCTTATGTGAATACATCAGGAATCCAGGTCATGTCATATATAAGAGAGATGAAACGAGTTTTCAGCTTACTTCCAAGAAGTAAAAATGTAATTCTAGAGGGCAAGAAACCAACCTCAGATGTCATTTAGTGTACCAAGCATTAATACGCTACATAGTGCTTGATATCCTGAAATCCATCCTGCCCTTCTCCTCTTCCTCTCAACAATCCCCCTTCCCCTGCTCCACAAGATTGCACTAAATATTATTTTTTATTTTGTTTCCTTCTAGAAAGACACTTTTTATGTCTATACAATAACCTCCTCCCCCTTATCTCTTTGGTTATCACAATTTAAATTTCAGGAACTTTATTCAAAATATTCACAAAGCCCATCACTTAGACTATGATTGAATTCAGGTCAATAAAATAAACACAATAATAAAACCTACACAATTACAAAGCAGAGTGAAAATCTTACTCTTTTCCTGTTCAGTGGATAAAATGAAGAGTTGAACTAAATTACTCAGGCCCCAAAATGAAATTTGGAAATTTGAAATATCCAGTTTAGCTGTCTTAAACAGAAATGAAAAAAAAATTGAATAGTATGAAATTTTAGCAAAGTATTTTGTTTGTGATAGAATAGAAATAATGTATCCACAATAAGGAATTTGGGTAAGAAGAACATGATATATTTCCAAACCCGATAATGCCACTTAGCAAAGTAGCACAGCAGTGCATTTCAGGACCAAGGGGTCACCTAGAAAAGCACACTCCTTAAACATATTCTCAGAGAGTCATTTAGAATCACTCACAGACCCTCAGAGTCCCTCCCACATCTTCATCTGGCTTCCCCTGCTGCACAGCATCTGGGATGTGAATTAGCTCTCCACATTTATCAAATTAGCCAGAATACAGGAAAATCTCCACTGGGTTTAGTGAATGACCAGCAATCACCATTAGATTAGTGATGGCAAATGGATGACGTAAATAAAAATTTTTAAATGTGCCTAAGGATAAAAAAACAAAAAAAAAAAAAAAAAGGAAAGAGAAAAATACTCTCTTGATTATCTTAATTCTGGAAACTGTACTGGACATTTTTCTTTAGAGGTCTACATGAGTTGGGCCATATGCTCTTTATCTTTACAACTGGAAAAGGATAGTGGCCCAAACAGAAAAAATCAGCAGGAATCTACATGGCTCAGGATCTTTACATACTGGTGAGACTCTTGACATGAATTCTCAATGAAGGAATGAGACGAAGAACAGGCTTCTCAGTGTTTTCCACATGGCACCCCTAGTGTCAGAGGATCAAGATCATCTGTGGGCAAAGCCCAAAGTAACCATAAAAACATCACAACTTCTATGTCAGTGCGTCTCATCTTAAAGGTGAATGATACTTTTATATTTAACCTCCCTAATAAATCCAATGTGATTTTATGTTAAAATAATACTTGTTTCCCCCAAATCACTGAGTAAAGCTGATGTTCCAGGAAGAGGAGCTGTGTTAATAGCTGCACATATGCTTAGCTGAGTCCAGGACCTGAGCATGTTAATGTGGCGGCCCTGGACTGAATGCTGGTAAGTCACTTCAGAAAGGACAGCGGTATAGTGTAGAAAAGGATATGGACTTTGAAGTCTAGGTTTGTTCAGGGTCAGGCTCCTCTCTACACTCTGTGGTTTTCAGACATTCCTTCTTACCTTAATCTCTGCACCTATATATAAATCATGGAAAATATAACCCATCTGGTGGGATTATCATGGGAATAAAATGAACTAATATGTGACAAGCAGGTAACATGACACTTGAAATAGAGTAAATGTTCAGTGCGTGCATGCAAGCTCTTATTACTATGTACAGGTCTCTCTCCTCATCCAGACACATAATCTACAGAACATGAGCAATGACCATCAGCATTCTTCATAAAATGGGGTACTTAAAAAAGGAAAATGATATAAAAACTAAATCAACCAAAGTCCAATTTTGATTATCATTATTTAACTCTATTTTATTTTACTACTATTAAGGTTGTGAGCACTAAATTAACCTACAATAAACAGTTTGCCAGTAATTCATATAAATAGAAGGGACTTTGAATGTCATATATTTTTCTCTTAACCACTTGACATTTCTCCTCTTTTTAACCATAACATTCCTTCCTTATACAAATGATGTACAGAGGAAAACATTTTAAGATATTTCCCTCACACGTTCCCACACAAATGTTGAATAAGAGGAACTCAGCTTTATATCAAGCTCTGATTGTGAGCTGAGTCACTAAGGTTCACTGTACCTCAGGTTCATCATTAGTTAAATAGGAGAAAAATTCCCTACCTACCCTCAGGACTTGTCTGAGATTAAATGGGCTAATATGCAGAATAAAGTGGCTTGTAAGTATAAAAATAATATATGTTTTAAGTAGAGATAATACTTCACAGGATTTCTGGGAAGAACAAAAAAAGATATTTTTGTAACGCAAAATATATATATATATTGTTTTATATATAGTGTTTGGTGCATAGTAAGTGCTCAATAAAATGGTGGCTATTATTACCAACTTCAGTCTTCAGAAGGAAAAAAAAACCCTGAGTCATTAAAAAGTTTAGAGGTTTTGTTTGACATCATTTTGCTCTTTGCTGTTGATTCCAGGCTGAGATTATAGGTTTTCTAATGTCCTTTCCAGTGTCCTGTCCATACCACATGGTCTGCAAATGTCTGAATTCAAGTTAATACAAGTGCTGAAGTTTCTTTCAGCTTTTCACTTTTGTTAGGCAGAATGAAAATTTAGCCCTTCTATAGGCACAGTAAAACAGCACTGTGTTATACAAGAAGTGGATAGGATGAGCACCACAGAATGACATTTAAAGTATTTACTCTTAAATATTCAGTTTAATAGCCCTGTGGCAAGTTACTGCTTTGACACACTACTCACACTACTCTGGCCTCATTCACTATTTTAAGGCACAGGGGAATTATTCATTAGTCTAGTTTTACTGTATGATTCTATCTAGTTTTTAGAAGTACTTTAATTTCTTGACATTTAAAAAAATTCCAGACAACCATTTCATTAAATTGTATAACAAGAAGTGGTCTTGTCTAGATGAGAGGGGGGACAAAACACATCTCAGAAAAAAATAACTCTATTAGCCAACTACTACCATACTGGAAGTAACTTTTTATAAGACTAGGTAATTACATTAAGATTTTCCACATCAACATCCATGATGGTTTTATATTGTAAAGTTGAAATATGATTCTTTCAATCAAAATTCATGGTTTACTCTTTTTTTTAGATAATGAGACATTCAAATGTCTGAGAAAGCAAGTAAAATACTTGAAAGATTAAACTTTTTCTAATTTTTAAGTTTATTATTTATTTCTGAAAGAGAGACAGAGAGAGGGAGTGAGAGAGGGGCAGAGAGAGAGGAAGAGAGAGAATCCCAGGCAGGTTCCACACTCTCAGCATGAAGCCTGATGTGGGGCTCCAACTCATGAACTGTGAGATCACGAGATCATGACCCAAGACAAGACCAAGAGCTTAAACGAATGAACAACCCAGGCGCCCCAAGATTAAACTTCTTATGGTAAGTGAAATCAATCTTTTTCCTTAGCTTTTTTTTTTTCTACAAAAACTCCTTTTCTTTATAACACAGCCCATATAGAGTGAGGGGGAGGAAAAACTGTTTATTCAGTTACAAGACAAAAAAGCCAAAGCTAGCCTTAATGTAAGTAATTGAGAATGTTTTAGGTTTTTGTTTGTTTTTGTTTTTTATCACAAATATTCTCAGGATTTGCTACTTGCATATGCTAGTTTTCAAAGATATCACTAGAAAGTGAATGTGATAATGATGACTAGCATATGAAAGAGAATAAAAGATGAAAGAAAGAAAGAAAGAAAGAAAGAAAGAAAGAAAGAAGAAACAGCATGATGCTATAACTTTCAAAAAAGGCAGTTTTTAACATTGTTACTTAGTCCTTTTTTGTATCTAAATATCCTATAAAATATATCTCCTTTATATAATTCACCCAGGAAATACATTTTTATTCCATGTTCTGTTGTTTCATTTTGCCTGTTTTGCCACATGAATTCAAAGAGCACTAAAGAATGTGTTGTTGGTTTTTTTAATCTGAAGGTTGGTTATGGTTTCAAGTCTGGGAGCAGAGGGTAAACCTACCAGCAGTACCTGGGATAAGTAAGGGCCATGAGAGAGCCTTGAGAGAGACCATTTGAGAGCTACTGCATTAGGAGAAAGGAAATTTTTCAGTTAAGGCAAAATGAAAGACATGGAAAAATACAAGGATCACTGTGTAAGTTATGATGTGGGATTGCACAGATCAGAAAAGGCAAGACCATGAAACAAGTCAAGGGAAATGCAGAAGCTTCTGACCTGGAGAGCAGAGCAGAAGTATGGGAGGGCTGCTGACCATGGTGTGACTGCGGTGTGAATGTGGTACCTGGGAAGGGATCTTGTTGAGATGGGGCGAGGAAGAACCCCTCGTCTGGGACACACTGACGATGGTGGAACCACCTAAGCACAAGACGTACTATTCTCAACACTTGTCTAGCAGGAAACCAGGTGCATTTTCCTTCTACTTTTCTGCACACTGCAGAGAAGGGAGGCGTTTCCCCCTGTAAACTCTCTCACCATGACAATCAAGTGCCTCCACATCCCAGGGTCAGCAGGCCAGGAGTCTCACCTTTGAAGGGAAACAAAGTAAGTTCTGTGTCCACAATAAGATCCTGAAATCACTGTTAGGCAGGTTACCGCACACAACGGCCAACCCAGGCCAGCCTCCCTTTGGAAGGAAGCAAGAAAGTCTACAAAAGTCAGTGTGCTACAGTCACTCCTATCTGGCAAAAACACTAGTCAGGTCCTTCCGCTATAGGTCTTCCAACTGATACCAACCTGGAGTAAAGCAGAAATTACTGAGAGGTACAGAGCCAACCTCTGCCAACTATATGCCTCTCCTAAAGACTATGGCCAGAGCCCAAATTAATCGGTAGTAAGAAATGTGTTTCTGTAAGGAAATCAAAGCCTGGTGCATTCATGCTGAGTCAGTTGGTATTATTTTCTGAAAGCCTCATCTTCACTGGGTTAGTACTTCAAGTGCTACTGGATGGGACAAGTGGCCCCATTCATTCAAGTCAACTTGACAAATAGACAGTAGGCTTTAATCCCAAATCAAGTGTTACTTAGCTGTCTTGGTTTTTACATTGTTCAGCACGAATGTTGCAGCTCTGATGCTCTATATCTTCATGTGTGCAAACCATGACATTTAAACTCAACCAAATTATTTATTAGTTTTTAAAGTTGAGCATCTGCTGTGTCACTCTCATCTACTTAAGTATCTGTGTGAGTTTCTATGCCCATTATACGGCCTTTTTAGGAGTGATTGATATTAGCTAAAACAGCTACGTGGGCACAGGTGCTTAAAATGATAGTATTTAATAATAACTCCACAAGTCTTCTCCATCCTTAAAGTCTCCACTGTAATAAGAATTAGTAGTGAAGTCAATTTTAGTCGCTTATGTGTGTCTTTTCTTCCTTTTTCTGGAAGTGTCTCCACAATGTCTATAAAAATAACGCTCTTGAAAATTTCATTAAAAAGACACCAAACACCAAGAAAAAGTAAGTTTTGTTTAAAAATTAGAACAGTTCACAAATCTAAAGTGAATCCTGAGTAAATGTGAAAAGTATTCATTAAAATAACTTTTCAAGAATACATAAATATATGAATATGTAATTTTATTTATAAAACCATTTTTTCAAAATACTATACTTCAGGAGTACTTCAGCAGCATTGATCCTTGCATAGGAGTTTTCATTTTATAAATCTTTATGCATATCTACTTATGGCTGCATACTGACACCAGTTTAAATGAAGCTAACTCTACTTCTAGGTTATAATCCTACAACAATCCTGCCACGTGCAACAAAAGACCTCTTTAAAGGTGTTTTTAGCATGCTCTGTATGAGCATGGTGTGAAGCAGACAGTAACAATGGAATAAATTTCAGTGCACTATACAACAGATTACAGTGGAGCCACATACTGGTGGGTCTATATGCTCTGACATGGAGACAGGCAAAATACTCTTCTGTAAAAATGAAATCAAACAGCAGAACAATCTATGAAATGCCAGTTAAAGCAAAACAAGATACAAACTATAAACCCAAATGCATGTCTTCCACAGCTACTAAGCTATGGAATACTGAAAAAGATCTGGAAAGATGTCCAGCAAACTGTCAACTCTGAGGAATGAGGTAATAAAATGCACCTTCACTGTTTTACTTTCATGTGGTTTGAAATATTTGCAAAGAAAAGACATTTATGTATCATTTACACATGTTTTAAAATTACAAAGGAACATATTAAAATGAAAATAAACACAAAATTTCACATTATCTTCTATGAAAGACTATTAGCATCGTTTAAAAATTGTCTCCTATGATTACTTAACATTACAACAAATGATTGTGAATCAAGAAAGTTCTGTGATTAGCTATAATAGCATTGATAAGACTTACTACAGAGTACTAGATATTATTATTTAAATTTACAACAGGGTTAATATCACATCAATAGCTAAGTTTTCATATGTTTATACTCACCATTCTATCAGTCAATAACACCCTAAGATTTATTTGATTAATAAAGGGATTTATTTTACTTATATCATATGTGTGTATGAGAGTGTATTTTAGTTTTCTATTATATCCAACACATAATAGTCATTTAACACACATGCCTTTTGAAAAACAGAGTAACAAGTGTAAAAACTACATACACATCAAGACAAAGTTGCATAGCAAATGTTTTAAAAAAACAAGTTGGATTCTTTTGTCTCTGAGACAAAGAATCCATTTTTGGATCCATTTTTGGAAGGAGAGGGAGAGAGGGGAGAAAGGGACTGGTCCTATACCTGATACTGACGCTGAGGATATAGACATTACAACACACTGATGCCTTCACCCTAGGGGGGGTCAGAGAATATTCATCTAGTGACTTTTTTTTCCCTTAGATAAAAATAAATCCAAGTGAAAATGAAAGCAGATTAATATATTACAGCATCACAGAATCTCTGACATCATCATGCCATGTTTTCTACCCAAAGCTTGAATCCTCTTTCTCTCCTGCACTCCCAGAAAGTGATTACTCAACTCTACCTCCTAAAATTGCCCTGGTAATTTTCAGGAAACTGAGATCATTCCAGAGTTCTTTCTGGGACCAATCCAAAAATCTGCCACTTTCAGATCCTCATTGGGCTGTCTGAGCTAACATAAAATAAGTCTAATCCCTCTTCTACATGACAGTCCACAGGGGCAACCACCAGCTTCATAACTGGTTTAGTTATTTTTTTAAGCCCCTGAGGGACCAAAAAAATTACATTTCCACATCTCAGCCCAACTGTCTTCTCTGCAAGAACTTTCTTAAATGAATAGTCTGTTTTCTTAGAAATGGTTCCTATTCAAGGAAGAATATAGTTATTTCCTCACTATTTTCTTTTTCTCTAAAACATAGTAAAATCGAAGCTCTTCATAGTTTGGAAAATCCGGAAGGCAATTAACCAGAATATGAGTTTCTCTTATTTACTTTTTGATATTGTATTATTATCTCTAATATACTGCCTTTTAGACATAAACATGACTTTTTTTTTTTTTTTTTAGAAAGAGAGAGATCGGGGCGCCTGGGTGGCGCAGTTGGTTAAGTGTCCGACTTCAGCCAGGTCACGATCTTGCGGTCCGTGAGTTCGAGCCCCGCGTCAGGCTCTGGGCTGATGGCTCGGAGCCTGGAGCCTGTTTCCGATTCTGTGTCTCCCTCTCTCTCTGCCCCTCCCCCGTTCATGCTCTCTCTCTCTCTCTCTCTCTCTCTCTGTCCCAAAAAAAATAAACGTTGAAAAAAAAAAAAAGAAAGAGAGATCATGAGAGAAGGCGAGAGGAGTAGAGGCAAAGGGAGAGAATAAGAGAGTCAAAGAGAGAGACTTAAGCAGGACCAGCAAAGAGCCTGACGCAAGGCTGGATCCCACAACCCTGAGGTCATGACTTGAGCCAAAATCAAGAGTCACATGCTCAACCAACTGAGCCACTCATGTGCTCCTCAAATATGACATAATTAATACATTATTAGTAAATATGATTTACGTTTCCAGAAATAGCAATGGTATTACTAGCCACAAATTTTGTCCTGGATTAATTTGTGTGGTATCTTATCAAACTGGATGCAAGCAAAACTATACCTCTCATAAGATCATCATATTACACCAACTGCATGAACTGGTCACCTTGTTTGACATCAGCTGGAAACATGAGTATTGGATGATACAATTATTTTGCAGCTCTGTGAAATGACCATCAAAGGGCCATGAGTATTGATTTGGGGGTGACAAATCCTAACAAGTGGATGGATTCACAAAAATGGAATCCATGAATAATGAGGATCAATTCTAATACAGAAGATAATCACGTATTTTTTTTAAGAGCAAGTCAATTCCTCTTCCCTATTTTTATGCAATCTTACAGTGTAGAACTGTACGGTAGTCACCCTTATCTGTGGTTTTGTTTTGTGCAATTTCAGTTATCCCTGGTCAACTGTGGTTGAGAAGCAGACAGTCCTTCTTCTGACATTTCATCAGAAGGTCAATAGTAGCATAACACTACATCACAGTGCCTATGTCATTCATTTCACTTTATCTCATCATGTGGGCATTTTATCATCTTACATCATCCCAAGAAAGGTGAGTGCAATACAATTAGATGTTTTGAGAGAGACCACATTCACATACCTTTTATTATAATATATTGCCATAATTATTCTATTATTAGTTATTACTGTTAACTTCCTACGGTGCTTAATTAATAAATTGCACTTTATTGTAAGTATGTGGATACAAGAAAAGAAAAACATAGCATAAGTAGGGTTCAGTGTGATCTGCGGTTTTAGGCATCCACCGGGGTCTTGGAACATATCCCAATATCCCCTGTAGACACAGGGGGGCTAGTATACAATGTTCTCATATCCTTGCAAAGACTACTGATGGAAGGTGTTTGTGCAGGGAAAAGAGGGGGAATAGGGGAAACCTGGGACCATGGACATCGAGGATGGCATTATATGACTGTATTGCCTTCAAGGACAAGTACCTCCTCTTCTTGTTGGCCAAAGTGCAAGATAGAGCTGCACATCATTCAGCTCTGAGTAGTCCTCAGGCTTCACAAAGAGTCCACATGGGGCAGGCAGCTCCCCCCAAGGGCCTCAGACTTTCCCACTCTCTGAACTAAGCTAGCTCAAGCCACTTTAGAGGAAAGGAGTGTCCATTCTTGAGACTTCTTTGCTCCTTCTTTTGTTTAGCCTGCAAATTCTTTCTTCATTTCAGGGAAGAGAAATACTTTTTTTTTTTTTTTTTTTTTTTTTTTTAAGCTGCTTCTTTTACTGCCACTATCCACTGATAATGTTCTGGGGTCTTTACAGAGACTGACACCTCAGACACTGTAGACCATTGTGACTCAGCTTAGTCACTGAAGCTGAGCACAGCTGAAGAAAGTACTCAATTAGCAACTCCAGCTTCAAAGACTATATTATTCTCTCCTCAATACACATGTGTAACTCCCATTAGCATTAATGGGAGCTGTGGGAGCCCACTGCTCAGAGAATATACCTCCAAGTCTGTTTGCTTGATGAGCATGCAATTAAACCTTATGGCCCAAATTTTTCAAAGAGGGCATATTAAGTACACCAAGTATTCATGCAAAATCAAGTGTGCTCACTTTGGGAAAGTAAGCTATCATTTCTATTTAAACATGAAGAAAGAGCTGTCCAAATTAGACCTACTGTCATTTCATTTATCCTCTTAGATGTAGACAATGGCCTTTCATTGTGCTTTAGGAAAACAGTCACCTCTCTATTATATAAAAGTTTACTTATTTGTGGGGTGCCTGGGTGGCTCAGTCGGTTGAGTGTCTGACTTCAGCTCAGGTCATGATCTCACAGTCTGTGAGTTCGAGGCTCACGTCAGGCTCTGTGCTGACAGCTCAGAGCCTGGAGCCTGCTTTGGATTCTGTGTCTCCCTCTCTCTGCCCCTTCCCCTACTCATGCTCTGTATTCTCTCTCTGTCAAAAATAAATAAACATTAAAAAAATTTTTTTAAAAAGTTTACTTTTTTGTTTTCGTAAGTATCACTTAACAAACTGGCCTCAGAGATAATAAGACCGGGATGACTTTATAAATTGTTTTAAGTTTATTTATTTATTTCAAGAGACAGAGTGGGGAAGGGCAGACAGGGAGGGAGAGAGAGAATCCCAAGTAGAGTCTGCACTGTTAGCATGGAGCCAGATGTGGGGTTTGAACTCATGAACCCTGAGATCATGACCTGAGCCAAAATCAAGAGTCAGATGCTTAACCAACTGAGCCACCTGGGCACCCCAAGACCAAGGTGTTTTTAAGTGAATTTCCTACACACAAAATCCAGCATGCTATCTACATATATTCAGTGCCTTTTTGGGTCTTCTGCTTAACAGCTTTATTATAACTCAAAGTTAGGAAAACACTAATTTGGCATTTAAAACAAAATCAATTAGGAAAATGCTTGCCTCAAATAATAAATGTGTTCTTACAGGAAAATTAAGATTTTCATTCCTTTACCTCATTCCAAAGAGAATTGCTCAAAATTTTCAACATGGAATCAATGCAAATTATAGGTTCAATAAAACATGAATATATTTTAGTTAATCTGTGCTGCATCCATAGTCTTGATCATACCTCCATGGAGAAAATAATTTTGACTGATTTAGTACCATTTGAATCATTCATTTTCTGCTGTTCACACACTTTCCCCCAAAATTTATAAAGAGGGTTATAAATAAGAATCTTAATATTTTATAAAGGAGAGTTAAGCAACATCAAAGGTATAAAAGTGAATTTCTAATCTAGTATTGACATATACTATTATCATGAAATGTCATATTCAGACTTTCTAATTATCTGAGAAATTAAAGTTATTTTAGGTACTGGACCATAATTACAAATCAAACAAATTTCCATGGGCCAATGAATTGTCAAAAAAACAAGTGTCCCCACTAAGCTTACAAGACTGCTGAAATGTTAGGGAACTTTTCATATTTACTGGCAGATGAGTTAGGTAAAAATCCCACTTTTAAAATTTCATCAAATAGGTGGCCTTCATAACAGTATTTTGTATTTAAAATCAACACTTTGCTTTATAAGTTTGATAGCAATCATCTTTTCATGGAATTTTAAAGGCAATGTGTTAAAGAACAGAGCATCTCAGAATTGAACACATCAATGCCTTTGTTCAGATCCTATGGACGACTGAATAAAGAGTCGTAAACATAGAAGTGACATTCAACCACAATCTATGTTTAACAGAAATATTGGTGATGGCAGATGTGAAAAGGAATTCACCATTTCTCATCAAAAAGGGTTGTGGATTGTTCCTATCAGATCTAACCTGACTCAAATGGAGATACCCTATTTTCAGTTTATTGCAAACACAGAACTATCTTTCAAAGGAGAGGTAAGACTGTTAGAGTTAACAGAGCTAAGACTGTTATTACAGAGGGTGTAGGCAAGTTCCTTCTTAGTTGGTTTGTTGTTGTTGTTATTTGTTTGTTTGGTTTGTTTCCTCTGAATTACTGATTAAACATGCTAACAATTTAGGTGCACTATTAGTCTTCCTGGAGTGATTATGTCCTCTGCGTTGCTGAGACTACCTTCGCCAGCTAATCTGAAACTGACCCTGAGCTTCAGCTGGCACATACACAGCCATTTTCTTATTTAGAAATAATCTAGTTGGCAATGGTTTAATTGGGGACTATCAGTGTATAAAATGACATTTATTCAAACAAGCTCAGAAGCACAACCATCCTCTACTCTCTGTAGCTTTTGTCCAAAATATTCATTTTTAAAAATACTTTTTTTTTTCAACCTGGTCCCTCTTCATAAAAGAAATAGATATATTTCCATATGAGAATTCATGACATTTAGGTGACTCCTGGGATGTAAAGTAAATGGATGGCAAGTAATTACAATTATCTAAAATATTTGTGGAAAGAAGGAAGAGAGAGAAGAAAGAAGGGAAAAGGAAGTAGAGAAGGGAATTGTCTGCCATGTGCCTCTGATAAGGGTTCAACTACAGAGTACCCTATTATAATCTGAGAGCAGTTGAAAGTTTTATAGTTCTCAGGAGAACCAACTACAGTATCATTTTGGAGAAATGGATGTGCAGAAAACCTGATAGATGGAAGTTATTATTAGAAATAAATAGGCTACAGCCAACCTCAGATATGTCACTTAAGCAATTTGTAAAGTTTACTCAACATGTTGTCTCAACAAATATTTGAGTGCACACTCTGTGGCACCCACTGTATGGTGCTGGGGATACAAGCATGGATAAGTCAAACACAACCTCTCCCTCATGAGATAAGCAATACCGATTTCATTCCTATTTAAAAATAAAGGACTAAAAACATCCACGTTGCTTGAATTAGAACCACTGATAGTCATTGAAGCACCAAAATAACAATAAACTCTGAGTGAATAAACTTCCATAAAAATAAACATTTCTATATGTGTCTATGTGCAGGCACAAAAAGTTGAATTCAGTTTCTGCTCTTCAACTTCAAACTCTTTTGCAAATTTGCCATTAAAAGGAACATCTGATTGGGTAATTTCAGCACAGAACATACACAATAGGAAATAACTAGAGAACTAAGGATGTACCTTCTTTGAGTCTTGTGATTTTTTTTTTAAATACTAACTTTGAAACTGGTAGGTTGTCCCACTTAAAGACCTTGATTTTAAATTGCCATTTCTTTTTACACCCAATTAAATTGTCAGTGTAATGAAGAATTGTCCAACTGAGTTGAACTGTGAGGATCTTCTCACTGCTGCTTTCTGCAGTCTTAATTTGCAGATGCTTTGGCTTAAAATAAGAATTTAAAGTCATCTCCTCAACAATAAGACACATAAAGCTTCTACCAACTGCTGTTCAAGACAGACAATGAAAGAATGCTTACTTCACAAAATGGCCCTCAGTGGGGTACAGCAAAGAGAATATTTTCCTATGCTAGTAAGATATTTGCGCTCTGAAAAAGAGATTAGCATGCCCCCTATTCTCTAATAAAGATTGAATAAAGACTGTAAGTACAAAGGGCTTGGTGTTTTCCAATTACCTCAGCAATTCTAGTAACTGATAATATTCGAAAAGAATAAACAAACTGAATCTGGGCTATTCATTTTCATGAAAACATATTGTTTACAAAGTCATGATTCTGTGAACAATTTTCTTAGTGAAGGAGAACTATTTTCTTGTTAGCTTATCAGATTGATAGTAAGGGATCTTGGTTAAGTTCCATCAACCAGAGGTTTTAAAGAGAACATCAACTCAGTTCCCACAATTCACATGACTAACACTGACCTTCTAACTTCCTATGGTTGCCTCAGACCCAGATTTAGGAAGCACCTTTGTAATCAGCCTTTGGGATCCCTAAGTCTTCCTTAAAGTGAACACTTTTTTTTTTTTTTTTTTTTTTTTATATATGAAATTTATTGTCAAATTGGTTTCCATACAACACCCAGTGCTCATCCCAAAAGGTGCCCTCCTCAATACCCATCACCCACCCTCTCCTCCCTCCCACCCCCCATCAACCCTTAGTTTGTTCTCAGTTCTCAACAGTCTCTTATGCTTTGGCTCTCTCCCACTCTAACCTCTTTTTTTTTTTTTTTTTTCCTTCCCCTCCCCCATGGGTTCCTGTTAAGTTTCTCAGGATCCACATAAGAGTGAAACCATATGGTATCTGTCTTTCTCTGTATGGCTTATTTCACTTAGCATCACACTCTCCAGTTCCATCCACGTTGCTACAAAAGGCCATATTTCATTTTTTCTCATTGCCACGTAGTACTCCATTGTGTATATAAACCACAATTTCTTTATCCATTCATCAGTTGATGGACATTTAGGCTCTTTCCATAATTTGGCTATTGTTGAGAGTGCTGCTATGAACATTGGGGTACAAGTGCCCCTATGTATCAGTACTCCTGTGTCCCTTGGATAAATTCCTAGCAGTGCTATTGCTGGGTCATAGGGTAGGTCTATTTTTAATTTTCTGAGGAACCTCCACACTGCTTTCCAGAGCGGCTGCACCAATTTGCATTCCCACCAACAGTGCAAGAGGGTTCCCGTTTCTCCACATCCTCTCCAGCATCTATAGTCTCCTGATTTGTTCATTTTGGCCACGCTGACTGGCGTGAGGTGATACCTGAGTGTGGTTTTGATTTGTATTTCCCTGATAAGGAGCGACGCTGAACATCTTTTCATGTGCCTGTTGGCCTTCCGGATGTCTTCTTTAGAGAAGCGTCTATTCATGTTTTCTGCCCATTTCTTCACTGGGTTATTTGCTTTTCGGGTGTGGAGTTTGGTGAGCTCTTTATAGATTTTGGATACTAGCCCTTTGTCCGATATGTCATTTGCAAATATCTTTTCCCATTCCGTTGGTTGCCTTTTAGTTTTGTTGGTTGTTTCCTTTGCTGTGCAGAAGCTTTTTATCTTCATAAGGTCCCAGTAATTCACTTTTGCTTTTAATTCCCTTGCCTTTGGGGATGTGGCGAGTAAGAGATTGCTACGGCTGAGGTCAGAGAGGTCTTTTCCTGCTTTCTCCTCTAAGGTTTTGATGGTTTCCTGTCTCACATTCAGGTCCTTTATCCATTTTGAGTTTATTTTGGTGAATGGTGTGAGAAAGTGGTCTAGTTTCAACCTTCTGCATGTTGCTGTCCAGTTCTCCCAGCATCATTTGTTAAAGAGACTGTCTTTTTTCCATTGGATGTTCTTTCCTGCTTTGTCAAAGATTAGTCGGCCATACATTTGTGGGTCTAGTTCTGGGGTTTCTATTCTATTCCATTGGTCTATGTGTCTGTTTTTGTGCCAATACCATGCAGTCTTGATGATGACAGCTTTGTAGTAGAGGCTAAAGTCTGGGATTGTGATGCCTCCTGCTTTGGTCTTCTTCTTCAAAATTACTTTGGCTATTCGGGGCCTTTTGTGGTTCCATATGAATTTTAGGACTGCTTGTTCTAGTTTTGAGAAGAAGGCTGGGGCAATTTTGATTGGGATTGCATTGAATGTGTAGATAGCTTTGGGTAGTATTGACATTTTGACAATATTTATTCTTCCAATCCATGAGCACGGAATGTTTTTCCATGTCTTTAAATCTTCTTCAATTACCTTCATAAGCTTTCTATAGTTTTCAGCATACAGATCCTTTACATCTTTGGTTAGATTTATTCCTAGGTATTTTATGCTTCTTGGTGCAATTGTGAATGGGATCAGTTTCTTTATTTGTCTTTCTGTTGCTTCGTTGTTAGTGTATAAGAATGCAACTGATTTCTGTACATTGATTTTGTATCCTGCAACTTTGCTGAATTCATGTATCAGTTCTAGCAGACTTTTGGTGGAGTCTATCGGATTTTCCATGTATAATATCATGTCATCTGCAAAAAGCAAAAGCTTGACTTCATCTTTGCCAATTTGGATGCCTTTGATTTCCTTTTGTTGTCTGATTGCTGATGCTAGAACTTCCAGCACTATGTTAAACAACAGCGGTGAGAGTGGGCATCCCTGTCGTGTTCCTGATCTCAGGGAAAAAGCTCTCAGTTTTTCCCCGTTGAGGATGATGTTAGCTGTGGGCTTTTCATAAATGGCTTTTATGATCTTTAAGTATGTTCCTTCTATCCCGACTTTCTCAAGGGTTTTTATTAAGAAAGGGTGCTGGATTTTGTCAAAGGCCTTTTCTGCATCGATTGACAAGATCATATGGTTTTTCTCTTTTTTTTTGTTAATGTGATGTATCACGTTGATTGATTTGCGAATGTTGAACCAGCCCTGCATCCCAGGAATGAATCCCACTTGATCATGGTGAATAATTCTTTTTATATGCCGTTGAATTCGATTTGCTAGTATCTTATTGAGAATTTTTGCATCCATATTCATCAGGGATATTGGCCGGTAGTTCTCTTTTTTTACTGGGTCTCTGTCTGGTTTAGGAATCAAAGTAATACTGGCTTCATAGAATGAGTCTGGAAGTTTTCCTTCCCTTTCTATTTCTTGGAATAGCTTGAGAAGGATAGGTATTATCTCCGCTTTAAACGTCTGGTCGAACTCCCCTGGGAAGCCATCTGGTCCTGGACTCTTATTTGTTGGGAGATTTTTGATAACCGATTCCATTTCTTCGCTGGTTATGGGTCTGTTCAAGCTTTCTATTTCCTCCTGATTGAGTTTTGGAAGAGTGTGGGTGTTCAGGAATTTGTCCATTTCTTCCAGGTTGTCCAATTTGTTGGCATATAACTTTTCATAGTATTCCCTGATAATTGTTTGTATCTCTGAGGGATTGGTTGTAATAATTCCATTTTCATTCATGATTTTATCTATTTGGGTCATCTCCCTTTTCTTTTTGAGAAGCCTGGCTAGAGGTTTGTCAATTTTGTTTATTTTTTCAAAAAACCAACTCTTGGTTTCGTTTATCTGCTCTACAGTTTTTTTTAGATTCTATATTGTTTATTTCTGCTCTGATCTTTATTATTTCTCTTCTTCTGCTGGGTTTAGGCTGCCTTTGCTGTTCTGCTTCTATTTCCTTTAGGTGTGCTGTTAGATTTTGTATTTGGGATTTTTCTTGTTTCTTGAGATAGGCCTGGATTGCAATGTATTTTCCTCTCAGGACTGCCTTCGCTGCGTCCCAAAGCATTTGGATTGTTGTATTTTCATTTTCGTTAGTTTCCATATATTTTTTAATTTCTTCTCTAATTGCCTGGTTGACCCACTCATTCGTTAGTAGGGTGTTCTTTAACCTCCATGCTTTTGGAGGTTTTCCAGACTTTTTCCTGGGGTTGATTTCAAGCTTCATAGCATTGTGGTCTGAAAGTATGCATGGTATGATTTCAATTCTTGTAAACTTATGAAGGGCTATTTTGTGACCCAGTATATGATCTATCTTGGAGAATGTTCCATGTGCACTCGAGAAGAAAGTATATTCTGTTGCTTTGGGATGCAGAGTTCTAAATATATCTGTCAAGTCCATCGGATCCAATGTCTCATTCAGGGCCCTTGTTTCTTTATTGACCGTGTGTCTAGATGATCTATCCATTTCTGTAAGTGGGGTGTTAAAGTCCCCTGCAATTACCACATTCTTCTCAATAAGGTTGCTTATGTTTATGAGTAATTGTTTTATATATTTGGGCGCTCCGGGATTCGGCACATAGACATTTATAATTGTTAGCTCTTCCTGATGGATAGACCCTGTCACTATTTTTTTTTTTTTCAACATTTATTTATTTTTGGGACAGAGAGAGACAGAGCATGAACGGGGGAGGGGCAGAGAGAGAGAGGGAGACACAGAATCGGAAACAGGCTCCAGGCTCTGAGCCATCAGCCCAGAGCCTGACGCGGGGCTCGAACTCACGGACCGCGAGATCGTGACTTGGCTGAAGTCGGACGCTTAACCAACTGCGCCACCCAGGCGCCCCGACCCTGTCACTATTATATAATGTCCTTCTTCATCTCTTGTTACAGCCTTTAATTTAAAGTCTAGTTTGTCTGATATAAGTATGGCTACTCCAGCTTTCTTTTGGCTTCCAGTAGCATGATACATAGTTCTCCATCCCCTCACTCTCAATCTAAAGGTGTCCTCAGGTCTAAAATGAGTCTCTTGTAGACAGCAAATAGATGGGTCTTGTTTTTTTATCCATTCTGATACCTTATGTCTTTTGGTTGGCACATTTAATCCATTTACATTCAGTGTTATTATAGAAAGATATGGGTTTAGAGTCATTGTGATGTCTGTATGTTTTATGCTTGTAGTGATGTCTTTGGTACTTTGTCTCACAGGGTCCCCCTTAGGATCTCTTGGAGGGCTGGTTTAGTGGTGACAAATTCCTTCACTTTGTGTTTGTTTGGGAAGACCTTTATCTCTCCTTCTATTCTAAATGACAGACTTGCTGGATAAAGGATTCTCGGCTGCATATTTTTTTCTGTCTAGCACACTGAAAATCTCGTGCCAATTCTTTCTGGCCTGCCAAGTTTCAAAAGAGAGATCCGTCACGAGTCTTATAGGTCTCCCTTTATATGTGAGGGCACGTTTACCCCTTGCTGCTTTCAGAATTTTCTCTTTATCCTTGTATTTTGCCAGTTTCACTATGATATGTTTTGCAGAAGATCGATTCAACTTACGTCTGAGGGGAGTTCTCTGTGCCTCTTGGATTTCAATGCCTTTTTTCTTCCCCAGATCCAGGAAGTTCTCAGCTATTATTTCTTCAAGTACCCCTTCAGCACCTTTCCCTCTCTCTTCCTCCTCTGGGATACCAATTATGCGTATATTATTTCTTTTTAATGTATCACTTAGTTCTCTAATTTTCCCTCATACTCCTGGATTTTTTTATCTCTCTTTTTCTCAGCTTCCTCTTTTTCCATAACTTTATCTTCTAGTTCACCTATTTTCTCCTCTGCCTCTTCAATCCGAGCTGTGGTGGTTTCCATTTTGTTATGCATTTCGTTTAAAGCGTTTTTCAGCTCCTGGTGACTGTTCCTTAGTCCCTTGATCTCTGTAGCAAGAGATTCTCTGCTGTCAGCTATACTGTTTTCAAGCCCAGCGATTAATTTGATGACTATTATTCTAAATTCACTTTCTGTTATATTATTTAAATCCTTTTTGGTCAGCTCATTAGCTGTTGTTATTTCCTGGAGATTCTTCTGAGGGGAATTCTTCCGCTTGGTCATTTTGGATAGTCCCTGGCATGGTGAGGACCTGCAGGGCACTTCCCCTGTGCTGTGGTGTATAACTGGAGTTGGTGGGCGGAGCCGCAGTCAGACCTGATGTCTGCCCCCAGCCCACCGCTGTGTCCACAGTCAGACTGGTGTGTGCCTTCTCTTCCCCTCTCCTAGGGGCGGGATTCACTGTGGGGTGGGGTGGCCCGTCTGGGCTACTTGCACACTGCCAGGCTTGTGATGCTGGGGATCTGGCGTCTTAGCTGGGGTGGGTAGGCAAGGTGCACAGGGGCAGGAGGGGCAGGCTTAGCTTGCTTCTCCTTAGGTGATCCACTTGAGGAGGGGCCCTGTGGCAGCAGGAGGGAGTCAGATCCGCTGCCAGAGGTTTGGCTCCGCAGAAGCGCAGAGTTGGGTGTTTGCGCGGAGGGAGCAAGTTCCTTGGCAGGAACTGGTTCTCTTTGGGATTTTGGCTGGGGGATGGGCGGGGGAGATGGCGCTGGCGAGCGCCTTTGTTCCCCACCAAACTGAGCTCTGTTGTCAGGGGGCTCAGCAGCTCTCCTTCCCTTTGTCCTCCAGCCTTCCCGCTTTCTGAGCAGAGCTGTTAACTTATGACCTCCCAGACGCTAAGTCGCACTTGCTGTCGGAACACAGTCCGTCAGGCCCCTCTGCTTTTTGCAAGCCAGACTCGGGGGCTCTGCTTGGCCAGCGAGCCGCCCCTCTGCCCCGGCTCCCTCCCGCCGGTCCGTGGAGCGCGCACCGCCTCGCTGCCCTTCCTACCCTCTTCCGTGGGCCTCTCGTCTGAGCTTGGCTCCGGCGACTCTGTTCTGCTAATCCTCTGGCGGTTTTTTGGGTTATTTAGGCAGGTGTAGGTGGAATCTAAGTGATCAGCAGGACGCGCGGTGAGCCCAGTGTCCTCCTACGCCACCATCTTCCCTCCCGATCCTAAAGTGAACACTTTTTAATGCATTGTTAATGCATTTTCATTGCATCCATCTCTTACATTCTTTTTTTTTTCATCTCTTACAGTCTTACATCTGTCTCTTACATTCCACACCATCCCACCCTTTCATGTTGTCACCACTCTCTTTCTACACTTGTTAAGGAGAAACTCAAGGATGATGACTAAATGTCCCTAAACAACCAACCCAGTGGCCACTCTTCCTACCATTAAGATATTTTTCACACGTTCTGATTCCTGTAATAGAGACCCAAAAAATCAATCCTTAATACTCACCCATGATACTTTACACTCAACTGTACTCTTTGTAATACAGCATCACAGAAGAACATGAAGTAGTCAATAGAGAAAAGGATTTGGAGTCAGAACACCTAAATAGACTCCATTTAGTATCTATGATATTTTGGTCTGGCAACTTCTGAACTTTGGTCCCTGTGAACTTGGACCTTTCCTTACTAGCCAGTCAGGTATTTAGCAGCCTTGTCTTTCAGGGTTAAGGATCTTTCTGGATCTAACAGAGGGAATGCTTACATACTAAAATTCATACATCCCGAGCTGACCTCCATGCTTGGTGATTATTAATTCTGCAGGAATCTTCTCTTTTTTTTTTCCTTCTTTTTTCTTATTTATCTATTTATTTATCCAATAATAAAAAAGGACCTTTTTAATCCCTGAATATCTTTTAAATATTCATTTCATAGAAGAACACTTTAAGGAAACAGCCCCAACCGCTCCTGCCCTTCTCATTATCTCTTCTTTTACAGAGAAAAAATATGTATTCTCACAGAGAATAAGCTTAGAAATTCAGTTGCTAAATATTAGTAATTAATGACACCAAACATTAGAACTAGATTATATTCAAATTATGAATATGCAGTGTCTTGCAGAAAAGACTATTTTGCCTCAGTGATGGTCATGGTGGTGATATTCAGATGGAAGATGCAATAGAAAAACCAGCTTTTTAGAATGAAGGAATAAAAGCATTACCAGATTAAGTTCAGTTAATCCCTGTGTAAAGTGTAGAGTGTACCTGTTACCAGAGAGAGCAGTCTGCATTCACTGCATGAGTACTATTGTATGTTAAAAAGAAGAGGAAAGAAAAAAAGCTAAGATATTCTTCATAAACTTAAAAATTCAGGATTATAAACACTAGGCAAATCCTTTTAATTCTGTGCCAATCAATGGAGGGAGAGTCAGGAAAGACATTAGCTCATCTACATTAGACTCACATCCATGCATTGATGTGGACAACAATTTTCCCTTAGTTTTATCTCAGTGGCAGAGCCAGATTTTGCAAAATCTGAAGTTTATAAAATATTAGATACCAGACCTACTTTATAAGAATGAAAGCAAAGATATTACTTTCACAAATTTTAGAAAAAAAAAAAAAACACACAATCAACTGAATATACTACTGGGCCCTCCCAAGCAAGCAAGGGCCTTGACACTGAAGCTTCCTTAGCTCCAGAGTAAATCTGTCTCTACCTCAACTCCACGCCAGATCACTTCCCCTCCACCACTCTCAATAGATTTTCTGGCACCCGAAAACAGCAATGGTTTGGTGGGGTTCTCTGACTAAGGATTTATCACTGAAGGAGACAAGAAGAATGGTCCCTGAGCTTGATCAATGCTGTTTACATGTAGTTAGCAAGGCTTGCTTAAAACATACCACATCGACATTTTTTGTTTCTTTTTAAATTATCAGAGCCATATTTTAAACATGTTGATAGGAAATTAAGATAAGACTAGCCCAAACCCCAGTCCTTCTGGCTAGCATTAAGCATCCTCCTTGGCTCTTTAAAGCGGGTTTGTGGTAAATTATTGTGAAAAATAATTTAACTCAAAGTGGACTCTTTCTCCTAGGGGATGATTTATCTGTTTGTAAGCTGAGATGAGGGAATTCCATTTGCTGTTGAGCCAGTGAGGCTAACTTTATTAATGCATCCTTGCTGCAAAGATTCATGGGACCCCCCTCCCCTCCTTGCCCAGTGGGTCAGCTGTAGCACTCCTTGTCAGTTTACAACAGGCTGGGCAATACCTGGAAATTCAGAGCTGTCATCATAAGATATAATGACATCCATAAAACCAGAATGTAAACGGAAGATCCTTTAGGGTAAGGGGCTCTGACTCAACTTAGGCCTTACGAAGCAAAATACCTATGAATGTAAGAATGTTCCTGTTTTTGAGTATATGCTAATGGCTTTTCCTCTAAGGTAAAAACATCTAACCTCCCGTTTTTGTTAATAAATAAATATTTTATTATGAAAATCAATTTTGTTTAATGAAGTCTTCTGAGGGAGATGTTTTGAGATATTTTATTAAAATCATTTCATATTTAGGTCTGCCTTGTCATCTCCACCTAGAGCAAAAAGGAGTCATAAAAAATGGTAAGTGTAGCCATAAAAATTTCTTTCACTATTAGTTGGGAAAGAAACAAATGGGAATATTACTTTGAAGGTAATGACTTACGTTTTTTTACTGCATCATATTTTCTCAAAACCCAAGCAAAGTATATCCCAAATCATACTACGAATAAAATATAATTTTCTCTCAGAACACTTTTCCTCTTCAGAAAAAAAAAGATGAGTTTAATTTTTCTGTCAGCTGAAGCTTCATGTGTCAAACACATCTTATATTTCAACAAACCTTACTGTCATATTGATGGAATACTCAAGGAGACATTAGTTCTTACACAAGTACTAGCTTAGAAAGGTGTAAGCGGAATTCTAATGAGCACACTTCTAAAAATATACTTCATTATCCTCAACCACAGTATTATATGTATAATTGCCTTTCATTTTTAACCAAAATTATGGTTTCTTGTCAGAGATTGTAGCTTCCTTGAAGGCAGGTGGTGGTAAAGTTTGTTCCATCTTTTTATTCCCAACCCTTAACACAATCCTTATGGAATAAGGGAGAACCATATTATCAAATGAATACGTTCATGAAATAATATAAATTGCATCTTGTGCACTGTGTGCTTATCCTAAATGTGGAAACAGCATATTCAGTTATCAGTAATTTTTGAGGTGTTTTTTTAATAAAACCTTAAATGAAGTAGTTCTGAAATAAAAAAAAAAATTAGAAACTTCTTTGTTAAACTTGTCATTTGTTCACTCAGTCAACAAATATTTATTGAAAACTTGCAACATGTCAAGCATGGTGCTGCGTGCTCAATCTTAAACCAGACAAAGCCCTGACCTCTTGAAACCTCCAGTCTAAGCATGGAGATAACTGTTCTAAGGATAAAAGAAAAGCTTCATCTCTTTTTCTCTTAAATACACTCCCCAGTCACTTACAACAGGATGACATTCAAATTTCAACTACTCTGTGGAGCCAAAGAGGTCGAATGGTGGCTCATACATCTGAACAACAGGATTATTATTTAGTGGACAAGGCAGCCTGACTTAACAACTATAAAATTATTCATTTTTATAGGCTTAGAAAGATAGTTCTGCCGGCATCAGAAAATTCTACTTCACGTGTATGGCAATGATCTTTAATCAAAATAATTTAAAATTAACTATTGGTAATTATAATAATAGTACTAGTAGTAATAATATTGGTGAGGATAATGATATTCACATTTACTGAGTGCCTGGCACTTTGCTAGAAAGCTTTATGTGGATCATCTCCTGTATTCCCTCTTTCTAGTTTAGGTAATAGATTTTCTTACTATCTCCACTTGACAGATAAAGAAGCTGAAGCTCAGAAGTTGAGAAATCTGCACATAGCCACAGAGCAAATTGTGGAGTCAGAATTTGAATGCAGATCTGTCTGCTGGAAGAACCTGAACTCATAACCACACCTGCCATCACCTGCTACACCAAAGGTGGTAGCACAGATCATGTAGACTACAAAAACAAAAACCAAACAAAACCTTTTTCACTACCTCTTTAAATATTGACATGATGTATGGAATATTCTTGTTTCTTCTAAAATATATAACTAATGATGCTGCATTTTCACAGACATTAAAGACAAAAAACAATTATAGGTTTTCATCTGTTCTGTGACCTATGGCAGTCCAGATGTCACAGAACCAAGGTCATATTTTAAGTATGACCCTAGTCGGACATAGGCAATCCAAAAATTGACTATTAGTTACCAGCGTACAAGCATTCCAAACACCATGGGAATATGTGTTAATACAATATTAGGCACAAATGTAAGAGGGGGGGAAAAGAAGCTAAAAATTCTTGGTATTTCATATTAAAGGGCACTGCACCAGTACATAATCTTCAGTCATTCCAAATAACTTGGTAACACAATACATAGTTTCAGGCTTTCCTATCATTTTATTTTCATGTACAAAGTTGATTTTTAGTCATTTGCACAAAGAAATGTTTTATAAGCCAGAGTAAACTTCTTTGCCAGGATTGTTGATCTTCCCTTTCCATCACAGTAGCCATGCATTCATTTAATGAACATTTACTGAATTACTATGTGCCAGACAATGCCCTAGATGCTGAGGATTCAGCAGTGGACAAGAGGTCTGAACCAAACAGTTCGACTTCAAAGAGATAATTAAGGGAGAAGAAAGGAAATGACCATTTTTCGGCAACTTTTATATTTGAATCACTGTGCCACATGCTTTACACATGTATGCCATTATTTTCTGAAAACAATGCTAAAAACATAGGATTATTCTCCACTCTAAAGATGAGGAGATTTCTTTATAGATTTTGGATACTAGAACTCACCAAACTCCACACCCGAAAAAAAAATCCAGTGAAGAAATGGGCAGAAAACATGAATAGACACTTCTCTAAAGAAGACATCCAGATGGCCAACAGGCACATGAAAAGATGTTCAACGTTGCTCCTCATCAGGGAAATATAAATCAAAACCACACTCAGATACCACCTCACGCCAGTCAGAGTGGCTAAAATGAACAAATCAGGAGACTATAGATGCTGGTGAGTAGGTGGAGAAACGGGAACCATCTTGCACTGTTGGTGGGAATGCAAACTGGTGCAGCCACTCTGGAAAACAGTGTGGAGGTTCCTCAAAAAATTAAAAATAGATCTACCCTATGACCCAGCAATAGCACTGCTAGGAATTTACCCAAGGGATACAGGAGTACTGATGCATAGGGGCACTTGTACCACAATGTTTATAGCAGCACTCTCAACAATAGCCAAATTATGGAAAGAGCCTAAATGTCCATCAACTGATGAATGGATAAAGAAGTTCTGGTTTATATACCCAATGGAATACTATGTGGCAATGAGAAAGAATGAAATATGGCCTTTTGTAACAATGTGGATGGAACTGGAAAGTGTTATGCTAAGTGAAATAAGTCATACAGAGAAAGACAGATACCATATGTTTTCACTCTTATGTGGATCCTGAGAAATTTAACAGAAGTCCATGGGGGAGAGGAAGAAAAAAAAAAAGAGGTTAGAGAGGGAGAGAGCCAAAGCATAAGAGACTCTTAAAAACTGAGAACAAACTGAGGGTTGATGGGGGGTGGGAGGGAGGGGAGGGTGAGTGATGGGTATTGAGAAGGGCACCTTTTGGGATGAACACCGGGGGTTGTATGGAAACCAATTGGACAATAAATTTCATATTAAAATAAAATAAAATAAAATAAAATAAAATAAAATAAAATAAAATAAAATATGAGGAGATTCAAGTTTAGACTTGGTAATGTATCTAACATCTTAGAATCAGAAACAGACTCAACATAAACCCATGTCTGTCTGGCTACAAAGAACATTCCCATTCCATAGCAGAGAGTTCCCTCGGTTTCAACAATCTCTTTTTGAAATTACCCTTCTGTCTGCACTGATTTTCTGGTTCTCAAATTCACCCTCTATCCTATAATGGCCATTGGAGTAATGATCACTTTCTTCCTTTATGTGTAAAGTGAGATTAATTCCTGTCCAAATGGTGCATCATATGTGTTTACCTAACCATATCTAGTCATCCTTCTTTATATGTATACATTCATGCCACAAATATTTGTTGGGGGCCCAGTAAATTCTAGGAATATTTCTAGGCCAGAGAAAAATGTGATGGAGCTTATACACAAAAGGGGGAGGTACATAAAATAAGTTTCAAGAAATTGAGTATAATTTCACATGGCAGAAAGTGCTATGAAGCAAATTAAACAGGTCATGCATACACTATATATAAACACTGACCGTACAACAGACACACATGTATATATGTGCACAAATATACCTCCCCAACAGAATTTCTGGTTAAACTATACAATGTCTAACTACTTATAATTAATAACTAATTTTATTAAAATCCATAAATTTTTATGACACAATATTTTTCTATCATATTTGATTTTTCTGGTTGCTGATAAATGACAGATCTGTGGATACCCATGGAATTAAATGAACACACACACACAAAGTGTGCGTGCCACTGAAAACTGTTCATATTGATTTTCTCACGCATGATAAACAGCTTCATTTTTTAAACAGTTCTTTTGGTGTTATACTTTAAAAATATGTAGTATCTCTTCTGAGAAAACCCTCATTGATAACAAATTTATAATCTGAACACACATATCATCAAGCATGAGAAAAAATTTAATGGGGCATATTTATGATCTATATCTATTAGAAAAAAACATTTTTTTTCATTGTGTGAAAATAAGTAATGCAAGGGTGAAGTTTAACAATCAAAGATAAACCTTAAAGATACAAAAAAATAAGGCATGGAAAGTTTTGATATGTAAGTTAAAACACAGTTTCATTTAGAAAGATCACAGATAAGGTAGTTTTTAAGTTGTCCTGTTATTTAATAAAACACATTAAGGGGGCACCTGGGTGGCTCAGTTGGTTAAGCATCCAGCTTCGGCTCAGGTCATGATCTCATGGCTGGTGAGTTTGAGCCCCACATCAGGCTCTGTGCTGACAGCTCAGAGCCTGGAGCTGGCTTCGAATTCTGTGTCTCCCTCTCTCTCTGCACCTCCCCCACTTGCGCTCTTTTTCTATCTCTCTCTCAAAGATAAATAAACATTAAAAAAATTTAAAAAATAAGATAAAACATACTAAGAATATTAGGATGTATGTCACCATACCTGTGTGGCATTAATTCACAAGTTACTGTTTTTTAATAAAAGAGGTTACATGCTTTTTAAAGGAGATATGTATTCAGGATTTTGATAATTAAACCCGAGATGGAACAGTTGGTATATGTATGACCTAAATCCCAATAAATTATGCATGTACAACTTTTAAAACTACATCTTATTTAGTAGCTTAAAATCAAACTAATTTGAAAGCCAGGAAACTGATATTTTTTAATTGTTCAAATGATACCAGTGAAAGACAACCAAATATCCAGTTTTAAAGTATAAACATCAATTATGTACAAAGGACTATGAATTGTATTACTTTAAGTATTTTAGCAAACCTCTTTCCAAATTTCTACTCATAGAGACAGATTATGCTAATTTAGTCACATGATTTCTCACTTGTATAGTTTGCTCTCTTTAGCCAATGAAGTATGTCCCAAGCTCATTTTCTTCTACTATTACTCTTTTTTACTTCTACTCTACTCTCACCTACTATTGTTTATACCCACCTGTGATGGTTGATTTCATATGTCAACTAGAATGGGCCATTAGATGCCCAGATATTTGGCCAATGCTTATTCTGGATATTACTGTAAGGATGTTTGGATGAGATTAACATTTAAATCAATAGTCCCAGTTAAGCAGCTTGCCTATCCTATTGTGAGTGGATATCCTGCAATCAGTTGAAGGTCTGAATAGAATAAAAAGGATGACCCTCCTCCCAGTAAGAGAATTCCTCCTGCTTAATTGCCTTCCAAAAGGGACATTAGCTTATTCCTGTCTTCAGACTCATCCTGAAACCTGGGCTTTTCCTGAGTCCCAAGCCTGCTGACCTTTAGACTATCATCAGCTGTCCTGGGTCTTCAGCTTACCGACTCACCCTGCAGATCTTGGGAGTCTTAAGCCTTCTTAAAAACATGAGCCAACTTCTTATAATAAATCTCTTTATATTCCATTTCTCTGGAGAACCCTAATATACCACTCCTATCCACTCTCCAAATATTTAATAATTTCTTATCTATGCAACTATGTTCATGAAGCTTTTCTGTATTCCTCATACTTTCTCACACTAGTTCTGCCTGATAAAATCCTATATTCTTTAAGCCTCAATTCAGAAGTCTCTTCCCTCCCATGATGCACCATCAATGTAGGACTTTTCCACACTTTTGACACCATGGCACATTAGTACTGTTGTCATTTATGTCATGTTTGTCTGTGGCTGATCAGCTGAAAGAACATTGTTCTTCCAGGAAAATATCTTTTATAACTACATCAAAAGTAAATAACCCAAGGGCTACAGTACATAGTCACATCATAATAAAGCAGGGCTTAGTTTTGACTGGGTAAAACCCAAAGAAAATCTTAGCTGTATGACCAAGAAAGAAAAAAAAAAATCATTCCAAACTCTCTAGACCTTGGTTTCTTACATCAAAAATAAGAGATAAGGCTAGGTAAACACTAAATTCCCTTCCAGCTGGACATTTCCATAGTGCCATTAACAGCCAATCAATAGTAAGTACTCACATGACTTAATATTCATTTTAAAATAGTTAAAAATAATATGAAGGCAAAAGAAAAAAAATTGTTCTCACTTAACACTAAAATCTCACTTGAGATTTACAAGTGCACTCATTCTCTCTGAGTCCTTTAAGACATAATCCCAGGGTGGAAAAACTAGTGATAACAATCCAAAGAAAGCGGCATGCATCACCAACACAATAATCCTTAAAAGACTGACCACAAGGAAGCAGGAAAATGTCTCAGCTCACAAATGCACTTTTTCCCAAATATTATTTTTTTTTTAAACAAAATTTTTTTTAACGTTTATTTTTGAGACAGAGAGAGACAGAGCATGAACGGGGGAGGGGCAGAGAGAGAGGGAGACACAGAATCGGAAGCAGGCTCCAGGCTCTGAGCCATCAGCCCAGAGCCCGACGCGGGACTCAAACTCACGGACCGCGAGATCGTGACCTGAGCTGAAGACGGACGCCCAATCGACTGAGCCACCCAGGCGCCCCAAATATTATTTGTTTTAATGTCTCTCCTTACAACGGTCCCAAGGACCTGTGTGCATGGGCTCCTGCCTTGGTGAACACTAACACGTAAAGAACAGATATTTATAAGTTCTTAGGACCACAAGTCCAAAAGTCAGAAGTTTCTGTGTACTTAAGTGGCTTTGCCCACCACCTCCTCTTTTCCGCAAGGAAGTAGAGTACACAGGAAGGCTTTATCATGTTGTTATCAATTTATTCCAACTACGCAACTATTTTATAAGCCTTTTCAAATACTCTTCACTTAGTACCATAATTGTCAGCAAGTTTGTTCTGTGTTGGCCACCCTTCCTTTTGTTTCTGTCTTTCATAAAAATCCTTTTGTGTGACAGTCAAGCAGCTGTGCTTTGTTCTTTAATGTTCCTAGCCTGGATCCCCAGCCGAGACCACTTTATAACATAAACAGCAAAGTACCATTTTCACAGCGGGGACAACTGTGTTCATCTTCAAAAAGAGGCATTAATAAAATGAGACTGTAATGAACATGCTAATTCTGATCACAGGGTACTGCACAATGGTGGAGAGAGGCGACTGCTTTCTCCCCGAAAGATTGTAAAAGTTGTTGTTGTTTTTTTAACAACTGCCATAACGGCTTACATTTTTTTGAAACCGACATATTATGCAAACATTTCTCTCCATTTCCCAATGAAATGCCTTCTCTGTCTCATGCAACTGCTCACTGTGTGTTTTACTATCTCAGTAACAGTCACCTTCAGGAAGCATATTTTTTCCATCTTGCAAGAACTGGATTATGAAACAGGCATGTCACTAAATCTAGAAAGCTAAAGAAAAGAGATCTGAGTGATCCTAGTCCAATGTCTTTGGCTTCTCTGTGCATGTGAAGATAAAAAAAAATAATAACAATAATAAAAATGAAGATGGAGGAGGAGGAGGAGAGGGGGTAGAAGAGGAGGAAGGAGAATAAAATGAACAGGAAAGTAGGGAAGTTAACACATTTGTTCAAGATGCCACAGCTATGTTGGGACAAAACTATAGTTGGAACTCAAATTACCTGTGATTACAAAGTGAGAACTTTGTATTTTGTCTCATGTCTTGATGGTGGCCATTCATAAAATACGATGCATTTGCGTGGAGTAAACATTAAGTATTGCTTCATAAAATATATCTGCAAAACTAGGTAATTAGATTGTGTAATATTTGCTTAACTAACTTTATAAAAATTTAATGTTTATTTTTGAGAGGGAGAGAGAGAGAGAGAGAGAGAGAGCGAGCAAGCAGGGGAGGGGCAGGGAAAGTGGGAGACACAGAATCCGAAGCAGGCTCCAGGTTCTGAGCTATCAGGACAGAGCCTGATGCGGGGCCCAAACTCAGGAACTGTGAGATCATGACCTGAGCTGAAGTCGGATACTTAACCTACTGAGCCACCCAGGTGCCCCTTAACTAACTTTTTCAGACAGCAATTTTACTTTATTTGTGTTGTATGAAAAAGATAGTCTCCTTTAAGTAGGTAAGAGCAACAGTATTATATATTAGACACTGTTTTGTTGTGGTAGTGCTAGTGGTATTTTGGGGGCAGTGTTATTTGGGAATGGACAAGTCTCCAAAAATAATCCACTAAACTTAAAAGAATAATGTATTACATGCTGTTTTGGATGCCAATAATATTTGTATTTTCTGATTACTGCTTAAAAAATATCTAAATTCTAGAAACATGACACTTAGTTACATGCAAAATTGGTAATATCTCATTTTCTCTGCCCTGGTGCTGGTAACATGTATCTGAGATAACATTTTCAATTACATTTATCATTATATGAATTTATACTACAAGACTTCCCCCTAATAATCTTTGGCCAGTAAGAAATTACGACCAGTGAACCAAAGATTCAGAAAGAACTAAATCCATCTGGATAATGATCCTCTTCTTAAAATACCCTCTCTGGTCCTACTCGTGCCCTTGAAAGCCTAATTTGTAATCTAAAGTCCTTCAAATTCTATAATTAGGTAAGTCTCAGCCCTTAATAACCCCTCAGTGGTATCTGAAGCCTTCAGTTAAAGTTCTGCTTAGGAGGGAAAGCGTGTATGACAGATATGCTCAGTGTCCTAAAGTACTACAGAAAGAGGGAATTGGTATTTGCCTGTGTCTCCACATGCAGGGCAGCCAAAAAAAAAAAAAAAAAAAAACCAAAAATTAAAATATGACCTAGAGGCCATAAGTACTGCATCCAACTCCATATTCTCCTACAACTTCTATGAACTACAGTGCACAGTGTATAAATGGTAATTGCCTAAATATCTCATTCCAGGGCATGTTCAGCCTGAGCTTATAGTTATCATTCCTTATGAAAACAGTTTTTCAGAGCTAAGGCAATTTGAACAGAGCTACAGAGGGAAACTTTCCCCTGAAATACTCCCCTTAATGCACACGGGTGGTCAGAGTATTGTTTCAATGTCTTCTGCATTAGCCACACAGTTCAGATGTTTAAATCTCCAATTAATTAGGTTCTCTAGTAGCCTGTATGAAATAAATTAGTGATCTCCATCCAGTCCACTTAGACAAAACCCATCATGACAGTTGGCACATTTTTGGCATTGTCAGCAAAGTAGGGAAACAGTAAATGACCCATGTGGATGAAATGGGCGTCTGATGAGGGCCACTGACTGAAAGTGTACAGCAGGCTGATCCAACTGCAGAGCAGAGAACTTGAGTATCTACCAAGGTGATTTCCAAAAGCAAGTGAACTTAAAATGGGCACAAAGCTCATCAGTGGTAGTAGGAAACTCTTCACATTCATTTCAACTAACTGTTCACCTTACCCATATTCTATGAATGTGATTATGCTACTGGAATATTTTTTCAAGACTATCATTAATGGAATTATGATTAGTTATTTAGAAAATTTAAACAAAGAGGTAGCCCTCGGAGACAAAGATAATTCCCAACCCCATTTATTTCATCCCACAGGGATATAGGAAAAGTTTTCTATTTTAAGTTATGTTTAGACTAGTTTTCCATTATCCAAAATACCTTTGAGTTTTTCTCATGAAACATTTCCAAAACTGCTAAACATAGCCTTTAAAAAAAAAAAAAAGGTTTAACTATCTTTACTAGAATCATAAATTTTCAGACAAATGCACTTACATATGACAGATATTCACATAGAAGCTAAGATCATATTAAAATGTTCAAGTGTATTTGTTTTATGTGAGAGCTAGTTGAATAAAAGTAGATGAGTAGATCACCTGCGAGGCAGGAAAATACAAATTCATGTGAAAATCTAAGTACAGTGGTATTTTACTCCAAGTTTTGTTAATCTCTTCATCACATGCATGAAGATTAAGTCAAGCCAAATGACTGTCATTGCTTCCTTTTAAGGAGTGAATTCAAGGAAATAGGAAGTGTTTGTGATAAATTTTACTTTACCATACCTTTGTAATACACTTTCTGCATAACAGCATTAGTTCTAAACTAGGTGAAGAAATGAAGCTTAAAATGTAAAAAGAAAATCAACAAATTAGTCTGAGTTTGTTTCAGATATGAACACCTGAAGAACTTATTCTACAATGTTCACACCTACTATCTAAGTTTATATGAACACATATACGGATATTCACATATGTATATATATTTTGTAGTAAATGTTACAAACAGTTTCTAAGATTCCTTCCAGTTCTAAAATCTGACTTCCAACTCCCATGCGTTCTTTTTACCCCCCTTAGATCTTATTCTTGCCTGAGATATTTTAGTCTTTCCATTATCTTTTCAAATATTTAAAATGCATTTCTTTCCAAACTCATTCATATGGTTCATTATCTGCACTTCATCAGATCATAATTTCTACTCTCATTGATTGCGCTTACTGTCCTTCATGAATTAGAACTGGCTTTCATGCTTTAGAACTGGTAGTTATGAGCCCATCTGAGAATGAATGACCTTGTCTAGGGTTGTATATCCTGAGTTGTGGGAGCATCTCTGTGGGGTGAGTACCTACAGGGCTGCCTGTTTCACACTGTGTGAGAGTCACTGTATCTGACCAGTTTTGATGTTTGATTCTAAGTTCTGAGGATGGCACCGTAGAAGTAGTGCTAGAATTCTCACCTTTATGCAGAGAGCTGATCTAGCTCTTCTTACTTTCACTTTATTTTACGTAGGCCTGTGTGCTGCAGAGCTAACACACCAGCCATAAAGCATATGGTCCTTTTGGTTATTATCTTGGCTTATGAGATTATAAATGTCTATTCTCTGGAGATTCTCTCTTTGTCTATAGCACCTGGAAACTTCTTTCTTGTTTGCAAGCCTAATCATGCATTTAATTTTATTTTCAGATATATTTTATCAACATCTAGATGTATTTATAGGAGGATGAGAGCGCTGTATGTAAACATAGCTTGTCATAATGGACAGAAATGTAGCCCAAATCTGACTTAAGTTTTTTTAAGCAGCGTTCTGTTATGCTCATTTAAAAGATCTATATCAAATTGGTCAGTATTTCTCCTGAGACTTAGTAACATATTTACATTATTTAAACATTTTTGGGGGAGCCTGGGTGGCTCAGTCAGTTCAGCATCTGACTCTTGATCTCAGCTTAGGTCATGATCTCATGGTTCGTGAGTTCAAGACCCGCATCAGGCTCTGTGCTGACAAGGTGGAGCCTGGTTGGGATTCTGTCTCTCCTTCTCCCTGCCCCTCCAACTCCTCCTCTCAAAATAAATAAACTTCATCTTAAGAAAGTCTGTTCTCATAAGTAGTGGAATTAAGCAAAGTGAGGTTCAAAATAAACAAAGAAATAAAATTGTGTATGAGAAAAAAAGAGATGAAGGCACAGGAGTATTAGTTTGGAGAGGTCAACTACCAGTAAGCTAATTCAGATGATATTCTTATCTCTACACAAAATTATTGACTTAGAGACATACAACAGCCTATTATTAATCACTAGCCTTTATTCTCTAGTACTGCCATTCTAAGGAAAGTCTAGAAAGTAGGTACACTTTTAGTACTGGAAATTTGGGAAGTCATTTCATACTTTGGTCAAACTGCATAAGCCACATAGCTGAAAACACATATGGGGACACACTGTTTCCACTCACTTTGCCTTAACAGATGCTAGTTGAAAAAATATAAAAGGGTAAAATAAAAACACATTTTTTGACATAAAGAAGAAAGGTGTCTTTCTTTTTCTCAATTCCTCTGTTTAAGAGGAACTAATCTTTAGGTAGAGGATGCTCCTTTAATTTTGCAAACATCAAGGTCAAACGTAGTAATCCGCAGAAAGTAGTTCCCAACCTTGGTACAAAAAAAAAACCATACATAAGCAATGCTAACATGCAAAAGACTAGCAGGCCCTGTTTCCTTTCGAGGCACAGTACCAAAAATCACAATATCTGGCATTGGAAATCACTTCTCTGTGATTTTCTTTTCTCTCCCTGGTTAGGATTATTTCAAGACTCGTGAAAAAAGGCACCCACTCTGTTTAAAGGCTTTACCCTTATAAACATTGTATTTAAATTCATTTCCCATTTAACTGTCATGACAATCCTACTCTTTTTAGTGGTCCTACAAAAGAACACCAGGGATACAGAATTTCAACAATGACACAGGCAACAACCTTGTATTTGATTACTTACCACGCAAAACTGTGAGTCTGGTGGATACACTTATTTCTCCCACGTTATTCGAGGCCACACATTCATAAATGGCCTCATCCCGTGGAGTCCGTAAGGGTTGTATTCTGAGAACTGATCCAGATCCATCATCAAACTCTATTACCTATTAGAGGAGACAATAGCTGTCACAGGTGTTGTTACAATCGTCTACCTCTCAACTAAACCTCTTAATACAGTGGTGAGCCAGTTTTTAGGCTCAGAATCAACACAGCAGCACTTTAAGACTGAATTTTGATACACAGCAGCAAAACAGAGTAATTGGTTTAATTTAATGAATCTTCTTCTGAACAAGGGGAAAGACATGCAGCTACAAATGCAAAGTCTACTGAAAACCATTGACAATGTACTCACAGAAATAGTCTAGTATGTGTATCCAGGGGAATTTGACCCTATTAATTTTGCAAGAGACTTGCTGCTATGATGGATAACTTTCTCAAATTATTCTGTCTTTGAGAGCACATATAGATATGTGCATCCACTCAATAATTGGACTGTTAGGTGAAGACATAATGTGTGCCACCAGAGATAGGGCTGCTCGTTTAAAGTGTTTCATCCTGAACAGTATAGATGAGAAAACCATGAAGAGAAACTGCATAAATCTAATACTTAGGCAGCCAACGAGATGGCTTTCACAACCCAAGAGACTGATGGCATGCATTAATTTTGCCATAAATCATTGCAGTATTTGTTCTAGCTTAGCGTTTTCTGCATTTTTAGGGCTTTCTTGCGGTAAAATGGAGGCTTGCTTCACCGGGCAGAAAATTAATGTACTAAAGAGTAAGCCTGAATTCACTATCATTATGGACTGTACTCTGAAACAGTTTAGCAACCCTAGATATATGTCAGCTAATTCAAGAACTACTTAAAAATGATAATGATGATGATATTGATAAACAGGAGTACAAAACTGTGTAGTCCTCTACTTATCTTTTCTTTAACTGTACTGTGTTCTTTCAGCTGCTCACGTAGTTGCTGTGCTTTCTGGTTTTAGTGTTTTTGTTTCTGTTTTGTTTTGTTTTTGGCATTTCCCTGTGACTAATACTTCCATGTGCCTAAATTATGAACTGAGAATGCCTTATAAATACATTTATTGGGATGCTCAATCCCAGATTTTGTGTGTAAATGTGTTTATGTCAACATATGGAAGAAAGAGATTGGATGTTTTTAAAATATATCCACTTTAAGTACTTTCTGCATTCCACTTAATGTTTTCAATTCACAAAGATAGCCAAAATGTACCACTTCTCAATGCACTATGATTTATTTTCAACTCTATTAAGCATACATTTTAGAATGAATCCACTATGCATCTTGGGAGTAAAAGGTTTCATAGTTACTGCAATCTTAGCCAACTGTGTCATAAGTAAAAATACCTATATACTTATAAACATCTCACAGCTTACTGTAGAGAAAGGCTTAAACATCCTTAATGGCAATTTAAATTTTGATTTTTTTCATTGAGAAATAATTGGCAAATATCACTGTTTAAGGTGTAAGTCATAAAGCATGATGGTTTAATTTACAAATATGTGAAATGATTACTACAATAGGTTTAATTAATATCCATCATCTTACATAGATACAATAAAAAGAAAAAAATTCTTCCTGTGATAAGTCTCAGAATCTACTCTCTTAATCACTTTTGATTAATTGTTTTACTGTGTGCTTACATTTCTGAACTATTTCCTAGAGTTAGACCAATCCTCTTTCAACAAACAACCAATATACTACACATTGGGCTAGTGCTGTAATTTCCAATTTGAAAACCTTCTTTAATACCCAGTATCAATTGTATACCTACTCTAGGCCAGACATTGTATTTACAACTGGAGATAGAAGAAGAGAGTTCACTTAGAGTTCTCCTAGACTTTATAAACTAGCAAACAAAAAAATGCATATATACTATTCCAGGTTTTAAAGATTTCAACCCAAGGCTCAACACTATTTGATGTAGGTGCTTCATGTAAAAATAATTAATTTTCCTTGGCTGTGTTTATATGACTCTCATTAGGAATTATATAATGAGCAGAGCTCATGCTTTGGAATGTTTACTATTAAATTTAATCTTAGTTACAATATTTTGTCAAGAAGCTATTGTCAACAGGAAGTATGATGTCAAATTCCTCTTTAACAAAAAATGAAATTTCATTTAAACTAAAAAAAAGTACTAAAGATCACATACACACACACACACATCACTTTCTACATGATATAAGAACTATTTCTCAAATCTTAAGATTTTTTTATGTTTAAATCACTGTAGGTATTTGATTTTCAAACAAATGTAATTTAACATTTATCATTTGTAAACTAGAGTGCACATTTCAATTTTTGGAGGTATAATTAATTATACCCTTTATGCATTTGGACCGTTTACTGCTCTGTGAAAAGTGGTGAAAAATAAGTAAAATAAAAATGTTCTGAATTTTGTACTTGCTATGTTTCTTTTAACTAGAAACGGCCTTTAATTTGCTAAACTATTCATTAGGCTATGGAGTATGTCAGAAACTCAGGTAAGAGAAAGTGACTTTTACAATTTGGGGCAGTTTGGACGTTTTGGTATTTTCTAAGAATCAAGCACTCCTCTTTAAGTCTTAAATCTCGGGCATGGTATTGTGTGCTTCTTCCAATTTTCCTCTGCAAATTTCTGTACCATTAATCTCCTTAAAAACACCCAAAATAATATCTGAATTACGCTTCATAACCTTCAACACACTGAGCTTTCCTGAGTAATTTGTTTAATAGGTTTAACTGCAATATCAACCTGATTGGGTATGTTCTTCCAGAGTAGTGCTTAGACTAACACACTGGAGCTAATCTCTCATTTTAGCTTATGGTACTTGTAAAACACAGGTGTGAGGTGTAGTGGACAACTTCATTGGCTGCCCAGTATCCATTCCCCTTCTTCCTTGTTATATGCATCTGATTTCCCTATAGGAAAACATTGTTCCCTCATTCCAAAGCCATAGAGTTGGATGGAACTGACCCCATTCCCAGCAACAGAGGTAGGTTCAGATGAAGTTAAATTAGTTGGCCTGTACCATCCAGTTGTCTATCTACAAGCTTGTCCAGGGACAAGCACATAATTCAATAAGAGCTGATAGCATAGGAAGTTGTCACTCATATTATAGACTTGGTTGTGAGAGGATGTGAGACTCCCATATTGCAATTTTGAGAGGGAACAGTCTGAGGATGAGGCTAACAGATGGATACCAGGAACACTTTGAGCCGGGTACAATTAAATACAAAAGTTAGTCACCTGAACCCCCCAAATTCCCTTTTAGAAAGAGTCATTTAGAATTAAGTTTTCCAACACAAGCAACAAAAAGAATGCCGTATCTCAGTGATTACAGCACTTTGTATCAAGTAAAACAAGCAAGTAATATACAAACCAAAGATATAGTGGATACATTTTCCCCCCAGAGAAACAGAACAATGGACCTAATACCTCAAATCTCTGATTGCTGACTTTCTTTCCTTTTTTGTTCCAGACAATTTTAGGTCTTGGGTCTCCTGTAGCTTGGCAAATGAAAGAGGCAACTCCACCAGAGACCCCTGTCTGGTCAACAGGAGTTCTTGTAAATCTTGGAGGTGCTGAAATACAAAGAAATAAACATGGCAATTAAATGGAAAATTGAAACACTAAGCATTGTCCTACTGCCATTGCTGTCCCCACAGCCCTCCACCCCAATTAGGCCAATACATATATACATACGTACATGCACACACCTGGATTACAAAATTAGAAAAGCAACTTTTACTTGTAAGGGTAGCTTAAAGGGGAGGGAGGTAACTTTCTGGTCAAGTTATCTGGTAATGCTTTTATTGCTGAAATCTGTATTAAGGCAGAGATCCAATAACATCTGAAAAGCAACATCACACATTAATTTTTATTACCAGTATAAAAAAAATCCAATTTGTCCTCTGTAACAAAATGAGCTCATCAATCAAAGTGAGTAAAATTTTAGCTCTTTGCTTTGATGCTGCTATCAGGGCACTGCCAGAAAGCAGCATTGCCACTGGTAAGCCATTAAAATTAGTGACATTTAAGGGAAATTCTAGGAAAATATAAAGGGACAAGAAATATAGCCCTGAATTAGAAGGTATGGCAAGAAACAGAAAGAGGGAAAAACGGTAAAGTGACTCTCTAACCCAGATAGTGTGAGCTGCCTTACTTGAAGCTTAACTTCACAATTTATATAAAAGAGGAGCCAAGAAGCCACCAAAGTTATAGCAAAAAATAAATAAATAAATAAATAAATAAATAAATAAATAAGTAAAAATTAAAAAAAATGAAACAATACAATACAAAATAAAATAAAGAAAATAAAATAAGGTATTTTTGTAAAAAACCCAAAAGATGTAAACTTAAAGATTCCTAAAGATAAAAGGCCAGAAGTTAGAGACTCTTTAAATGTCTTCCACTTCCTTAAGATATTCCTAACATTCACCCTCCCTCTTCAAAACCTACTTATTATCCATCTTGCATTTCCAGATCCAGAAATCTATTATATGAGAATTTAATAAAATGTAGATGGGCATTTATGCACAAAGATCTTCATTATATCATTAATTTAGCAAAGACTATATAAATACCCTCATATCAAATAAATTTGGTATTGACAGTGAAATGAACTACAGCATGATGACAGAACATTCTAGAAATAGCCAATGTTATATTGATAAACTTTTTATAATATGACATGAGAAATACTTATGATTCAATGATAATCCACAAAAGCATCATACAAAATTATATATGAGAGGTATCAGGCAATAAAGAAAAATGCACCCAAAAAACACAGGACAATGTGTGCTAAAACACTAATGGTGGTTTAGGGGGGAGGTATATTCATTATTTTTCCTACTTTTCATAGTTTTCTTGCATCCTTGAGTTTTTACAATTCTGTTGCAATTAGAAATTTTTTTTAACTTTATTTATTTATTTTGAGAGAGAGAGACAACACAAATGGGAGAGGGGTAGGGAGAGAAGAAGAGAGAGAGAATTCCAAGCAGGGTCTGTGCCGTCAGCAAAAAGCCCAATGCAGGGCTCAAACTCATGAACCGTGAGATCATGACCTGAGCTGAAACCAAGAGTCAGACGCTTAACTAACTGAGCCACCCAGGCACCCCACCCTCTCTTTCTCTTTTTTATTTTTTTTTGAAATTTTTAAAATTCAAAACCATCTTTTTCCATTTAATTTTCTATTTTCTTATCCCATCTACAAATTTTCTCTCTTACTATTTTTCAGTGAAATTCTATTGAAAAGTGGTTTTAAGTAACTATAGCTAACATTTAATTTGAAAATACTCCTTAAACCTTAAGGAAGAAGAAAACAACAAAGTTCATCACTGTTTGCTCAACACCATTATTTTCTCTGCCTTGTTTTCATGTTTCCCATGTAATGCTCTTGCTGGCTTAATGGTGTGTTCTGACTCTCATCTTGGTTTTCCTGATGTCAAGGAAGCCAGACCCACATCCTAGATCTACCATAATGTAGATGTAACATCCTGGGGGCAAAATGCCTAACTTTTCTGTTTCTAAATTATAAAAATATGAAATGTAAAATAAATTATTTTCAGAGATCCCTTCCAATTCTGAGGTTTTCTAGGTTAGTGTATTATCTCCACTAGGAGAGAGAGAACAAAGAGTAGGGAGAGTCATCTTTGTAATATTAGTGCTGGGAAAGGAGTCTCTACCTCATCAGCAAATTCAACTTGGTGAGAGTGGAACTGATGGGAACGTGGGTCCCTGTTGTTAGAAACAGCACCTCCTGCAACATCTATGGGTAGCAGTACAAACTTGATGATTACTAGAAATGCTGGAAGTAAGGGGTGCTGGACTTCGGCTCGGGTCACATTGGGCTCTGTGCTAATAGTTTGGAGCCTAGAGCCTGCTTTGGATTCTGTCTCCCTCCCTTTCTGCCCCTCCCCTGCTCACACTCTGTCTCTTTCTTTCTGAAGAATAAACATGTAAAAAAACTTTAAAAAACCTGCTAGAAATACTTAAAATGATTTGAAATGACTAACAGTAAGAAGAATTAAAAAAAAAAAAAGAAAATTCTGCACATTGATGTCACTTTTCTGGAAACAAACAAAAATGATATTACAAGTATTTATATTTTTCATTCTGCTGCTACAAACAATGCAAATTGATAATAACCACACACTTGTCACCATCTAATATAGAAATTATAATTATGCAATTAAAATTCCTAGGGAATTTCCTGGGAAAAATAAAATGTATCTCACTGCTGTAGCAAATGCTACAACACTCATTTTGGGAACCTTCCTTTTCAAAGTACATAGCTTAAAAATGTTCCACCCTTAATGAAAATGAATTTTAATAACTGTTTTCTCCTTTAAGTTGTGTTTTGAAATTCCTTGCAAGAATATGCGAATGAGGTAAAGGGCCATGATATAAAATATCTAGGTACTAATCAGAAATTAAATATATCTAGAATACAGGATGCCATTCTTGCTGTACTGGGTTTTGTTATGTTTGTATGTTTTAAGAGATAGCTTCCTATTTCTTATCACAAAAAAAAAAAAAGAGGGAAATTTAGAGTTTCTGACACCCTACAAATAAGCAATAGCTTCTAGAACAAGGGCTTCCTAAATTCTGGAGAGTGGGGTGCTAAGGAGTCAAATTACTGTTAAACACATAAATCTGACTTCTACAAGGAAAGCACAGAAGGCAAATCCCTGTATCAGGGAAGAAATGTGACTACTATCCCAATGCTCAGGTATGTTTCTAACTCATCTTCATTTTCTGGTCATACCTGGAAGTCTTCATGCTAATACTCCCAAATATTCAAATCTTCCAGTGATACAACCCCTGGATGTTACTATAAATATTTTGTTTTTAGACAGGAGGTCAGTGAACAAAATTAACCTTTTGAACTGTGGAAAATTTATTAAAATAACCAGTTAGAATCTGCTTCATGTCTGGGACTGTTTCCTTAATCCCTACTAAATGCCACTGCAGTGACTCGGTATTCTTCAAAAAACAAAAACAAACAAAAAAAACCCTGAAAAGTCCTTAAATGTATTATTTGAAAATAAGAAATGAAACTGATCACACTGCATTAAAACGAAAGGCATATCAAGTGCTGTACACAGAGACTTTTTTTTTTTTATTTTTTTTTTTAATGTTTTAATTATTTTTGAGACAGGGAGAGACAGAGCATGAACAGGGGAGGGTCAGAGAGAGGGAGACACAGAATCTGAAACAGGCTCCAGGCTCTGAGCTGTCAGCACAGAGCCCGACGCGGGGCTCGAACTCACGGACTGTGAGATCATGACCTGAGCCGAAGTCGGCCGCTTAACCGACTGAGCCACCCAGGCGCCCCGAGACTTTTTTTTTAAGACATTAGCTTTCACAGACAAAATCATGATTTTCTTATGGGATCTGATGTGAATGTTTTCTACATTTGCTCACAAAATTCAAACCACAAAAAGGATAAATTCCATCATTCTATGATGCAAAGTTTGGTTTCTAGATACTATAGTAAAATTCCTTCAGTAAGCATGTTTGTTGCATAAATAATCATCTTGGCTGGTCAAATTCTGAGACTGGTGCTGTTAAGTCTAGGCAGCCATCCAAAGGAAGGAAATGAGAAAGAGAGAAGACCAAACCTAATAACTCCAACAAACGCTTGAGGCAAGTAAAAGTTTATCTCCAGAGGGATATAATAGTACATAGCACCACTTCCTCTTTGCTAATATCTCAGCTTAGTAAAAGAAACCAAATGAATCTTCTGCTGTCTTTTGTCATGGATAGTACTCAAATTTAAGTCAGGCTCTGAGGATAGGGAGAGAAGAGAATCTGCATAAAAAGCATAAAACAAAGACTTCTACTAAAAAGACACACAACATGACAGCCTCAGGTCTGAACAATCAAAATCCCCATGTTTATCCCATGAGATACACTTGCAAATACACCAAATATTATAGGTGGTGTAAGAAAAAAAAAGAAATATCAAGAATGTAACGATGGAGACAAAGACATTAAAACTTTACAGTCACCAGGGCGCAGACAGGTGCCCTTCCATTATTGTAGCTAACCGCCATTGCTATCCAACTAAAGCTGCCAGCACTGTGCTTTGCAATGCATTTCTGCTCAAGCTCCTTTTGACAAGTGAAGAGTATGACCTTTTATTAAACTAATGCTGGGCGCTGCAGAGGTCAAATTACTATTAAACCCAGAAAGTCTATTTTCTAAATGGAAAACAGAAAAGCTAAACATGCATATGAGTCAGAACAGAGGCATGGCTGACATTCTAGAAAGCGTCTGCCATGCTCACTTGCTGTTTTCAAAGACGATGCATTCTCAGGATGCAGACATTAGCTCTAAAAATCTAGTAGATTATTCTTGCCTGCACAAATCAAGAGGAGTCACAAACTGCTGACTGATTTTTGCTTCCAAGAGGTTAGTTTGTGTCTTGATAAATATAACCAATCCACAGTATCTTTGCACTTAATGATTGTTAATATTTTGATGCCATATCAGGTTTCAAGTTGCTAGGCTCTCTGAAGACAAGGTGATAAGTCCAATGAACACTTATGGTTATTAAATTAAGGGGACAGACCCTACCAAGACCAGTTAGCTACCTTTGACCAACTTTAACAACATGCTCTATCAAGGACAAAATTCTCCCATTAGTACACTATATCAGATAGAGCTAGACATTAATGGGGGAGAACCATTGAAATCTACTAGTAACATCCATGCAAGAAAGGAATTTATGAGAAATTCTTAAAGGTTAAGAAGACAACTCAGATTTGCAGTAACTTGATTGGCCAACTGAGAATAACTTAAAACCGATTCACAGTAAGGACTACACACTACAAAAGTGAAGGGAAGAAATGAGGGTGCCATTTGTCTAATTTAATTCTAATGAATAAGCCGCTTCTGCAGAATCAAGGAAATATGACGAATGAGGAGCAAAACTAACAGCATGTAACTAATTGGCTTTGTTTCTTTCAACTGATTAACATTTCCTTAAATAGAGACTTCCGTTCTTTTTTTTTTTTTTTTTAAAGTTTATTTATTTTTGGGACAGAGAGAGACAGAGCATGAACGGGGGAGGGGCAGAGAGAGAGGGAGACACAGAATCGGAAACAGGCTCCAGGCTCTGAGCCATCAGCCCAGAGCCTGACGCGGGGCTCGAACTCACGGACCGCGAGATCGTGACCTGGCTGAAGTCGGACGCTTAACCGACTGCGCCACCCAGGCGCCCCGAGACTTCCGTTCTTAAAGGTGTGTTTGTCATAATAACATATTTAAAATCTTGAAAGGGGAAGGTTAAATGATGTTATTTAATCACACTAAGGGAGAGAATCAGGGAATATTCAGTAGGAATGAATAGGTAGTTCTGTCCTTAAAAATCTGCCTCCTCCCAAAAAAGTGTCTGTAGAATTCATGAGACTATCAAATGAACTCATCCTGTTTTTTCTTTCTTTGGAAGTAACAGGGTGAGGGCTCTGAAGAGAAGCTCAGGAACAGGGTCTCTGGGGTTGAGTGAGAAATGCAGAGCATAGCAGGCAAGTCAGGGTGGTTCTAAGGGTAATGGTCAGGTCTGAAGGTACAGGGGCAGAAGAGCTATTGAGGCTTTATATTCCCTTCCTGCCACAGCACATTCATTACCACTGCCCCAAGCACAGAGAGTGGCTAGAATTTAGTGGATAATGAATTCCCTGTTAGGATTCATTTGATCCTTACTGGGCGGGATATATAGGGAAGAAAGTATGGCTGACATACCAGCAAAACCACATGGGTACATGACAAGAAAAGAGCAAGGTCCCAAAGTTGATGCATAACTTCAAGGAAGGCAGAACTGTGGCACACGCCAGCCTGGATTGGTTTCTATGGCAGAGATGTTCTACATAAACTGGGGTCTATGGGGACATCTAGCCTATCACACGGGATCTGAACAGGGTCACATCTGATACCCATGGACAGGATAGACCTTCAACATCAAATAGACTTTGTTTGAGTCATCAATGATACTGTTTTTAAATCTTATAGCCTTAAAACTTGACTTAAGAAACACTACACTTCAAGATGGGATAAAGAAATAACTAATCTTTAGTAAAACCCATGCAATGGACTAAATGCTTTATAGATCTCACATGCAATGTTTTCCATAGTCCTGCAAAATAATATCATTTTTCTTATTTTATACAATTATAGAAAGCTGTATAGTACTATAAAAATTTGGAAGGAAAAAAAATGAAGGAGGGAGAAAAGGGAAAAAGAAAGAAAGGAAGGTTCACTGAGGTTATGAGTGAGTCATGAACTTTTGATCTAACTGTGAAACTCCAATATTCTTACTATGCCAAATTAGAAGATGGGAAATTACAATGAAAATGCATAGGCAATATGGTATAGCTCAATTTATTGTATATTTTCAAATCTGTTTTAATTAACTATTAAATGTATAGTGAATGCTTTCCCAAGGGTTTGGTAAGTATTTTGTGCTGTATTACACCAACTGTTTTTCACTTGTTAAGTGGAAAAGCTCACTCAGAAGGCCTACTGAAATTATTCTTCTAATTTCCAGAAGCCAATTTAAATCAAGGATAAATTAACTATGATGTCTACTCAACAGACAAAAATCAATGACACAAATTTCATAAACAGATCATGTAAGTTCCAAGGTTAGTATGGTAGAATATTTTTGTATCATTCAATGTATACATTAAATTTGTTCATGATGGATAAAGACAAGTATCCCACTGACGTTCTTCACATCAATTTCCCCTTTTCCTTTCCAGAGCATTGCAGTAACATATTCTATGCATGTCTACACCATTAATTTTATTAGGGCTTCAAACTTCAGTTCTTTGAAAATGACCCTAAAGCATTCTTCCATTGAGTAAACAGATGTCCATGCCTCTGTATAACTATCAATATTTAAGTTGAGAGAGGATTAATACATATATAGACAAAATAGAGAGAGGAAAGGAAAAGGAGGAAAAAAAGGAAGAAGGACAAGAAGAAATTTGATTTAATGGAAAGATATCTTGAAACATTCCTCAATGCCAAGTCCTCATTTCTAACCACTTGAAAGATTGCCTAGCAGCATCCCAGAATCATTATTGTGGAAACACACCATTGCCATCTGCCTTCCTAATCCTCCCTCTCTTCCTGTTTCTATTTTTATCTGTGGCACTCCCACCTTCCAAACACCCAACCTTGCAGCCCTGACCTCTTTGTCTTGTTATCCTGCACCCCACTACATTCAGTTATTAAGTCCTATAGATTCTGCTTCTACTACGTCTCCTCTTTTTTTCATATCCAGTAACAACAACCATAATTCTCCTTCAAAGATGGATATCAGAATCCTTTGGAAGCCTCAAACAAACAAACAAACAAACAAACAAACAAAAACTATAGGTGATCAGACTCCACTTTAGACCTACTAAAATAGAAAATCAGTGGGTAGGGCTGGGTAATTAATTTCCAGAGGACTCCAATGTTCAGCCACATTTGAGAATCACTTAACGATATCATCGTACCTGAACTTTTCCATCTGGTCACCCTCACTTCAGGTATTTATTGCTACAATCAATATCACACATTACTGTTAAACGTTCTTTTCCTTTCCCTTCTTGTTCTTTGAGGTTTTTAAAAATGCATCTACGATTAAAGCTCTTTTCCACTCAAAAGAAACACACAAATAAGTTTTAATAGCTTACCACTGTCAAATAAAACCAGCAATTTTGTTTGTCCTTTAAGATCTTTCAAAGCTGCTACCAACTTATTTTCCCAAGTATGTTTCTACCTTTGACCATCAAGAACCTAAAATCCCTCCCTTAATGCCCTGGTATATGCCATTCCCTTGTACAGAATGTTTTCTCCCACATGTTTAAATTTATAGAATTTATCCATTTTCAGTCCCACTAAATATCTTGAAGCCTTCTTTGAGCCTCCCATCTGGATGAAATCCACTATTCTTTTATCTCTTATCACAGTTTTGGTTTCTCTCTTATGTGTTAGAACCATCTATATTTTATTATAGCTATTTAGTCTCATGTATTTCTCTTCACATTAATCGCACTTTGAAAGAAGCATTTGTGACCTGGCCATCTCTGAAATCCCATAATTCCTAATTGCACCTGGCACACAGTAGATGTTCACTGCATATACAAACTCGGTATTAAGGCTCTCCAAGGCACTTGAAGTGCCACAAGAAGAAATAGAAATCCTTGGCTATACATTTATGAGTATTTAGGATGGATACTAATATTGTAAACATGATCACTGTACCTCTATTTGAAGTACATTTGCTTATAGAATCATAAATTAGCTGCAGAATGCAAACTTTATGTAATACACATTGACACTGCAAAACACTGATGTGACATGGTAAGACTGATGGAACCATACCAGGCCCTGAGGTGGCAAAACGTAGCATGGTCAAATAGCACATTCATGTGTCTAACTTAGGACTGATTTCTGATGAAGTCTAACAATGCAATGAATCTCATCTCTTTTATGAATTTATTCTACCTCATTGTTACCACAAAGTTATCCTTCTCCCTGCCTTTTTGCACTTTTCATTTTTAATTAAAATGACTTTATCTATTATACATAATAATATGTTCATTATACATAAATTAGAAAACATAAATTAAAAGAAAATTTAAAACATTCTAATGGTTATCACCTTGATGAATAGCTTTTAAGAATTATTCTACGCCCATTTAATATTTAATAATTTTTACAAAAAAGAGGCTACACTATACTTTTTTAAGAGCCTGCATTTTACTTAGAACATATTTTGAATATCTTTTTCTCACCAAGTATTTAAATTGAATGTCATTTTTATATTATGAAGTAGATAGATATATTTTAAATTACTATTAAGCATTTAGATTGTTTATAATTTTTCAGTATTCTAAAAAATGTTTCTTTTTTTAATTTGTTTAATGTTTATTTATTTTTGAGACAGAGAGAGAGACAGAGTGTGAGCCAGGGAGTGGCAGAGAGAGACAGAGACACAGAATCTGAAGCAGGCTCCAGGCTCTGAGCTGTCAGTACAGAGCCCGACGCAGGGCTCGAACCTATGAACTGTGATATCATGACCTGAGCCGAAGTCGGATACTTAACCGACTGAGCCACCCAGGCACCCCTCTAAAAAATGTTTCAATGATTATTCTTATCATTATATCCTTGCACATATATGTAATCCCTATATATGAATCATCCCTACCTGTAAAATTTCAATACAGGTGATGCATTCCTACATACAAAAACTATTAGATCAAAATATTCTTTGCTTTCAAGACTTCTTATACGTTTTAGAATAACTCATATATTCACATGAAAAATATATTTCAGCATGTCCAATTACCAAGACTATTGATAAAGCTGAAAATTATCACTTTGTCATTGGCCTAATTTTTATCCCTTTGAGCTATCAACAGGAGAGATAAAAGTAGAGGTCAGAGAGTGCCAGTTGTGAGGAAACAACCAGATAATCTACCTCATCAAAAAAGAATCATCTTCAAATACTCCTCAAGTCCTGCCTTTTCCATTTCTCCTAGGTTCAATGGAGTGTAAGGTAAATAAATACTCAGTGGTGAAGATGTATAGATCAATGAAGAAAAAGGAAAAGGATGATGACAAAGTATCTATAAAACAGAGTTATGGACAATAGTATATAAATGCTTTGGGAGATAATTTTCAACTTAAAAAGGCTGAAGTTCATTTTAGTTTTTCCAATTTTTTTTAATCTTGTAGAGATGAAAGTACACATGAACTGGTCTATTTACAGCAGTTAAATAAATTTCTAGTTTGTCCTATGTCAAGATATATTAATACCTAGTCATAAACACTTGTTTGATAGCAGTAAAAGTTGCATGGCCTCACCACTGCAACTTTTTTTTTTCTTTTTTAACATACAGCCATGAGATATTATGACCAAAACAAACAATCCTCTACATTCACTGTGTCTGGGCCATAAAACTTCTCTGAACTATTGACACGCTCAGTAAGACTCACCATCTGTTTTGGTGTAAGACACTCAGAGTAACCACTGGTTTAGTGACATAAATTTCAGAAAGGCTGCCAGTGGTCTTGAATCACTCTTAGATACAATCTGTAAAGCCATTCTTACCCATTCCCTATGCCAGAGTAATGCATTCTTAATGAAAACATGTTATCAGCAGCACCATTTAGATATTTACTCAACATTTTCTACTTTAGGCCTCCGGGTTTGCTTACCACCTACTTATGCATTCAAAATACACAGACCGCGCATCCGTTTTCCTTCAATAGAGTGATAAAGGCTTTTATGCTGAAACAGATGAAAAGTCCTGCAATCTTCCAGGCTCATTCAGTAAAAATGTAGGAAGTGACACAATATTTATTGGCTTTTTTCATATTCCTTCTAAATGGTAATATACTCACAAGCCTATTTAACACACTGTATTTGAAAAAAAAAAAAAAAAAAACTACACCAACCTTTCAGCATCTTTTTATAGAATTAGTTTTCAAAGGAGATTCATTTACATCATTCACTGCTAATTTACTCATTAATCACAATTTATCACATCAGATGTGCTGATCATCATTAAAAGTAATCATTTATTTTTCATTCTAACCCATTGCTTATCATGTACCTGCAAATTGGATCACACAGGAAAGGTAATTGGCTTATTTGAAAAAGAACATGAGCACAGATATAATTGAAGTGTCAAAGAAAGAAAAATAAAAGATAAAACATTGGCAGTTTCCCTCGATTTTTCCCCAATTTTATGTTACCAAACTCTGGAATATGGATCCTATTACTTCCCTCCTAAGAAATTTCCAATATATCAGTTACATAAATGATGTCTTATTATGTCCTCAGAGGAATGAGACTGATGCTGTGCTGGCTTCACTTTAGACACCAGTAGCAAACCAATGCCACGAAGAGAAGATCTTCTGATACCAATGGAAGTGCTTTGAGCCAATATGGGATACTGTGTGCAACTCTTGCCTTCCAACCAAAGTCAGGTGTTACTACAACTAGCAAAAGACTGGGTCCTTTCTTGCAAGATAGATTCATCTTCCAGGAATAAAGGGACTGCAAGTTGGAATCTATCCCTTTCACACTGCTAAATTAGCAAACTACTTTGGGAAATAAAAGTAATTAAAATATGCCCAAGTGGCTGTAACAAGGAAGGAGTGTATGCGCATGCACATGGGCACACTTTCAGTGAATAGTGAAACAGATTACTAAATGATGTTCAAATGTATTTACTAGAGAAATGCAGAGGCATTATCATAAGAAAACCTTGTTAACAGACAAAATAGCATCTCTTTATTTATATACTGTATTGATATGTTACAAAAATGTTTTGTCTAGAATAGAATATTGTAGAAAAAATGGAGTTTTTATTACACAGGAAATAATTATAAAATATAGCTTTATAATAAATGGGATAGCATTTCCTAAAGATAGTCTATAATTAATATTATCTTCTAAATGAATAATGATTTTAAAATGCTTCCAATAAAGAAGCATTTAAAGATTTCATTATTTAAAAATATTTCTTTGGTATTCAATGTTTTATTTTAAGGTATATTACCATTTGTTACTAAATATGTACATATATAATGAATGAAACAATGGAAGAATTAAATGCAAAATAGAAAAAAACAGACTTGCCTATATGACATTGTTGTTTTAGACCGAAGTAATGGTTTTAAAAATCATTTGAAAAATGCCCAGCATTATCACATTTAGCCCAATACTTTGCTAGAGATCATAATATTCTTCTAAGTTTCTAAGACTTATGTCATAGCTTCATTTTGTGTAATACATAGCATAGTGTAGGCATTCAACACTTTTTTTACAAAGGCACAATTATTTTGTTCAGATGAATATTTTACATATGCATCTATGTCCTTCCACATATTTTCCACTAAATTTAGATTTTTTTTTTTTTTTTAGTCCACATCTCTGTAGACCTAAAGCCAAAAAGGTATTTGGCAGTGATTTGCAGGATTCTAAATATTCTCATTCAATATTAGGGAACTATTAGAACCAATAACATTTTGTAGGATATTAAAAATACTCATTTTCTGATATTCTTCCAAGTGAACACATGTAGCAAGCAAAAGAATGGCATTTATTGTGCATATTAAATCCATCCTTTCTAAAATAAAATTGAATTCTTTTTTAGAGTCAAAAGAAAGAATCTACATTCATGGAACACAAGCTGGGGAAAGTGGTCCATAAGATGTCTCACTGAGATTAATCTTGCTAACCATGATTGAGCTCTGCATTCTCAAAGAGTAGCCCGTCACCCACCCATTCTCAAATTCTACCCAGTGAGCTATTTGGGGGTACAAAAGATGGAAAGCATGACAACTGGTTTATGCTAGGGCTGTGAAGTCATGCACAAGCAGGCAAGGATAATAATAGATGATCACCCAGGGCCGTGGAGTGGCCCTGTCCACACAGAAAACTCAAGTTGACATTAATTGGATCCTGGCACAGAGAGGATAGGGTATGATTCCTTGGTTTGTAGATGAAAATAAACCTATAAAGAACTTTAATAAAATGAGCCCTGGATGGAACAAAGTAGAATGCTATAATCTAATTCTTGCTCTTTCTTTTTTTTTTTTTTTTTTTCAGCTATGTCTCCGTAAAATAACCCTATCAGCATTTCCATGACAGCATGTTAAATCTGAGGAGGAAATGTCTCATTCTTGCCGCCTGTGAACTGAAACACATACAGATTTAGAAAGCCAACAAGAGGAGGGGGAAGGGTCCTCTTTTTTTCCCTGTCCTCATTGAAATCTGTTATGCTCTGGCCAATCCTTTTGTTCCCATTTTCTCTAATAGCATCAGATTTATCTACACAAAGACCCATCCTTTGGTAAGAGAATTTTGGTAGCACTTGAACCTTGACACAAGGTGACACTACTCAAATAGTCTGGAAACATTTTCAGTCGGATGAGTTTTCCAGTATCAAGTCCCTAATTTGTATCCCTGGGCAGTGCAGACCCTGGTACCAGCTGAATGCCTTGCAGTTTATGCATGCTTTTCTAGGGAAACACATTATCTGAGCCCCAGGAATACGGGAGGCATTCCAAAACAGCACAGACAGGGAGGACCTTTATTTGCCAACTAACTTTTTCCCCTATTCTCTAATTTACAGCTCAGGGTATTAAATAAGAAAACAAAGGGTTTTCCCACACAGAAATAACCTTTTTAAAAACCTGCAGATGAGGTTTTAATTATACTATTTACCAATATAGACTGCATGCAGAAATAAACTGAAGTGTTACTTGTGGTGGCTTGCTTTTTTTTTTTTCCCCCAATTTAACTGTTGCAAGTAACATTACAGCAAGTTAAGTTAGTTTTGTGACAAATTATTTGGACAGTTATTTTAGAAAGAAAATCAACCAATAATTACTGCCCTGGCAACATGGCTATTGTTCAGAGCAAAACAGAAGCTGTGGCTGACAGCTGATGGGCCCAGCCCCCTGCTATCTTCAGAATACATTTGCAGATATGCAAAGCCTCTTGCCAGACCCAAGCATGCAGTAGCCACCCTTTCATCCAGCAGGACCACACTGGTCATCTCATGCTGACTATAATAAAATGACACCATTTTAGGACCTCCTGCAAGGCTGGACCTAGCTTTAGATGGGAAAAAATATTGTATTAGTTATTAATGATTCCAATTACGCAATGATATTGGCCTGCTCTACACCATTCTAAAATATCAGTGTATAACACATGCACATTTTTAGAAACATGCCCCAAAGTGTTTTTGTTAATGATCGCATCATTACGAAAAAGAAGAAAAATGCTTCCCTTGTATTTGTGTAACAGGAACATTTGTGAATCTATGCCAGGCCACATATGTGAGAATCTGGATGAACTTAATCTTCCAGAATTAAAAAAAGAGCCTGTAGATTATCCTGGGATAAACCCTGATTCAGTGACAAATGAAAAGATAAAGCCTCCAGGATGCCAAAAGTTGAGTGATGCGTGCTACTTCTTTCCCTGAATCATCATATAACCTAATCATAGTCACTAATTTAATCAAAGGAAATGGTGCTTTAAAGCTCTTTGCAGCACCTTTGTGAACTTTTAGTATCTGAAGTCTTTGGAAACCTAGTGAGAGTCAAAGTTGCTTCTTGAGGTAGATCTAAAAATGCCATGAAATAGATCTTTTTTTTCAGGGCTGTTGTTTCAGAGGGAAAAAGATAAAAGAGGAAGCTAAAGGGATGGGCTGTAATTAATAGTTAAATATGTATCAGTTACTCCAATTCACTAAATAAATGTCCTTTGGGGTTGTCAGATTGTTTTTCCGACGCAAAATAAACAGAGAAAGACAACACCAGTGTTCAGAATCTGCGAAGCAAAGCAATCACAAACACTTATGCTTAAGAGCCTGAACTAAATGAAAACCATTTGGGAAAATGGTCATTATTTTTTAAAGGGTCAATATGAAGGCTCTGCCTTACTATACCATCCAGCCAAAGGTTTCAGCTGTGAAACTGTTCTTACCAGTTCCCTGAAGTCTCTCCCACACTGCATGCTTGCCTTAAGGTCCCCAGTAAGTCCTAGAGTATACTTTCTCCCTTCCCATGCTGAAGGGTTGAGCCTCACCTGAGAAAATCACAGCCCTGTGTGGGCTACTGCCATTGAAAATTCATGGTCTAAGGCTCAACAGGACCCTGTGTCATCTATCAATCATCTGCCCACCCTGTGCTGCTCTCCAGAAGTCTGCCCTGTGCCGACCTCTCACCTCCAAGAGATCGATGCCCTTGCTCCTACTTCAACGGGGAAAATAATGCCATCCAGCATGAACTTGCTGGCAGCCACATCCTATCTGCTGTACAAGAACTTTTAACTTGGAAGCCATTTTTCCCTTCAGTTTATCCTGTTCCACACCGATTGCTTCTCTTGTTTTTTTATTCTCTTTCACCATCTTGAGCATCCATTGTCCCCTCTCCGTACATAATCAACATCTTTACTCTGTCCCTCATAGCCCCTTCCCTTTTGAACAGGGACTCCCACAACTGGTATTTTGGGTCAGATTCTTTATTTGTTGAACTGACCTGTGCATCATAGGGGGTTTAGCACATTCCTGGCCTCTACCACTGGATGCCAGGAAGACTCCCTCCCCCAACTGTGACAAGGAAACATTGCCAAATGACTCCTGGGAGGACATTCTAAGGTTTAGCACCAGAAAAGTCACATTCTAGTTATTCCCACAGTCCCTGGAAAACTGGGATAGTCGGTTATCCCAGCTCATGCCTTGTCAATTACTCCCTACTCTGTACTTCTCTGTTTCTTTTAACCATTGCTGCACATTTCACACTGCTTATAAATTCTTGTTCATCTTCTCTGTCTCCTGCGAGACTGTGAGACAACAAAAGGAATGACCTGTGGCAGGCACTCCTCTAATACTAAAACTCTAACCAAGAATTATGCCTCCACTGAAGTTTATTGAGTTATCAGTGATTGCATGATCTTCAGGTATACAACCAAAGTATTTAATTTTTTTTAATAATCTATGAATATAAGCCAGTGTGTGTGTGTGTGTGTGTGTGTGTGTGTGTATCCATATACACATATATATGTCCATATACAAAGGTTGTGTGTGTGTGTGTATATATATATATATATATATATATATATATATACACATACATACATACACACACACACACACACAAAGATTTTATTCCTTCTACAAACACTGCTGGTAAAAATAAATTTAATACTTGAACATGGCAATTGGTCTCCCTTCCTATATACGTAAACCTATATTTGGATTTTAGCTATATGAATGAAATATTATTCAAGACCATTAACATGCCTGGTCTGTACTGGCTTCTCAAGTTGATCCTAATATGTAGTATTATTAGCTCTTTCTTTCTCGCATTTGTTTTCCCTGATGGCTATCCCTCCCTATTATCTTAGTTAGTCTTTCTCGCAAATTGTTGTGGGTTTGTTGTGTGTGTGTGTGTGTGTGTGTGTGTGTGTGTGTGTGTGGTGTTTGTTTGTTTGTAAGTTTTTAAGCAAAATAATTTCATATATTAACACATATGGCAATATGAATTTAAGACTCCTAAACGTAACTTTGAAATGTAATTGGAATTAGATTAATAAATAGCAAACAATGAAAATAAAAATAAATTATCAATAGTTAAAAAAAAGGTAAAGATGAGAACACCTGTTTATCACCATGTGATAAAGGCAGATGAGTTGGGAAAATACTCCACTCTCTCGTTATCCAAAAGTACATGGGGCGTTTTATATGTAAGGTGATTTCACATGTGCTGTTTTCCCTATGGGATCTAAATGATCTACAAATGCAATCTCTGCTTCCCTCCCCTGCCTCACTGGGAAAATGTATTTTATAACTGTGGATAGAATACGGATTTTAATGGCAGAAAGACTAAGGTGACTTTTTGGCCAGAATTTAGGTTAAAATCACTTAGCACTCAATACCACAATTTGCTTTTAAGTATATAGTGACCATTCACCCCTGCCCCCAAATTATAAAAAGCATTTTCCAGAAATAATGTCCTTTGTTTTCTCTACATTAGATACTGACCTAAACTTAAAATTTTAAGCAATAAGAATATAAATATGAAAGTGTACACAGAAAAACATAAAGATGATGAAAAAGCTTTGAAAAAGTCACTTGTGAATGAGCAGATATATTTCAGCCACTACCAAATGACCCTGGAAATGCCATATACATGAACTTCATTTTACAGTTTTCACATTTCTTTTGTTCCCTGGAGCATGACACTCTTACATTGCATGGCACTCTTGCAATTATTACTTTTTCCCTTTTTTAATATCTCTTTCACCCATCTTTTTTATATTACCGCATCTTTGACAGGACCTGCTCATCTCTTTTTTTTAATGTTTATTTTATTTTTGCTAAGGCACCTGCGCCTATGGGCTCAAGCGGGGGAGGGGCCAATGGGGAGGAGGGGCGGGCACAGAGGATCTGAAGGGCTCTGTCCGCACAGGTAGCAGAAGTCTCATACAGGGCTGGAAATCTCGGACCTGAGCCCAAGTCAGACAATCAACCGACTGAGCCACCCAGGTGCCCGAAGGATTTGTTCATCTCTTCACTAGCTTTATTAAAAAAAGACTCCTTACTTCTGGTCTTCCCAAACTCACCAAATCCGTTTAACTGAAAGTGCTGTTCAATGAACAGGCAGTTGCAATCTGGCCAAGATCCTGCTTAAGCATCTTCAATGGTTCCCTACTATTACCTACTTAACACAGGACAGAAAACTCTGCTGAAAGAATTAATTAAACATAGTGGATAAGACCTTGTATGTTAGGTCTCTGGTCTACCTGAAATGACCTCAATTTTCACTATTCACAAACATGTCAGACTCAAAGACTTTTCTGAAAACATAACTGCATCACATAATTGGATACTCAACCAACTGAGTCACTTAGGCACCCCTATAATTCTAGATTTTTATGATATTTGTCAGCTTTCCATGAAAATTACAAATTATGATTTATTTTCTTATTCTAAATAACAACTGACTGTTGACTCTAATAGTGTATTTATAATTTTAAATTATTTTTCTGCAAGAGAGCTTACCAACTTGTATAAGCTTAGGGCATCCAGACTCCTGATCCACCCTTAATCTTGGTCATGGTATTTGAAAATACCATGTAGAGCCACCTACAACAGAATCACCTTTTGTTGCTTGTTCAAAATCCATTCCCAATGCTCTCTCCTGCGTGAGGTCTTTTCTGACGCCTGTCAAGTATGGCACACCTTCTCTCAGAGCTAGAAGCAGATTTGCCTTGACCTTAAGGAAGCTTTAGCTTCAGGGGATGCCTGGATGGCTCAGTTGGTTAAGTGTCTGCCTTCGGCTCAGGTCATGATCTCACCAGTCCCAAGTTTCAGGCTCTGTGCTGACAGTTTAGAGCCTGGATGGAGCCTGTTTCAGATTCTGTGTGTCTCTCTCTCTGTCTCTGCCCCTCCCCCACTTGCACTCTCTCTCAAAAATAAATAAATACTGGGGGAAAAAAAAAAGAAACAAAGCTTTAGCTTTGGGGTCCTCCAAACTCATAGGCCCCATATTTCATCACATCACACTGGCATGGTCAAATGCTTGTAAAATTTGTGATGGTAAATGATTTCACTCCCAATCACTTTATTCATACTTCTCTTCCTGCAGAGTAGTGTTCTGGGAATCCAGGAAGGGAAGTTAAATGAGGGTATATTTAGTTTGGATTTAGCATAATATACTTATGTGGTTCACAGTTCAATTACCACTATTGATCTGCTTTAGGAACAATTCCTAGGTCTACTCCTATAGCCCACCTCAACTCATCCAGCTTCTTTTCTGAGGACACCAGTGACAAACTCGTTGATGCTTGTCATAAATTCAAAACTATTATGACCTGTCACTGTGGAAGAAAACTGGGATGCCTGGGATAGCTATATATCACAGAAATTATCACATTACCAGTAAAAAGTCATAAAGCTGATGAATGGTTTTTGAACTATCAATTGAAAAATAAACTTTCATCAACATTGCTATAAGGAAGAACTTTACCAATTTTGAGCTATTTTTCTATTTTCCTTATTGGAAATATTATAAAATTGCCATGTGAAAAAGCAATGAAAAATTATAACTGAAAAAAATTAGAAGTATGGCAGGGAGCTAATAAATATACTGTATATATTTCTGGATTTTTAAATAATTTTTTATACTTATTTATTTTGAGAGAGAGAGAGAGAGCAGGAGAGGTGCAGAGAGAAGGAGAAAGAGACAATAACAAGCAGGCTCCATGCTGTCAGTGCAGAACCCGTCTCAGGGCTCAAACCCACAAACCGTGAGATCATGACCTGAGCGAAAACCAAGACTCGGATGCTCAACCAACTGAATCACTCAGGCACCCCTATATTTCTAGATTTTTTATGATGTTTGTCAGCTTTCCATGAAAATTACAAATTATGATTTATTTTCTTATTCTAAATAACTGTTGACTCTAATAGTGTATTTATAATTTTTGAATTATTTTTCTGCAAGAGAGCTTTACCCACTTGTACAAGCTTAGGGCATCCAGACTCCTGATCACCCTTGATCTTGGTCTTGAAAATTATTTACATAATATCAAATTCTGTGCTTTTATCTCCTCTCTCCTCAAAAACTATATACTACAGAAGTTAAGTGCACATTTATTACTAAGCTTTATATACCCTGCAGAAATAAGCACATGAGATTAAAAAAAAAAAGCACAAAGCAGTTTCTCATTAATGGTCTATTACAGTGAAATGACTTATTTCCATGATCATATCAGTTTACAGATTCTACTTCAAATTTTTTTCTTATAATAGTGTTTGACACCCTCTTGTAACACCTTATAACAAATTCTCAGAGTCTTTTTAAGTTTTACAGATTCACTTCCCCCTGCCAAATTCTTAGCAGCAAAATATTGTTTGTCTTTTTAATTAATTATGTATAGAGAACACATTTTGTTCTTTTATCTCTCCCCTAAATATCTAATCAAGAGAGTAATGCATAAAATATAAATGTTGAGTTAATTTTTTTTTCTCAGCTGATTTTGGATTCTGGCATGTTGCCTAATACAACGTTGGTGAACACCTATAAATAATATGTGTAGTAATACAGATCGTAGGAAATAAATCTCTGTAGGGACTGATGTTTTTCTTATGCCTACTATTATGGAAGTTTGTGTACATAAGGAAATCTAATTTAGGTTTTTTGTCTGTTTGTTTTTAATCCTTACTATTAGTTGCAGTAAATGTCCAATATTTGGTAAATCCTCAGGCCCTACGTAAGAACCAGTATGAGTCTAAATAGCACTCATATCGTGTCTTATTAAATTGCTGATCTTTCCCATTAAGATGGTTTTTCCCAGAAACCATGCACCAAGAGCCTCCCTGAATTGTTCTTAATAAGTTCACTATCATGAAAGACAGTTTTCTATTAGTATCAGTACCAGTACAGATCTATTTTAAAAAACGATTTCAACATTTTCTGCGTGGTCTAGATTCTCTCATATATATCTTCAAGTTCCATAAAATGATGTGAATTTGGTCCTGCAATTACTTTTGCAATTTTCTTTAGCATCAGGATAAAGGCACCTGTGAGGAAGATAAGTGATGACACATCAGAAATTCACCTTTCTTGTACCTGCATGGAAACACTGCCCTGGACAGAAACAGAAGAAGGTGGTCTCTATTGCTACCACTGGAGAATATATCCTTCAAGGAGCTTTGAATGTCCAAGCCCGTCTTTGCTACTGTATTACTGATAACAAAATGGCCGAAAGAAAGAAATAAAATTGCAGTGCATCCAGACAATTAACTAAAATGCTAACTATGCTCCAAAATTCAACTTCATTGCCAATTTTTACATAGTGTCAGCTCTAATTATTCATGAACTGATTGTTTTCACCACAGGCCTTTCACTTCCTCCATCCTTAGGAAGCCTTGCATTTATTCTCATCCTTGAGCAATTTCAAAAGAGGCAAATGAAATAAGAGGGAAAAGACAAAAGCCAAGATGAGACAATTCTACATTTTATTAGCTGCCTTTTACAAAAGATTGATTAAGGAAGATGGTCAACCAAAAAGCTGACATGATTTTCAGGGAATACCTGGGGTTTTTATCATGGCTGCTAGAGCAGGACTGGTCTTAGGGCTGAGCTCTTCCTGGACCAGGGTTTACTTGCTGCTCAAAGACTTTGGGCCTGAGCCCTGGTCCCAGTGGCCCTGTGCTCCAGGCACCAGTAACCACACTTCTTTTGCAAACATGTAGCGAAATGAACCCCAAGTCAGTGAAATTCAGGAGAAGGAACACTGACTTGGCCAGATGTTTTTCAAATGCAGATGATTATGAGTCCTTAGAAGTTTTCTGTCAAAACCAGGTTTTATTTAATCCCGAGTAGATTTTTATTTAGCTTCCTTTTTTATTTATAACCATATTATGCTGGTATAAACCATCTCTACTTGTTGATATGTTCTTATCTTACTTATTCTCTTTTTTCTATTTTTAAAGCTGGTTGTAGGGTTTTTATAAAAATGTATTCTCTTTGCCCTAGGCATACTGCAAATTATGCATATTTTGCTGTCTAATTATTTTTAAATCTCAAGTTTCATTGTTTTGGTGATTTAAAATCATTTGAGAGATCTATAAAAAATGCTTTCAGATTATTTGCATACTTTTGAATTTCACTATTTTAAACATACTCAGTTCTTATCATTTGTATTCAGTTTTGAAGAGATGTTCTAGATGTCTGGGATTGTCGTACAAAAGGCCTCCACCTAACTGTTATCAAAATTACTATACCACTATGTACATTAACCTTTTAACAATGAATCACAAAAACAAGGAAGGAGGAGGAAAAAGAAATGTAGAATTTACATGTATTAAGCCACTACTATGTCCCATGAATAAAACATAGGACTTCATGAACATTAGCACATTCAACCTTCACTACAGTCTTTGAAATGTGAGGAAGCTGTGACTATAAATAAAATGTCCATCAGATTAATTCTTACTTTATTCTTTGAAACAACCAGTTAGTCATCATCACAACCAGTTTTCATCCAAAAACTAAAAGTTTATCTTCCTATTGTACCAGATACTTGACTGACTTTATGTAGGAAGACAAATCTCAGGAAGAAGACCTCTATACTGTGACTTTCCTAACCTAATGACAAAGTAAATTAAACTTGAAATACTGAGTGATTCTAGCAAAGGACTGTATTCTATAAAGTAATATTAAACATATTCTATAAAAACAATGTTGAGTCTGTTTGTCAGTCTCCTAGACCTTCTTTGTTGAATCAAAAATGCAAAGGATATACTTTTTTTTTTTAACCCATTTAAATCTAGTGAAGGCAAGATGGATTATGTAAAAAGAAGAAAGGAATGCTCAGGTATGCAGTCTCTCAATTGCCTTCTGAGAAATAAAGGCTCTTATAATAAATGCCAACACCATGTCTGCCAGTTCAGCAAGGGTAAGCCCTGTGAAACCACGTGAGATTCCCACTGGCACACACAACTGCACACACAACTAATCTTCCATTGTGCCCTCGCAAGTGCTTCACTCAGAGTAGGCTTCAACTTTATTTGCCGTTGTAAGACTGTTCTATCACGAGAAATGATCCAAGTATTATGTTTACTAATATCCACTATTCCATAAATTTCCACTTGAGAAATGCTGCCATGATGGGAATTCTCAGTGACCTGCTTTTTGAAGAAATAACCGACAACTTAAAAATATATTAAGAAAAAAAAATTATAACTTTTTTTGTTTATTTATTATTTTGAGAGACAGAAAGAGTGCGAGTTGGGGAGGGGCAGGGAGAGAGGGAGACAGAGAATCCGAAGCAGGTTCCAAGCTCTGAGCTGTCAGCACAGAGCCCAACATTGGGCTCAGACCCACAAATCGTGAGATCATGACCTGAGCCGAGTTGGACGCTTAACTGACTGAGCCACCCAGGCACCCCAAGAAAAAAATTTTTCTTGAATTAAAATGGTGTCTCTTTAAGCTACATCTCATAAGTAAAAATATATTGTAGTCTCTATAATTTCTATAGTGTCTAATTCAGCATGACGAAGAATAAATAAATAAATAAATAATTTTAGAAACAAGCATTAATGCTATATGAATTCCAAAGAAAGAAATATTCAATTTCAATCTTCCACATTTTCACTCATGCTTCTCCTATGCTTTGTATATATTTTGTCCATCTCTACTTGTTGATATCTAAATTCTTACATTTGGTATAATTAGTAAGTTAAAATAGATTTAAATAGGATAAAATGGGGCACCTGGGTGGCTCAGTCAGTTTAGCGTCCGACTTGGGCTCAGGTCATGATCTTGCAGTCTGTGAATTCAAGTCCCACATCGGGCTCTGTGCTGACAGCTCAGAGCCTGGAGCCTGCTTCAGATTCTGTGTCTCCCTCTCTCTCTGCACCTCCCCCACTCATACTCTGTCTGTTTCTCTCTCTCTCTCAAAAATAAATAAACATTAAATTATTTTTTTAAATAGGATAAAATGGAAAGGAAGATGGGAGGGCAAATGCATTCAAAGGAAAGGTAAATAAACAGTCGAAGTGCATGAGTTTTAAGGAAAATGACAGTTTACCTGAATGGTTGGAGCCTGACATAGAAATACATGCAGGAAGGTTTAATGGAAGAAGGGCTAAGAAGGAAAACAGAGAACTCCCTCTTAGTGTGCACCTGCCCACAAAGTCTGCAAGGGATATAATCAGATACCACATGATCTAGTCATTTCCAAGTAATGGCTTTTTTGTCCAAAAAATAGCTACCTTATTCAAAGTAATTGATCAGATATTCTTCCTCAATCCTCTAAAATATAAGTTACCCAGAAAGCCAATCAATGATTGTGGATTTAGGGCTGTTGCACACAGTAAAGCTTCGAGGAGAGAGGGCACAGAGGGAGGTCAAAGAAGGCAGAGATGAAGGGCATTGTACCATTCTTTGAAGCTGATTACTTTTGAATAAGGAGGGACAGGATAGTCATAATTCTATCTCCCATTTTTGGTATCCACGGTCCTTTGAGGTTCTAGGAAGATTCAAAAAATGAATTTCTTCCAGAGAATGCTGAGACATTTTGCCTGTAAGAATCTTAGTATATTATGTTGGCCAGATGGTGGCTACCATGCCAGAGGAGTCATGAAATGTTCCAACTCAAAACTGATTTAAGACAGGAAAACTTCCACATATATTTTATGAGCCAAATATTACAATATCCCATTAAGACTATTCTAAATTCCATCCTTTTGCTATTACCATGACAATCAACATTTTAAAATAATAATACTAAACAAAAACCAGTCAGGAGGAAAGGTTTTAGTTTTGTTTTTTTAAGTTCATTTATTTTGAGAGAGAGAATAAACTGGGGAGGGGCAGGGAGAGAGAGGGAGAGAGAGGGAGAGAGAGAGGGAGGGAGAGAGAGAGAGAGAGAGAGAGGGAGAGAGAGAGAGAGAGAGAGAGAGAGAGAATCCAAACACTGTCTGCACAGACCCCGACATGGGGCTCAAAGCCAAGAACTGAGAGATCATGACCTGAGCCAAAATCAAAAGACAGATGCTTAACTGACTGAGCCACTCAGGTGCCCCAAGAGGAAAAGGTTCTAATATTCTCCATGAAGGGGTATGTTTCCCAGTATTTCTATCACTTCTAATGTATTGTACACAATTTTCTGAAGAATCAAGTTACCTAAATTTTAAACATTCAAGATTCCTATCCATGATAGGACCAAGAAGAATATAGAGAATACTTGGTTGAAGCAAGCAGTGAAGGAAGGAAAACCCATAAAGCAAACATAGGTTGTTCACAGTGATTTCATCTTAAGGGAATTTGATAAAGAGTGCAGAAGAACTTAAAAATTGAAAATTTTCTACCTAAGTTTTTATATGATATAATTAATATGGTCTTCTCCATGATTATTAAACATAGTCATCATTTCCTAATGAATGGAGGATGTGTTTTTCAGAAATGATTTTCTGACAAAAAGCAAACACACCCATTTCTGTTTCCTCAAATATTAACAATATTTGATTGAAATATTTGAAAAATGTAACATATAACATGCTCTTCCTTTAGACAGGAAATGCCCAGATGAACTTAACATATCTTTACAGTTGAAGATCATCAATTTGAACTTTCACTACAGTAATGCAGGTCTATATCTTCTTTTCAGTTTTTTTTAAAACATTTTTTTAACATTTATTTATTTTTGAGACAGAGAGAGACAGAGCATGAATGGGGGGAGGGTCAGAGAGAGGGGCAGACACAGAATCGGAAGCAGGCTCCAGTATCCCAGCTGTCAGCACAGAGCCCGACGCGGGGCTTGAACTTGTGAACCACGAGATCATGATCTGAGCCGAAGTCGGATACTTAACCGACTGAGCCACCCAGGCGCCCTTCTTTTCAGTTTTTTATCACATGTTTAATGACAACTCTTCACTCCTCTCGTGTTTGACAACGTATGGCTTACAAAGCGGTGTTCTGAGGATGAAGACCAGTGGTGATGAAAGGCTGGGTGTGATACATTAAAAAATATAACATCCATCTAAATTAGTGGGACTCCGTAAAAAGCTGTTTCTCACATTCCTGTCTCCTGTTACAGGTCTGCTTTCTTGGTCACTGATCATTTGCTCCCATTTTCGGCAACATCTCTAACATTCTCTCCCGGCTGGCTTCCAATTCTCAGGGAGCTTCTGGTTTTAACCCTGGCTATGAGCCATGATTCCATCTCTGAGACCACAAACTTAACTGGGCTTGTTCCTTCTTCAGCAATGACCTCACACACCCTGTATTTGGTCCTGTTAAGCCCTACATTGTGTCAGGATCATCAGTCAAAAAACAAAACTATGAGGGGATTTTATATGCAAGCACTCTTGACTCCCAACTTATTCCTCATGTTTTCTTTCTTTTCTTTTCTTTTCTTTTTAAGTTTATTTATCTACTTTGAGGGAGAGAGAGAGAGTGAGCTGGAAAGGGGCACAGAGAGAGAGAGTGAGAGAGAGAGTGAGAGTGAGAGTGAGAGTGAGAGTGAGAGAGAGAGAGAGAGATTGAGAATCCCAAGCAGGCGCCACACTGCCAGCATGGAGGTTGATGTGGGGCTTGAACTCATGAACCACAAGATCATGACCTGAACTGAAATCTACAGTCAGACGCTTAACTGACTGAGCCACCCAGGAGCCCCCCTCACCTTCTTAAATATAACTCTTTGCATCATCTTAAAGGATCTTCCCCAACTGTCACAGCTGTCCTGGATAGTAGTTGCAGTGAGCAATATGAGTCTCTGAAAACTAATCTTCATGTAGTGTCTTTGAGGTCACAGAATCCCACCATATTTATCAATTAACTGATACACACTAACACACACACTCACTCTGGCTATGAAGGATGGATGTTATATTATTTCCTTTTTACAGATGATGCTACAGGCTTGTTCTTAAAGTCACCCACTTTTGTAATTGTAGAGCAGTCTCAAGTTCAGATTGTGTCTATCGGTTCCATACTTGTTATACTAAACCAGACCTTTACAAGCTGAGGAGACAAAAATGCTCTGGATGCAAAGAACTACCTAGTTATTTGTGGTTCCTAGACTCACTTCCAATGTGTGTGTGGAACAGAGCATCCCCACACACCAAGCAATTCTACGGACACCAGCAAGATGCCAAAGACTTCAACTCAATTCTGACACATCTACCCAGAGACAGTGTCAAATTCTACAGGTTAAGGGCTCAGTGCTACAAGACTACTTCCTCACTCCCCACTTCCGATGTCAGTCCTAAGGCCAGCTTGTCACCTGTGCTTCTGATCAATTGGCTATAAATCAGAGGTTTGCAAGACTTCCTCCTTGAGTTGATTAAGTTGCAAAAGCAGCTCACAGAACTCAGAAGACCCACTCACTCATTAGATTACAGGTATTATTATTATTATTATTATTATTATTATTCTAAAACAATATAGCTTATGAATAGCCAGAAGGATAAGATGGAGAATACAGGGTATGGCAAGAGGGCACAGCACACTCATGCTGTCTCCAAGCCCAGCACTCTCCCAGGACCTCTATGTATTCACCAACCTGAAAGCTTTCTGAACCCTGTTCTTTCGGGATTTTTGTGGAAGCTTCATCACATCAGCATGGGTGATTAAGTCACTCATCACTGGCAACTGATTCAACCTCCTTCCCCTCTCTCTTCCAGGAAGTCAAGGAGGTGGGAAGGAAAGTTCTAAGCTTCTCATCACCTGTTTGGCTCTTCAGGCAGCCTCTATCTTTAGGGGGAGACCCAAAGTTGCCTTGTTAATATAACAAAAGACACCTTTGTTGCTCTCACCTCTTTGGAAATTCCAAGGGTTTTGGGAGCTCTGTGCCAGAAAGGGGGAGGAAGATCAAATATCACAATATCACAACAGTCATAAAGCATTTGAGGACACTAAGGAGAATCAAACCACAATATAATCGATAGAGAAAATTTTAATGGAGAAATCTTTTCATCATGGCTGGTTCTCGGTTCAGTCTAGGAATTTGATTCACTGCTCTAAATTACATTGAAAGGGACCCATATTCAAAATCAGTCTCTTATTTCTCATTACCCATTACAAGAGATCTTATTTATAATCTAGGCATTTCCATATCTAGGATAAAGCCTGCATTATTCCTAACCTATTGAATTAATGGAACATAACTTTATATTCTTAAGAGAAAAGTTACAGTTTAGGAACAAAAAGAAGTGTTAGGATATAAAATGTTTACAAACAAACAAAAAATTCACTTGAAAGCTTAACAGAAGCAAGAGAAAATGTAGTAACATGTGTTAAATAAAGAATAAAAAATAAGAATGGCAGTAATTTTACCCCACTTACTCTATGCCTCTAACTTGGAAGTATTTTGAGTATGATATAACAAAATAAGACAGAAGTAGAGAGCAAAAAATGGCAATACCACTAGTAATTATATGCGATGATTTCTCTGCCATATGTTGAGAAAAGCAGGATGGGGATGTTGATTCATACTCTCACAATTACTTCAGTGTTTATGTTTTGCCTCTCCAACCACATGCACTTAGCAAGTACTTATGACCCGTGAAGTTGTGGAAAAGTTACAATGAACAATTTCCCTTGGTTAATTCTCAAAAGTCACAGTATTTTGTATGGTAAACTGAATATGTGACAATTAATTGTGAACTCGGTCTACAATATGAATCTGTTACAGTAGAACCATAATTATTGGGATTATATGTATTTTAGACAATAAGATAGCCAGTCATGGTTATGTGAATGATGAAGTTAAAAACTCTCAGTCCAAGAAGAAAACCAAAATCAGCTCTTCTGTTATGTGGATGTGGGGAGGTGGGGTCACTACTGCACCAAAAATAAGGTAACGGAATCTGACTCCAAGATTGAGGAGAGTAGAGAAGCCCTGAGGAAAAACACCAGTCTCCTGATCACAAGACCTGGAACTCAAGTGCACAGAAGACCATTTGTAGCCTGAATCTGGAAGGAAATAGGCTGAGAGGAAATAAGAAGTGTGGGGCCTCAGTGTGGGTTCTAAGTGATTCTATAGCATCCGGAGGCTGGGACATGCTCCAGCTGTACTACAGATGGCTTGACTCTTCCTAACCCCCATCCAGGCACTAGCCTTTCAATTCTTCCTGACTCAGGAATGGTCTGGGTGTGACAAGAAAGAGATAACACAACTCTAGTCTTTCTGTATTCCACCATTGCTATCTACCATTGTAAGCAACTCTTCAGGTCTCTGGAGTAGCATGGGGAAAACAGAATTTTTAAACTTTTAAAATTTTCTTGCTTTCTTCTCTCCCCTACCCCAACCCTCTCTAGGGTTCCTACTCGACACCTAATTTTGTTGTTAGCTTTGTGTACCAAATTTTGTTTCGTTTTGTTTTGAAGAGACTCATGGGGCAAAAATTAATGTTAACACAATTCTAAATTCAGGTAATTGTTTTTACTACACACTAGAAACACAGTATTATCACTAGATGTCAGTAACAGAAAATCCTGTCCTATTTATAATTGGGAAAGCACAGCTGTAATAGAGATTTTATGATGGTAGTATATTTGCTTAAATGAAATGAACATATTAACTAAACACATTATTAATATCTCCAATTAAATCCTCAAAGTGTAAAAAAATAATAATAAATATTTAGGGTGTTTCAATTTTAAAATCGCCACATTGCCCTGTGATTCTTATAGCTTCTTCCTATGAGAGTCACTCTGATTTTTCACACAGCTTACAACTCTTACCAGATGCCATGGCCAAATAATATTTTCTCCAGGATTTTCATTACCTTTTCTATATGGCAAGTATCTTAATTTTTATTCTAATTAATACTGTTTGGAGATAGAACATGAAAACATTGCATAAAACCACTGCTCTTCAACCACTCCGAAGTTTCTGTAGAAACTTGGAAATATAAAATTATTTGCAACCATTATCAAATGAATCTATTTGAGATTCATATCTACATCTCAAGTTTCTGACTTAATAATCCTAAAAAATATGGCCACGTATTACATGCCTTCCCATTCTAGTTACAATGTGTGCACCCATCTATCAAGTCTTCTGAACCATGTTACCAATGCTTACCAAATTTCAATATGTTCTTTGTGAAAAGAGTACTTTCTGGTAGAGAATATAGTTGGGTCAGTGCTGCCCACCTTTTCTTTGTTGAAGGCAAGTACAGTAAAACCTTGGTTTTCAAGCATAATTCCTTACAGAAACATGCTTGTAATCTCAAGCACTTACATTTCTTTTTTTTTTTTTTTTAATTTTTTTTTTCAACGTTTATTTATTTTTGGGACAGAGAGAGACAGAACATGAACAGGGGAGGGGCAGAGAGAGGGAGACATAGAATCGGAAACAGGCTCCAGGCTCTGAGCCATCAGCCCAGAGCCTGACGCGGGGCTCGAACTCACGGACCGCGAGATCGTGACCTGGCTGAAGCCGGACGCTTAACCAACTGCGCCACCCAGGCGCCCCTCAAGCACTTACATTTCAAAGCAAATTTCAAAAACCATTGGCTCAGTCATGATCATGTGACATTCAGCACCACATACTACTCATATTGCAAGACATCACTCATTTGCCAAGTTAATATTTATTAGAAACGTTTGCTCGTCTTGCAGAACACTCGCAGAACAAGTTACTTGCAATCCAAGGTTTTACTGTACTGTATTAAGCATCATGAGTGCAAATATGAGGCAGGTGTCCATGACCTCCAACAGCTCACCTGAGAAGCAGGGGAAAACACACCTGTATATAGTACTTGCCTCTCACATGCACAGGATCAGCCAATCAGTGTGAAAGCCCTACCTGCAGTAAATCTGTATGTTCCTGGTGGGCAAACACCACCAAGTCATATACCTCAGGAAAGCGCTGGTGTTAATAGCATATAGTATTCCTGAATGCATATTTACTGAAATCATGACTCATGTTGTATGTATACCACAGTACACTATGCCTGTACAGTGAGAGTTGCTTTGAAGCATTTCCCTCCTCATATTCATATAGAAATATTTGCATTTTCACAGGTTTTTACATAATTTTAAATTAAATCTCTGCACCCCATGGTTATATCACAAAAGGTGCATTTCACCTTAATGAAGAGAAAATTAATTGCACAACTTCTATCAATCACGGAACATTGAAGGCATAATTCAATAGGCACAGTCTGGGAAATGTTCGCTGATCGCACACAATTGAATGATTAGGTAGAATGCAAAATATTTCATGCTTTCTTAGCAGAACACTAAACTCTATCAGAATGCACCTAAATTTTGTCAGATTACAGCAGTTAAAGTGAAGAACAAAAAATAGATATGTATTGTTTGCTTACCCTTAGAAAAACTGAGTTGGGGTTTTTCTTATTTTCCTGTTTTGTTTTTTGTTTGTTTCTTTTGCAAGGGTCAGTTATTTCCCAAGCAGTTTTAAATTGAAGGTAGATTTTTGTTTTGTTTGTTTGAAATGTATCATATTATTATCAAGAACAGAAACAAATATTAAGCTAGCTATTATGTCCACACAAAAATAGAGCAGAGTTTAATCCTCTCCCAGTGTTTTGACAACTACTTTGGTACTTTGGGCGGTCCTTCCTTTCCACAGACCTGGCTGCATTTCACCATTGGGTTACAAGATGTCCAAATGGAACCGTATAATCTGGAGCTTGCTTATAATAACATTACTTCAAAAGAGAAAAGAGAAGTAAAAGACAGCTTTTGTTTTTCATGAATTGATCCTTTGAGAGCTACTGAAGGAAAATAGCTTACCTGAATTAGAAGGAAAAGCTGAACTCCTAAGTCACTTATCCTAATTAAAGGGTAATACAGATATTATTACATGTCCATTCTACCCACCCAATACCAAGCTGTAACATTACCTTCCCTGATGCCTGTATGTGCTTACTTCTAAATCTCTTTGCATGCTTTCCCTGTTGTCCACTTTTGTATTTTTCCTCCCCTCCTTTTATTTCTCTTCACAGAAATGTGTCTCTATAACACACTGTAAAAAAAAAAAAAAAAGTGACAGTCCCTTTACATGAAGGCAGCTGCTTAAATTTAAGTAGTTGCTCTCCTTTTAAGATTACAACATCCAAAGAAATACTTTATTATAGCAGTGTCATTGCTGCTCCATAGACTTGTTATTATGTTTGTGGAAGTTAATTATCTGATAAGATACACTGTGGTTATTACTGTCACACACACAAAAAGTATGGATATGTTTGTTAATTCAAAGTGTTCCATTAAAATAAAGTACGTTAACTAAAAAACTGAACAATTATTTCCCTCTAATTATTACTGCACAATCATTTGGGCATTTGAAAACTGCTTTTTTTTTTCCTCCTAAATGAATTACACTTTATGTTTAAAACTACTAGCATTTACAGTGTGTTACTGTAAGAAGATATGCTATTTTGTCCATATTTTTATACTGAAGCCTGCTTAAAAATATGATGTTTTAAATTGAAGTACTCCTCCCTCCCCTTTGTAGAAAATTGTCAACATTTGAGCAAATCATTAAACACACCAGAACAAGAACCCACAACTCGAAGGCTGCTTATGATTCACTTCAAATATTTTAAGTGTTAGGTCAACATTCAAAGCAGGATGAAATGTAATGGTTTGTTCAGAAGGAAGAGGGAGAAAATTTCCTCATTACTCCTTCCATTTCTGACGTTTTCCAGGGATAAACCACACAAATGTTATGTGAGAGGGGAAAAAAAAAGAAATTTAAAAAAGGAAGGCCATAATCTTAATGGAGTTAATGTGGCTTCCTATCACAAAAACCTACAGTTGTCACTGTCTCATAAAATTTTAGCAATAAAACAAGACAAATGTTCTCCTTTCACAGAAACTGCCTCCTACAAAAATACTTATAAATTTGTGTTCTAAGACAGGTGGAAGGGAAAATACATGCATCCCTTTAGCCAACGGATCTGCAAATGTCTAGATGACTCATTATGAAAAGCGACAAAATTGTGCGGCATGTTAAATTCTATTATTTCTAAATCTGAGTAGTTTCCAGTATATTGAATATCCGGTGCACTGTTCTGTGAAGTCATCGAGCAGGCCACATGGTCCTCCCTGGGAATGAATGCTACACAATGCCACTGGATTCAACAAAGCAAATCTTCCTCGTCTTCCATGACCTCTGCCTTCTGAAACTGCTATGCTGTGAGGAATTCTGATTCTTGCTCTCTACCCAAATCACAAAGCTTTTCCCTTGTAAACACACATTACCTGCAACAATGTTATTTTAACATTGCAAAAGTAGAAAGGATTGAGGACTGGCTTTATACAAAAATAGAATATTTTCTTTCCATATATTAAGTCCAATCTTTCATATACCACACCCTCATGTATCATTGATGTAGTTTCAAGACTCATAAATATGGAGAACAAACTAAGGGTTACTGGAGAGGTTGTGGGAGCCGGGATGGGCTAAATGGGTAAGGGGCACTAAGGAATCTACTCCTGAAATCATTATTGCACTGTATGGATGCATATAACTAATCTGGATGTAAATTAAAAATAATAATACAATTAAAAAAAAGATACAAATTAAAAGAATATTTAGTCGACTAATTGAAAACAGTTTATAAATCTTGGGGTTAAGTTGTTACTTTTATTTAAATTTTTGCAAATGACAAGATGCCCACTGGCGACTATGTCACTAATGCAAACACAGAACACACCATCTTGGAAAGAAATGTTGTTGCTAACTGGCCATTCCCCACATTTTCACTCAAGAGTAATCACCACAAAGAGGAGTATCTTATTTAATGGAAAACTAGTTCTGAAGAAAGCTAAGTGCTAGTTTGCTCTTTGTAGTGAAATCTATTCTTTAAGATCACACTTATTTTTCTAACCTCAAAGGGGCTTTATTGGATACCAAAAAATACATCAAATTAGGTGAGTATGCAATTTGCAAATGACTCAACTAGACAGGTTTCATTCTGATTCCATGCAGAAAAATATATGAAGACACATATGTTCACCATGGTTTTCCATGTGTTTCTTTTTTTTGGCAGCTGCAGGATTAAGCTAAATTGCTTTGTGTAGCATTCCAGAAAAATATCATTTTATACAGAATGAAATAATTTCTGATTTGCAATCTTAATTTTAAAACTTAGATACTGAATCAGACATAGACTCTGGACTTTACATGATTAGAAGTCAGTTACATAAAGAGAGTGAAATTATTATATGCAATTACACAAGTAATCATACAAATAATAATATAACAGTAGTGGGAAATATTTAATAACTTGCAGTGTGTTGGCATTGTGAATCACTGTGTTAAGTGATTCATATCAACTATCTTTCAATTAAAACTTACAACTTTAACCATATTAGAATTCCATGTGGGATTTTCCTGAGCTCAGAATTATGTCTATAATCTGAATCTAAGAACAAAAATATGAAATATCCCAGATATCAGAGATGGCTTGCAGTGAGCAAGCCAGCAATATGTGGGAACAACCACATACCCGCAACTTGGGCTGAAAAATGCCAGAGCAGGTTTTGCTATCAGTACCCACCTTGTCCTAAAAACCCCTCCCTCAGTGGCCCTAAGAAGAGCTGCCAAGAACTGTGATCAGCTTCGTGGGGAGCTCAATGTTGACCGAGAGAGTGCATTCTTTCTCTTTCCTATGGAAAAGGACAGAGGAGGGTGCTTTCTCTTCTTGAAAATAATGAGATTTCAAAACCAATACTCAGAACATCAGGAGTGCCTACAGGCAGTTAGACTGGCCACTGATTCCATGGTTGGATGCCCACAGGCTCCCACTGATGCTGTAACCAAAAGAGTGAGGTGAATTTTAGGAAGAGCTTCCAGGAAGCCCAGAAATATGCACCTTCTCCGTTTTATCCTCCGTCTACCACCAAGAAGAAAAGTTTCCTAGCATGCATCTCCTGAAGGTCAGATGGACCTGAGCATGGAGATTGATTTTTGCTTCTGCCACAGAAATTTCAGAGAAAACAACACCTGCTGGATTGGCTATACCAGCAGGATATAAATGGACCACAACGAAGTATACCTGGGAGACAGATGTGGGAAACCCCATCCCTAGGCTTCAGAGGCTGTGGGAAAAGCCTCTAGTATTTTCCATTCTCCCACATGAAGGGTCATGAAGGTTTGTGGAAGGGCATGAGACATTAGGCTGTCCAATCATCTTATGGACAGGTGCTAGAAAATGCAACTCAGGGAGCATATAGATCTAGAAGATTCTTTTAGGATGCAGTAAATTAGAAAAGTGTGTCCAGCAACAGGTTTGTTGAAAGGATAAGTAAATGATAAACTAGGAAAAGTATTTTGGAGTCAGAATGTGAGACTTTTTAGAATGCCAGGTTAAAGACGCATATGAACAAAGGATAGCTCAGGCAGGTTTAGTATCATGGAGAGAGCAGTACCACAGGGTGGAGAAGGAAAGGGAAGCCAGTCAAATATCAAACAGGAGCTTTGCTACGTCCCTATGAAGTATCTTCCTTCTTTCTGTTTCCTCCCTTTCTCACTTAGGCCAAGTACGTTCTGATTGCTTAAGAGGAAAAAATCACACAAGTCGATGTTTCTTATTTTTTTTTTCCAATTTATCAAATAAGAGCTCTGAATAAATTATCTAAAATCACTCAGCTAGCTAGCAAAAAGAGGGGTCACTCTTTGAACCTATGACATTCTTCGCTAATCCACTGATTTGGGCAGAAAGAGGAGGTATCAGAAAAAGGAGAGTGACCCAGTGCCATGAGACTGGGAAAACATAGGTCATCTGTCAAAGGGCATCCCAGAACCAAAATTATTGGTGAGATAATCAGTCAAGGGTCAGATGCAGAGGTGTGGATGGGTTACAGGGGATGAGGCCTGAGAAAGAGCCATGCTTTTATCAGTTAGAGGATCACTGGTAGAATTGAGAGCACAACTTTAGCTGAGTTTCTCTGGAGAAAGACAGATTGAAACGGAGTAGGTGGCAAGAAATTGCGGTAGAAATTTTTGCAAGTGCGAAGACAAACACAGCCTGTGTGTGTGTGTGTGTGTGTGTGTGTGTGTGTGTGTGTGTGTTGTGCATGTGCACGTGCATGGGAGGGAGTCTCCTTTGTTTAACACTGTGGCAATACAGGGGTGCCTGGATGGTTCAGTTGGTTGGGTGTCCAACTTGATATTGGCTCAGGTCATGATCTCAGGGTCCTGGGTTCGAGCCCTGCATCCATTGGGCTCCATGCTGAGTGTGGGGCCTGCTTGGGATTCTCTAGTTTTCTGCCCTTTCCCCACTCATGCTCTCTCTCCCTCTGTCTCTTTCAAAATAAATGAATTAAAAAATACTGTGGCAATGCAGACATTCTTACATACTTCAATCTACTTATACAAAATTGTTTGAAGAGTATCATATTGAAAAGAACAATCAAAAAATAAAATAAGGACAAAATGGAAAAGAAATACATTCTAAATGAATAATCCCAAATTGAAACTACATAATTTTATAGAAAAATGACACAGTACTTCTAATTTAAAAATACACAGGGTAACATCACTCAACTGATATTCACAGAATGAATTAAAAAAACTACTATAGCAGAAAGAAAGAAGAAAGCATGTAAATGAGTAAGCATTGAAAAGGTGTTCCTGAGAAGGTGAGGGATAATAGTAGTAACAACGTGCATTATTTAAATTAAAAGCAGCAAGGGAACAATCATTTCCCTAAGATATAGAACATGTTAAACATCAAAACACTTTAGAAAATGGATCCGGGAAAATTATAACAATATGTTCTGAAGTCTAATTTTTAAAACAGTATGTAGCCAAATATTTTGTGTATTGGAGTTAGAGAAATACCCAAATTGAATATGGAATTGTGCTCATTTGCAGTCAGCTAAAGTGTTACATTTAATTTAAAGAGGCATCTACCTAAAGACCCATCTCCCCAGATTATTTTCCTATACACCTACTGCTTGAAGAGACTGCTTCATTCAAAAGCTGGCAACTTTATACGACACTCCACATGTCATTTTTGTGGTTCCATTTGAAAGAATTTATCTACCAAGCACTCAATTTTATACTGTTAATCAAACAAGGAAGCCATTAGATTGAGGGGGTTCTGTGGCGGGCTACACAGGCAAACCAAAATCTAAGCCTGTAAAGTCTTGAAGGTTATAGAATCAAAATGCTGAGCACAACAAATCACAAAGAGCCATTTAAGGTTTAAGCTACAGGCTATCAAACAATTTTGTCTTTGCTTCCATACTTTGTCCCATACTGTCTTTCCCCCAGCTGCTGTTGGTGGAGCATTCCTAACCACTTCCAGTTTGGTGCTGCCCAGTTCAAAGGAAGTTTTGCTCAAATAAACTCTTAACATCTTGAATAAGCCTTAGTTTATCTTTCAACAGTTCCTAGCAGGATCTATCTTTTGAAAATGTTCTCGGACAATTTCAGGTATGCTGGAATGACACTGGGTGAACATGCATTACTCAAACCAGTATTGAAAGAATCACGGAGAGAAGGCAAACATCTAAGTTCATAAGCATTCATGGGATTAAAATGTCACCAATTTTCATCTAAACTAAATTATCATTTGATGTTATTGCCCTGGACCTTGTGTTAAATAATACACGTATGTACCATCTCCTTGCCTGTTAAATGTCCATGTTCCCGATAATCTAGTCAATGTAACGTTCAAGAGAACTTTGTTATAAACGTTTTGGTTTAAGTTACTGCCAGATCTTCTCACTATGTCCATTTCTTCACTGAGACTTGAAAATAATGTTACTAGTGCAGAAGCTCTCTAATTAAATAGAATGAAATTCATGTCATTCATGCCAATGGATTTTTATCATTTGCTACCAAAGTCAAATGGAGGAGAAAAAGTTACCTGAGCTTGACATTAATTTCCCCCCAAAGAATTTGACACTAAACATATTTGCAAAACATACTGACTAGAATTTTCATTTCAGCTCTCCAACTTTGTTTAGTTGTGATTCTTTCATATTTTATTAGGGTTCAACAGGGACTCTCCCACACTTAGAGTAACATTTTTACAACATAGTAATAGAGTAGTATTTTACAACATAATACAAATTTGATTCTGCCCTCTGGCAATTACTCATTCATTTGTTATTTTGCTTCTTTAAAAATTAAAAAAGTAGGAAAACATAGAAGCTGAATAATTACTTTCAGATGGACAAGACATCGATTATAGTATACTCTTAAGAAAACTACTATCGTATAGTACCCTCTTAAGAAAAGCACCATTTCATAACCAAGGAGGTCAGACTCTATCTGTGAAATAGTATCTCTTTCAGAAAACACATTAAACTGTGTTTTATGGAATTTTTAGTTAAAGACTAAAATACGACATCCATAGTTATAAAGAAAATGTGACAAATCTTCATTTTCCAACATTTTTATTTTGGTGTGTGTATTAGGGTGTGTAAGTGCATGCACACACATGCACACCTGTGTGTGCGTTTGTGTGTGTTTTCACAGGCTTGAGTTCTCTTATTCTTTCTGTTCTGATTCTGCCAATTAAAAACAATAGATACCACAAATACATCTAATTGAAAAATTCATATGGAACAGAATCCGAAAACTCCCATCTATTTCCTATATTAAAATGAATGTATTAAACATGTATACTCACATATTTTTTTTTAAAAACTTGATATTTACTTCCTAATAAGGTTTCCTGGGGGCACCTGGGTGGCTTAGTCAGTTAAGCGTCTCTCGACTTCCACTCAGGTCATGATCTCAGGGTCCTCAGATGGAGCTCCAATCTGGGCCCTGGGGGTGGAACCTGCTTAAGACTCTCCCTCCCCTTAAGCCCCTCCCCTGCATGTGCATAGCACATGCGTGTATGCATGCACATACAAGCTCTCGCTCTCTCCCTCAAAAAAAAAATATATATATATAAGATTTCCTTATACATTTTATGATGAGTATTTCAAGCTAATTCATATCAGCTGATATCTTTGAGTTTTGTTTTTCAGCAGTGTGAATCATTTTTCAAAGCCTTTTTTTTCCATGGTACTCACTGACTTCATTTTGTTTTTGTGTTTTTTTCTCTAAATTAAAGTTTAACTGAAAGACAAATAAAACTCACATGAAAGTTTGGAGCAACTGTGACATCTTTCTTGTGTTGTCACCTAGTTTCCCCATCTTGAGCTTGAGATGGCTCCATCTGCCTAATTATAAGCTCAAAACCCTCTGGGTGGTGACCGACTCTATACTCTGCACTGCACTTAACACATTTTTCATGCTCTATAAATTATTAATAATAACTGCAGTAATAACATATACTTTTCTTACTATAAAGGAGGATGTGGATATCCCAACTGTCACTTATTCACACTCCCTCTAGTCTTCCAGATGATGCACAATGGAGGTATGGGTTATTAGGATCACTTTGCCTCTTCCTTCTATTGCGTTTTTAATTCTCCTTCACAGATCTCATTTATTTTTTCCCTGAGTTTTAATTTATGCCTCCATTTCCTTAACGACTGCACCTATTATTTCCTCCTGAATGCCATGCAGCATCAGTATTTTTATTTACCTGCTAAGGAAAATATCTCCATTTGTGTATGCTTAATTAGTGTAACTACTGCACTCAAGTAGGTTTCATCAACCTTGGCACTATTGACATTTTGGGGTGCATAAATTTTATAGTGGGGGACTATCCTGTGCACTGTAGGATATTTAGCAGCATTCCCTGGGCCCTACCCACTAGATGTCAAAGGCACACTCCATTCAACTCCCAGTTACGATAACCAAAAATGTCCCCAAACTTAGCCACATATTCCCTGGGAAACAGCCTCCACCCCCAGCCGGTAGAGACCCACCATAATAAGGTAAAAGTATTCCTTTCAGTATGTCACATTGCTGGAATAAATGTGCTAAACATGAAATGAGAATCACATTAACCCCCCACCCCCCACACACACCCTACAATATTTTGAATGTGAAGTTTAAGCATTTAAAAAGCCTGAAGTTAATACAAGCAAAAACAAATAAAACTCTAATATTGAGGATTATTTTGATGAAAAAAAAATTAGTTCAGCTACTTTCCTTATGAAAGCTAACCTGAAATAGAGCTCTAAGCAAAGAACTAGCCATGATTTAAGACTAGTATGTCTTAACGTCCAATTAAAATAAATCCTTCTAACAGCACTTTTATAAAATCACTTAGCTTGTTAAAACATATAAAATGTTTGGCTCCCCTGGGCTACATTATGATTAAGGTACATTCACAGATGAAAAAAACGCTTCTCATTTCACAAGGTCACAGAACATTTCAAAATGAGCTATACTTCACTCTTTTCCAAGATTTCTTTGCTTCCTTCACTAAACTAGCCAAGGTCCCCTTACTTCTGAAAATTACTATAAATTTGGGTACTGTCAAGAAGCATTTAATCTCTGATGCATTTGAAAAGCCTTGTAAATTACAAGCAAAATAACTAAGGTGCGATCTTTTTTATTTCTTTTTTTTTTTCTTCTCAGTTTTCTCTCCTATGGTCAGTGAACACGTATCAACACGAGTTTTCTTTGATTTCAGCACTAATACAAATAGAACTAAATAAACACCCTGGGCAATTGAGTCTCATTGGAGGCCTTGTGAGTCTCTTGGAGGCCTTGTGAGGGCTCTGCAATTGATTCAAACTGGGTTCTAATTCCAGGGCCCAATCCCGCATCATCTGTGTGAACTTGAGCATGTTACCATCTCTGTGCCTCAGTTTGCTCATATGCAAAGGCTCATGCTATGTGTACCTATTTCACGGAATTGTTGCAAAGCTCAAATATAAAGATTTTAGTACATGGCTTGCACACAGTGAGTGCTGAATCAATGTTAACTAGTATCACAGATTCATTGATCAATGAATGTGCCTCAAATCAGTATTTCCTCACACAAAAACTGCAACTTTACCCCTCCAAATCTGTGTGTCCCTGCATTTCTTTATGTTACCCCCTTTTCCAGCTATTTGACCAAAAAACCCCGTAATCCTAGTTCCCTCCATTGTGCTCACTGTCTCCACTTCCATCCAAAAGGCAACAAAGCCCAGTAATTCCACCAACATCATCATTAGCATTCCAGGCACTGTGCCTTTACATCCATCATCTCAAGTCACCTTCAGCATCTTAGACCTTTTATCCATCACCTCCTCTCCATCCCTGCTGTCCCCATCCTGGATCAGCCCCTCTTCTTCTATGCTATGGACAATTACAGAAGCTTTCCAACACATCTGTTCATAGCTTCCCTACTGGGATCTATCCCACACAGTGAAGCCAGAGTATTTTTTCTAAAACACATATCTGATCAATATTTCCATGCTGATACATGGTAATGTGTCCTTGTGCCTCTTCCCAATGGCCAACCTTCAGGATAAATTCCACCCCTCAGAGCACATCAGACAGGACTTCAGGACTTGAGCCCTGGCTGTGCATCCAATTCTGCCTACAGTGCTCCCCACATGAACCCATTCGTCGACCAACGCAAGGTGTCCCCAGGTCCCTGGCAAGCGACATTCTTCCTAATATCTTTGCATATGTTAGAAATGCTGCCTGGCATGTCAATCTCCATGCAGCAGTCCTTCAAGCTCAGTTTTTAGGTTTTTCCATCATCTCCTCTCTAAAGCAGTTTCAGAACATCCTAAGGCTGAGAGATCATCCTTTATCTATTTCTCCTCCCACAACTCCCTGTACCAACTTTAAGAAACTCATCACTGTATTGTATCTACTGGCTTCTTTATCTACCACCCCCATTAAAATGTATTGCCAAACATTAACATATTTTTTATTTATTTGTATTCAAAAAATATTGAGTGCTTGGTACACAGTAGGCACCCATATATGTTTGTATAAAAGAATATCTGAATGAATGAAACAAATGGACAAGATGTATACTGGGGAAATTAGAAGCTTCTTTTTGTTTCAAGTGTAATAGTGGTCAGAGACATAATCAAATGGCATTTTAAAATGTCATATGTGCCTAATATAGCCATAGGGAATATTGGTTTTTGATTCCAAATTAAAGATTTGCAGCACAGAACCCATTTTCAAAGTTCCATCTCAGAAATTCTAAACCAGAAGTCCCAACCATCACAATGTGGTAGCCAGACTGTTCTCCGAAAATAGCGACACATAAAGGGTGATGTCAATTACAACTTTTATTCTAAAATGTCTGACTTTCTTGTGACATATTGTAATACTCCCTAAATTATTAACAGACCCCAGAACCAGAAGCAGTGGGGACAGCATTTGGGAAGTGAACAACACGTTTATTTAGCTCGAGGACTGATGATTCAAAGGGAAGGGAAAGAGGAGGCAGTTATTTTGATCAGCTGGGGGCCTTAGTGTCTTTTGTATCTGAGTCTCTGCTGGTCTCCACATTCTTTGTGGGTGCAGGCCTGCAGGCCTCTTGTGTCTCTTGCTATCTCTGCTGACAGCCTCTTTATGTGACAACTTGGAATCCCAGCAATGAAGTGTGAAAATAAAACACAGACAACAATTCAAATGAGAATTTCAAATTATAGTTATATTTTTATAAGGTTTTGAATGCATTAAACTTCCAGAAGTTCCAGGTAGCTCCTTTTGTAAGGCTCATAGACCTGGAAGGAAGAATTCGCGTGGACACATCACATCCCGTCATCATTTCACACCCATGCTTGACACCACCCTGACTGTCCTTATGACTCAGGAGTCCTGGATTAATTATTGTGACTTAAGTTACTATCAAATATTTGAACTTTTCAAACCCCAGCCTTTGCAGAAGTTAATATCCATCCATGAAACTTTTGTATGTTTATGCTACATGTTTTGTTCTTTTAACAGAAGTGAAAAATAAATAAATAAATAAATAAATAAATAAATAAATAAATATTTTTGGCGTAATATTTCTTTATAAATCAGGTCATGTCTTCTCTCTCTCCTTCTCCACACATCCCCTCTTCTCTCTTCCCTTCCCCCTTTCACCCCCCCAACCATGTCTTTTTCTATGTTACTCTCAGGAAGATTCCAGAGTTCTAGTTCAGGAAAGATGAAGGAAAACCTTGCTTATGTCTCCACTCAGTATTTTTCAATCATAAAACTAATACAGTATTTTGATCCATGTTTGCTTTCAATAGTATAAGATTCCAGAGAACAGAAGGAGTGTTATTATCAACCACAATCCCCAAACATCCTTTCCAGTGCACGTCGTTTTAAAAGGCATTAAGTATTTTCTAGTGACTTGGCAGAGCCTATTCCCATACATGTAAAACTATACAGATGTGGCCATTAATACATAAAAACACACAGCACATTTATACTCACTCTTATAAATAAAACTGATGGCATGATTTGGAACCAGTTAGTTAAGGTATGGGATAAAATGAGGGCTAATAGTAGCAAAGGTAGTTTAAACAGCCTAAAATCAAATGCTTTGGTAAAGGATAAAATGTGGTACACTACTATGCACTGACCACACTGTCCCTATAATATACAGAATGACTCTGCTCACAGTGCACACCAGAAAAACCATCTCAGGGATTTCATGAGTTAAACTGATGACCTTGCTGTAGGTACATACAGGGTTAACCTGGAAATTGGTATGTAAAAGCTGTAAGACAGTAGCATAGGAACAGCAATCCTTAGCATCAACAGCCTGAAGAAAAGGATTCCATCTTTAGCAGCAGAAACCATGGTCGATTCCTGCTGAATGTTGCGAACCCTAAAACAATGAATTCTCATCCAACTTCTAGTGACATCTCACAACCACAAGGCAGTTTGTTCATTATCATGCAATCTCAACAATTCACATTTTTTTACTTGATTTCTGATCCAGAAATTTAGACATTTAAATCTGTTCTCCAAAATTCCTATTTCTAAAACTGCCTAAAAATCCCTGTACTTTCCACAATTATAAGAAAAATAAGTGAGCCATGAGGGCACCCTCTCAGCCATTGTGATCAACTTTGCAGTCTAAGAGGATGATTTCAAAAGAGGCTTCTCCATTATCATTACAGTGTGTATATGAGGCTATACTTTTTACATACAAAGTACTGTCAGAGAACAAGGATTGTCTTCCATTCCTGATCAGGATTGCTTTAAAACTGCTAAACGTGTTTTCTTTTAAAGGACTCACCAATTATGTTGCTGAAAAAACTTGTGGTTTAAGAAATAAATATTTACAACCAATAATGAGATTTGGAGATGAAAATCTAAAGAGTGGTATGATAGTCTCTCCAATGATGTATCTGCCATGACTGAGGTCACTACCAAAGAAGGCTTTGTTCTCCTCGTGCTCCTCCTGCCTGCTGACCCCCATCTTCCACGACAGTTATTATAGCTTCATCTTTGGATAGGCTATGAGTGCTGAATAATTATAGCATGATATGTGCATTTTAGAGCATTACATTTAATAAAAGGTTCGCAAATTTATAAATTACTAATTATAATTGCCAATATCTTATATTTTATGCTGCCTATCTATTACAGAAAAAATCATCAATTAGCCAGGAAGTAAATTAACCTCCTTCAAATATTTAACATAACTGAGTACAAGGAGATTAAATGTAGTATCGAAATATTTCTTATAAATCTTATTTTATATATTAAATAATATGGCTGTTATTATTTTACTACCTAATTGGAAATATATCAGTTAGAATAATAACTTATATGTTATAAAATCAATTTAATTAATCAAAGAAGAAATAAAGAAAAAATGAGAAAGATACTGTTATAAAAGCTATAAGAAGTATAAAGAACTAACATTGGAAAACCCATGTTGAAAAGAATCCACAGTTTTCAATTGTACCACCTATTTCTCCTCAAAAGCTAATTAAAATACACCTTAGGAAGCATAATCTTCTATAACTTTAATTACATCTCTCCCCATCTTTTATTCCTCAAAGAAGAAAGAACTACAATTCCTAGGATACACTTTCTCACTCAGCTGATGTGTCTTCTCCCCTATTGATTCATTCTACCTAATATCATGAATGGACGCCCACCTTTCCATCTGTGTCTAACCTTGAGATTCAGAGTCTAGCAAAGGCATAATTTCAGAACTGTAAAATTCAATTGCAATTTTGTATTCCTTATATTTATATACCAATTAATACCTATTTATATACCTATAATTAATTACATTTATATGCCTATGTATGAATATAACTCTATATTGACTATATACATAAATACACACAAATATATAGGACATGTATGCACATCTATGTAATATATATATTGATACTGTACATACACATGCATATATGTCTATATTTTTGCTTTCTAGGTAAATATAGATTATATATATATATATATATATATATATATATATATATATTTCCATATCTTTATCTTTCCATTCCCAGAATAAATTGTGATATGCACCTATTTGCAAATACATTGTTTGACATTCATAATTAATTTTTCACAGAAACAACATACATGTTCCCAGGCTAGCTCCTCAAAATCTTACAAACCCATCACACAGTTAGTTGGGCTGTAAGTCCCACAGTGCTAACCTGAGTTTCAGGGCCCCGGATGTGTGTGAGCCATAGCTAAGTTAGTCTTATTAAAACTCTCAAAGAGAAACCCCATTATAAACAGTCTTTTGAAGATGACTGCAAATTTCCCATCCTGGCATATAAAATCGTTTTTCCACTGTTATAGTTGTCTTCAAGAAAATATTGAATATAAAAGGAACCACAACAACACCCATTCAATGATCACCTGCACTCCCCCTTAAAATGCATAATACTATATGTTTTAATTATTGCATTCTTGGGACCCCGTACAGTGTTTGGGCTATAGAATGTTCTGGCCAACTGGCCAATGCAGAAGATGATGCGCGATGACCCCCAAAATGCCCTGAGAACATTTCTCACAAAACCCATGAGGATCTTAAAAAAAAAAAAAAAGCTAAAATTTAAAAATACTACCACTTCACACACTGCATTTATGAGCATAACATGTATGTATCATATTCAATGGGGCAGCAAAACAGCAGTGAGACCACATTTGTCATTTTAGTACAAGCTGGCCCACAACAATGTGTAGAATGCATGTGGTTCATCTAAACATATAAAAATGCATTATGTATTAGGCAAACAACAAATAGCGTTTTAACACCAGAGAAGCCTAAGCAAGAATGTAAATTTATTTATTAAGCCCTTTCAGTGGGACTCTAACTCCTGCAGGGATACACACTCTTAGCATGACAAACAAAACCTAACAGGAGCTCCCACAGAGGAAGCTTGAACTTGAGCTTTAAATAATTAACACTTTTTTCTCCCTTTCATTTACACCTATGGAGATTTCTTTATCAATAGTTAAACCTAGATGTTATCTTAGTCACAGCAGTGGATTTGTAGAACTCTTCACTTATTAAAACATGGGGCAGAACATAGCATTTGAGGAAAATTAAGGAGTAAAACAGGATATGTCTGCATGAGTATGTTCTCATTAAATATCAGAGATTTGGTAGTAATAAATCAGGAGGTGTAAGTGCAGGGAACATCCTTTATGTTAGCTTTTCTCAGGGCTGTTCTGATTATTTTGAGGTTTGCTAAGTTGTTTATTTGTTTTTCCTAAGAAACTGAGTTGTTTCTGTTGCTGTTTTGTTTTTCAGCATTATAGACTGTGATTCCCAGGTTTAAATATATATATATATATATATATATATATATATATATATATATATGCCTATATATATAGGCTTTAAACCTGGATTCCATAAATACTCCAACAGCAGCATTTCAAATTATTATTTTTGTAAGTCTCCATGGTTTTTCACATTTTAATTTTTTAAGAGAGGACTATGAAGAATGAGCCGCAAATTTGAAAGAATAAGTAGATCCTGTCCAAGAAGTCCACTACTTTTGGGTGCAAGGCATGAAGCTGTATTTTCTGTATATGTTAGGATTTCTATCCCATGGGAATCTCTTCAATTCTATTATAATCTGACCTTACATTCATGATTTGACTCTTAATTCTGAACACTCAGTTTTAAGAAACTGGAAATCTGAGACCCTATAAGGTCATCTTCTTTGAAAAATGGTACTTTATGACTTGGATAATCATTTCTTTCATGGAATCATTGCTGTCTCAAAAAAAATATCGCTGATAGAGATATATAGATATAGATATAGATCCATGTACATATGTATGTGTATGTATACATATAAACACACACGTACATAGAAAAGATCACTTCAGTAGCCTTCCATTGCTTGCGAAACAGCTCGCTTTTTTTCAACCTAGCATTAAGAAGCCTTCATACCTGGCTCCAACACGTCTCTCAAACATTATCTCCACATGTCATTCAGAAAATAAACCATAGGAGACTCTTAATTACTGAGACAATAAAGGAAGAAAAGGAGGAAGGGGAGGAAGAGGAGAAAGAAGAAGAAATAAAATTAAAAAATAGTGATATCCCTCCTGATCCAAATATTATTTCCTTATGGTAGATAGTATTTTCCAAATACATATATATGTCACCCCATAAGCTCATGTGCCACAGATCTGGGTAGAGGGCTAGGGCTTCACTGGCCAACAGGAGATGCTGGAAGCGATGATGTGTGACTGTGAGACTAGGTCATGAAAAGATACAGCTTCTACCAGCAATTCTCCTGGAGGTCTCTCCCTCCCCCACCCACCAATCCCCAGTCTTCTCATGATAGAAGAATACAGGATTCAGGAGGCAGAGAGGGAAAGGTTAGGACCTGAGGTCCCTGGGTGGGGAAAAACACATATTTTGGAACAATGCTGGGAGCATTTGACTACAGCAAACCCCCCTTAGGCATAAAGTCCCTCTTAAGAATGTAATGGGCACCACCTACTCCCCCTCAGGATCCCCTCAGGAATTTGACAATCAAAATACTTAATTAAAAAAAGTAAACCATAAAACTTATGTTATACGTGGGACAGTCTAACCAGTCTGAGTCCTCACACAATGGAATCGAGCCAAACAGAAATGGACAACACAGCACCTAGAGTTGTCTAGCCAGTAAGAGTAGAATCTGAGAAGGAACGAGGGGGAAAGGAAGGGAGGGCTGACCAGAACTTTATAAAACAAGGACCCTTGCCTGTAGTCTGTAGGCATTCACTTTCAAATCTCCCTTCTCTGTAAAGAGAGCTTTCCTACTATTCTTCCTTTCTAATCTTAGACTCTAACACTTTTGCCTGCGTCCATTCTGTGTCCACCACTTTATTCTTCAAAGCAATGAGACAAGGAATCCCATATGTTGAGGTAAAAAAAATCCTGCAACACTCTCTCTCAGAACATGTGCTTTAGAAATCCTGGGCCAGATGGGAGAGTTTCAGCTACCCTTGTAGCTGCCATGCTAGAGGGCACTCGTGGAGAGACTGCACACAGACAGAGCAAGAAATGTATGAGGACACCTAACTGGACCAGCCCCTAGATGTTTGAGACTTCCCAACATCAACCAGTGGATGTTATTAAGTAAGCCTTCAGATGATTCCATCTACCTCCTTTAGAGTCTTCCTGCCAAAGTCTGAGATACTGTGGAGCAGAGAAAAGTCATTTCAACTGTGCCCTGACTGAATTCCTGACCTATAGAATCTGTGAACATAACAGATGTCTTTACTTAAGCCACCAAGTTTTGTGTAGTCTGTCAAAACAGCTATAGTAACAGAAACATTCTCCCATACTGTGTTAATTGTCAGCAAACACAATTCTTCACACAAACACATTTATTACATGCCAAAAACTGTATTTTGTATATGACTACTTCTCACAACCATTTTGCAAACCATTTTTATTTTATAGATGAGGACTATAGGCCTCAGACAAGCTAATAACTTGTTTGTTGTCACACAGATGAAAAGTGGAACCAATGCCAGTATTGGAACCCAGGTTCTTCTGGCTGCAATGTATACGATCCTCTTTCCTTCATTGCCTCACCCTAGAAATTCACACTGTGGGAGAAATCATGAGGAATATCCCCACTATTGTACTGGGCTCAGAAAACTAACTTCACTCATGCCTCCTTTTTCAACTGACCTCTGTCAAAGACACTGAATCCTATCATTTACAAACTAATGCTAAATTATAGTTATTTCTAGACAAGTTGAAGCAAAATAATATGAGAATTAGGGAATCAAGTTAAGGTTGATTAATAGAAAACTATTTAGGATAAGAGACTTATTTTGAACACAATTAAGGGTGCCTGCTGTGTTTTGATTTTAAGGGTTACAAATTGCACTTTGACAAAAGTGCTCCTATGAATTATAATTACATTCATTTATTTCACAATGAATGTTTTCATTCAAAGAATTTACAGCTCTCTGTGGGCATATGATTAATATGCATGTATGCAGACAATATTCACAAACTTCATAATCCCAGGGACAGAAAAAAGTGATCAACCTCTCCCAGTCTGGAGCTGTTTTGAGTAAATTTCTGTACCTGTAAATATGCTCTTCTGGGACTAGGCTGTATTTGCATCAGGAGCTAGATGTCAGAATATCCTTCTGTCCTGCTATTTTCAAGGGCATTAAAGCATTACATTTTTTATCCCAATGGATGGAGCTTATAAAAAGCCATCCTTATATTCTGGAGCCTTCAAGAGAAAGCTTTTCTTTGGCAGTGAATGAAAACAATGGCAAAAGATGAAAGGAATCATCTTTTAAAGAAAACAAAAAGGCCTCTACAAAGAAGTGTAAAAATGTAGAAAGTGGGGGGAAAAAGATGTATTATATTTGGAGTTAGAGTGGAGAAGATGGAAGGACCAATGGACTTCCTTTACTAATGTTGAAGTTCAGGGGGAAAATCACTTCTGAAGGTTCCATGAACAAAACTGACAACCAGGAGTTTAAAATACTCACAGCTACAATTTTCCCATTTTGTGGGGGTTCCAGAAGAATTCCTGTGGGCAAACTCTACATGTATAACAGACTGAGTGTGACGTGTTTATCTCAAGGCAACAAATACATCAGATAATTTGGAAACCAGACAGTATTTTGGTTTTATATGATGTCAATCAACTGACTGGGTTGATTTTACCATAAACGACTCATTTTTAAACTACAGAATGGTAGATGTGTATAAATACTGCAGAACGCTCATGACATAACGAATCCCCCCTTTTCTAAAGGAATCCCCCATTTTCTAAAGTTCACATTATACCACTTTGCTTTTATGAAAGACCTACATTAGTAGCTGTTTTCCCTAACTGAAAGAAATTCAAATATATCACTTTTACAAGAAAAGACAAAAACATCATCCAGCATTTGTTTGGCAGTGAGCTTTTATAAAGACAGCAGGCAACCCAAGAACGGTGCCACCGAGCTCTTTCTCCAGGAACTACACTCAGCATCTCAGCATCCTGATGCCAGGTTGGCAGTGCATCTGAGCATCTATGCCTTGTCTCCATTTATTTTGTGCCTCCATTAGCAAGGTGTGCCCTAAGGTATCACAAATGGACAAGAGAGGCTATTCCAGGGTCTGGGAATGCTAAAAAACTTTCCACCTAAATTAATGGTAATTGTTTGCTTTACACCATTTTGTCTCATGAAAGCTTTTACAGAAATGCTCTACCTTCAGAAAGTATTGGAGGTACTCAATATATCAAGCAATAATACAGCCATACAGCAGGAATGGCCAATATAAATGAAACAGTTCCAATCACATCTTCATTTTCAGACTGATCTCTTCTCCTCAAATGGTACCTTCATGTAAGGAGCTTTTTGTTTATAAAAAAAGGCCAAGTGAATACCACATTCTCATCTACTATGCCACGATTTTTGTCTCTGACTTTAAAAATAAAAGACTCAAGCCAGATTAGACTGTTTTCTTTAAATTCTAGTTTCACTTGTTTTTAGCAGCTCATTTTAAGAAACATCTGTCCAGTCTGGCTCTTTGGAAGATGTTCAAAAACAAGTGTCCTCATTTGAATGTTAAGGGATTCTCCTAAGGGAGACAAAGGTCCTTTGAAAGCATGCAAACACTATGGAAACATCTACAATTCTTGAACTTCTTAATCAAGTTCAATGTACAGTGTACAATATGAAAAAAATTCATCCTTAATCAAAAAAAAAAAAAGAATTGTCTACTCCCTTGATACCTTCTAAGGTATCATGCTGTTTTCATATCATTCAGTGGACCGTTAGTTTTGAGGTAACCTTGGTGGAGCCTAAGATTATACAGAGAAGAATTCCAGATTTAATGCAGCTAACCTGGAATCTGAGTTTGTACACAATACATATGTACAAATCCACAAGTTACCTTTGTGTATGTGGTTGGAGGGTAGAAATTCAGGTCCAAAACACAGAACCATCTTATGAAGAATTAATACACATTCTAATTCTCACCAAAATAAATCCACTTATGTTAAGAAACACCTACTATATTTCAGACACAATAACATATATTGTATGAATACAGATATATGCTATCCATGTTGATCTTTAAAACAATTTCATAACATAGGTAATAGCCTCATTTTAGAGATAAGTAAAAGGACAGTAAAGGAAGCTAAAGTGTTGTCCTCATCCAGAGAATTGTAACTGGCAAAACTGGAATCTGGATTAGAGTTATTTTGACTAAGAGGCTCAGGAACTCAGTCCTAGTGAGTGGCCATCCTAATGGAAATAATAACTACTACCAAAATGAGGAAAAGATAAAATGTCATCTGTGATTTATTGAAACCACATAGTAAAAGAAAACCAAGATTAAGTTTGGATGCATTTAAAAATAACAGCCTAAGGCATAGGTTAAATGTTGAAAGCTGGCTATCAGGACTCAATATGCTCTAGAGGCAGGAAAGCAAATACAAGTAGATCAAACAGACCACATTTTAAAAATGTTTAAATTTCTCTATAAATATATAAGATACCATATTACTTCTGGGAGAGAAGAGCCTGCATAAGCTTGTTTTTCCACTGTCTTCAGTGAAAGAAAAGTCAATTAAAGTTCTCCTGGAAAACCTCCAATGCCATCCCAAAGAACAAGAAACACATTGGACACATTTCTGAATGCAGCAACTGCTAGACTCTACTCAGAAATATTCCATCTAGGGGCACTTGGGTGGCTCAGTTGGTTAAATGTCTGACTTCAGCTCAGGTCATGATCTCACTGTTTGTGAGTTTGAGCCCCACGTTGGGCTCTGTGCTGACAGCCCAGAGCCTGGAACTTGCTTTGGATTCTGTGTCTCCCTTTCTCTCTCTCTGCCCCTCCTCTGCTCACACACTGTCTCACTCTGTCTCAAAAATAAATAAATGTTAAGAAAACTTTTTAAAAATATGCCACCTATATTGTTTGTTAAATCAAATTTAGTCCTTAGATTTTATCATTTTAAGGGACTATCTGGAATGCCTGCCAGAAAGCAGAAAAAAATATTGTATCCTGCATTTGGTTTTAAAGTGTTTTCTTTCAAGTTTTCCCAATTTCTTATATTAAAATTTGTCATGGCCTGTCTCAAAACCCTGCCAGAAACTTATGTGGGATGAAAAAATGTCTCCTAATTGATTCAAAAGTAAAACTATGGCATTTTCAAAAGAAAACTAAGATGAATGCCCTTTAAGGAAAGTTCAGTGAGGACAACACAAACCATATGTTCCAGGTATGTGATGTGAACCACATGGTCCATGAAGCCCCTTGCACTTGATATGCTCCACCTGAAGTGCCAATATCAACAAACAACAATGTTTACTGTGATGGCAGTTACAGCCAAGGTCAACGGAAGTATGGGCTCTGCGAGCCTCAGTCTAATTTTTTAATGTCAAGCAAGAAAACTGACATTTTAGGGTACAATATTGCTATCCAAAGCAAATATGTGCAATGGGGAAAAGGCAAATATTAAATTCTGAAGTAAATAAAAGAAGAGGTCTTGGGTAAAATAGGAGAGCCTAATCTCTTCCAGCTAACTTTCCTCTTCTCATATTAAGTTTTACATTTTACCCACTAGATGTATCCCCTGAGAACTTTATCCACATCAGCTTCTCCACTTTGTAGATGCTGAAGCTGTTTCATAAATAATTGAAAGGGCTGGGTTCAAATCTTTGCTGTTTGATTGTTCATAGGTGCAAAGTCTCAAAGATCAGAAAAAATAGGCAATTGAGCTATATTATTTTTACAGTCTTCTAAAATTCCAGATGCCAGCAGAATTATTCCTGTTTACAATAAAATGTTTACTACATAATGACAATATGAGAATTCTTTGGTTTGAAAACAAGGATTCCATTTGCATAAATAGACATCCTATTCCATTTCCTTGACCCTGACCAGTAAATGTATAATGTTGCACAATGTATGAAGTTTCATAAGCAGAGGATAAGTGTATTTTTATCTTTCCTTTATTTCCCAAGAAGGAAATGTATGACACAGACAAATTATGCGTATTTACCATAACCCCTTATTCTCTCATTAAATAGTAAGATCAAATGATACTCTGGATTATTTAGATATGTGCTGTTTATAAAAGGAAAAAAAATGTAAGATGGAATCTAGATTAAAAAAACACAATAAAAAAAGATAGTCATTTTGCTATACAAAAAGGAATATATTTTGTAGAAGGAGAGATACTTAGGACTGGATATAGTTATTTTACTTTTTTATTAAATGAGCACAAAGTTCTCATTGACGGACACCAAAAATGAAGTATCCAGTGATCTGTATACAAAGGCACTGTAAATATGTCAGGTAGAGATGAAAAATGTCCTGAACTCGGGTCTGGGTCTAGTCCTTCCTGCAGGCTATGTAATTCTGTGGTCACTGAGAGAATCCAGTCATAGCAAAGTGGGTAAAGGGCACAGCCTCTGATCTTCACAGTTCAAATGCTGGCTCTACCACTTACTTTCTAAGCCTCAGTTTTATTTTCTTACTCCTGAAGAAGCTTTAGGTGACACCAAAATCTATGTCATAAATTCATTATAGGATTTCAATTAGATAGGTGTCTACAGCTTTGAGAACAGCATCTGATATACATTAGGCTTAGGATAAATCTATGCTGTTACTTTTGGTCAGAAAGGTGGTATTACTATTAAGACACTATAACAAATATTTTTCTGGTTTCTTATTCACATCACATGGGCCATGATGACCTTTGCAAATGATACATTCTCCCTACAGAATACCAAGCTACCCAATTATGGTTAAATGAGGTTAAGAAAGATAAACAAAATATTCATTAAACTACATTCAATTACAATTTTCTCATCCATAAAATGAATGGGTCTGTCCAAATAATTTCTGAAGCAACTTGTAGGTCTATATCTTTATTATTCTAAACACATGCACTCATATTTACATCATCAACGTGTGTATAAATGTATTTGAAGGATCTTCCAAATTTGATGTCAAAGTTCAAGGAACTGAAACATGGGCAAAAGAAGAGGTTCTTCAAAGTGACTGATTAGAACCAAGATGCACTCATTAATGTTGTTAATTACATTCCTCTTAAACAATGGAGATGTCTAAGTCACCTAAAGTGACTCAAGAATCATCCTCATAATTTTTGTTGTTGTTGTTGTTAAAAAGTACAGTGCTGAGATTTCAGTTCTAATTGGGCAGTCATATGATAACCAAAATCCGAGTTTGTAGTAAGATACATATAAAAGATACATCAGAATATGAATAAGTAAATACTGAGAGGGGAATTTTACTCCATGTGACTCAAAGACTTATTGGAATAATCTGTGGAATTAGAAGATATGATATCCTGTTTAGTTCCCTCTGTTTTATAGTATTATTGCTTCTGTACACGTTGAGTGAAAAGGGAGTACATATTTGGTTAGAAGTTTTAAAATTCCTCTCATAGGAATCCTAAGTCCTCCTGCAACAAAATAATAACATTGAGTTCTTATCACACAAACATGACTTAGCATAAATTTCTTCTTTAAAATACTTAGAGCTAAAAACAAATTCAGCAACTTACCAATTGGGCTAAATTATTTGAGAGAATACACACCATATTTCTCATAAAATGGAACAAAATGCTCAAAAGTAGTGTTAAAATTAAAAAGACGATATTAAGGAAGTGATGGAGATTGGAGAAAAAAGCAAAAGCTGTATAAAACAGGAAGAAAAGTATCAATTTCACAATAGTACTGAGAAAATATCTGGTACATGGGCACATTCTGGAAAAGTATGAGCAATTAACAAGCAAACCTTTGATTTGGTAAAATATCTTTTTACATAAGTTTGAAGATGGAAAATCTGTTACTTACTTTCAATATTCAAAATAAGCCAAAGTAATTGGAATATTCAAGTACTGAGGCTTCCTTTATGGCTGAATATTTTCAACTTCTCTTACAATATTTAGCAGACTTGACAATAAGTAGAGAAATAAATTTGACTGCAATGTGTCCTCCTTTCTCTTTTCACATCAAGGGAAGCATTAATGAATTTTAAAAAGGTAAATCTTTAAGAAGAACTGAAGGAAAATTACTAACCTTCTCTTAATTAAGAGTCCAGAGTATAAAACGATTTAGAAAGTAAATGGGAAAAAAGATTTTAAGAGAAACATTAAATGGCATTTGATATAATTATTTCTCATAGCCTCAAACCCAAATATTGTCCATGACCATAGCTCTAAAATATGAAGCGTTTCATTGATTTGAGAAGGACTCAAGATAGAAAATAAGGAATTGAAATAATAATTAAAGATCTAAATTTGTACAAGGGTATCCCTTACTAATTTCCCTCTCCTCACCCTTCTCTCCTGCCTTCCAGAAAATTCTTGAGGGGAGCATCTGAAGTACCATGTTCAGAAGGAGTGGTTCCTCCAGAAATAATAAAAGAAAGTGTTATGATCGATTACTACTGTCTGTCTTGAACGAGGGAGAGAATAGTAAGTAGCAGCAACATGCAAAAGGAGACAGGAATGAATGAACTTCTAGTTGGTCAGAATTTCTATCAATTTTGGGATTTCATAAGTCTTTTGGCATCTTGATTATATAAGAATTCTACTGAATTTACAGGTGTTTCATCTCACTATACTTTTGGTACAAACAGCATCCTAAACCATCTTTGAAGTTGTAAAATAGTAACTAGACTCCACTTGGCCAATTTTTACCTCAGTATTTGCCAGCTTACTTAAAATAACTTAGTCGTGACTTTCTTTCACATTTTTTATAGTGATGTGATCAAACAGTCCTGTAATCTAATACTAACTTTCTACCAAAAGCAACTTCATGCAACTTTATTCCTATTAGTCCTATCTCATGCCAAGAATATATTGGCATATATTCCAAAAATGAAAGCCTTGAAACAGTGACACTCAACTCATAATCATGCTGTTTTTTCCTTCATGCCTCCTATTTGTTTCATTCTTTTGCATGTCCTCTGGGCCCAGAACTGAGGTATCTACCTATTGGACTATTTGACTATTTTTGCTTTGAGAGATTCAGATTCCACTTTAATGCTATTTAAGCAGTCTTGTCCTTTGTCTGTTTGATCATATCACACTCCTTCTTCAGACTCTCAAACAGCTTGCCCTAATTTATAAAGATACAAGATTTCCACTTATATAGACAGACAATACAAAGTAATGGAAATACACGAGACTAAGGAGTCAAGGTGGATTAGCCGCCACAATAGGCAACCCACAATCTCAATAGCGTGAACACAATAAAATCTATTTTTCATTCATGTCACAGTCTAATGTGATTTGTAGGGAGGCTTTGCTCCATGTAGACATAATCCTCAGTTACTCTATCTAGTTCTTCTATCATCCTCTACGCCCCCGAAATCTTTCACTAGATCTTCTACCTTCAGCCAACAGACCAGAAGGCCATGTAGAAGTTACCATTCTTAACTTGCTTACAGGTGACATAACTCACTTTTGCATCGTTTCCAATCTTACTCCATTAATCATGGCCCTATGTATAAGTGCTGGAGAAGCTGGGAAATTTGGTTTAGTGGTGTGTTTACAAATAAGATAGTGAGCCCTAACAATCTCTGTCAAAAAAGCTAAATGTAGTCATAAGCTTTGACTTCCAAAACTGCGTCATATAGATATTTGCCCTATCTCAAAAAGCTGCTGTTAGGGTCAAGTAAATAAGGGATGTGAAATACTTTTTAAATTGTAAAGTGCTATGTAAATATATGGTTTATTGGCCTCTAGACATCCACAAAAAGTTTCTTTGTCAGACTTTTGAAAATTCCCAAATTTATAAATATATAAACATTTTTATAGGTTTCAGGCCTTCTCCTAAACCAGATTTCCATCAGGGTCACTTTTTTCCTGGTCACAGTTATATGCCACAAATTAACTTGCTTCTTCAACTCAAAGGTATCTCTCTTATTGATAGTGACTTTCAAAACAGGAACAGTTTTTAATGGCTCTTAAGAGTTTATGTAAACTTATTCAGAAAACAAAAGAATAAAGCAAAATCACCATGCAAATATTTGAGAGTAAACTATGTTTACTGCTCAGCTCTGAGTCCCAGTTCACTCACTCACACCAGCTTTAGCACCAATTTGATTCAAATTCAGACTCAAAAGATTAGCAAAACAAGTACCGCATGTCATTGAACTCTACGGTATGTCAATGGAAACTCATGTCATGGACTCTATGGTAAGTCATGGAATTCTGTGGGAAGTCAACGTAAGTCTATGATTATTAGGGCTATGTGTAATTACACACTTGGAGTTTTTGAGAAACTTGCTCATGTCTTCTACATCTGGAGGTTGAACATCATCTCCAGTCTTTAACATTGTCTCCTAGTTCACCACCAAATCTCTTGCCCATCCTTTACAAGCAGCTCAGAATATCCCATTTCCCAAAACCTTACTCAATAGTGTCTTCCTTGTCTTCATGGATCTGATAGAACCCCTCCCACAGGATTATTCACTCTCCTCTCATAACAAGCATATCCTTTTCCTCCATGATCATCCTCCTCAATCAGAACAGACTTGGATATCATAGAGAATACAGACAGAACTTATGTCAAGTAGCACAGAGCAGAATATAGGCAGGGAGGTACTTAACTTAAACAATTACAATGTCATTTCATTCTCCAAAATTCATATACTTCAGAGGCACATTACCAGGACTGAGGAAATAAAGGTAGTTAATCTTCCTCAAGGAGCTCATATTCCATAAGGGGCGCCCATCAATCAGTTGTCCATACTCAACATAAGTGATAGAATGGAAGTCAGAGGAAAGTCTCTGTAGTTATGAGGAAATGTAGCATGTTAATTGAGTTAAGTGAGCTGTTTCTATAGAGCAGAGTTATGAGACTGCTTTGCATACATTTGTATACTGGTTGCTCTGAGAAATCCCACTGTGAAAGCAAAACAAAATAGAAAAAACAACACACCCACATAGCAAAAGATGCAAACAATGTGTGTTTCTCCAATGTACATGTGTGAGGTTTTCTCCTTATATAGCACCTGTTAATAATACCCAACCTAAACACTAGATTGAGAAGCATTGCTTTAGGCATAGAGGTAGAGAGACCACAAAGCAAGCAGATGTTTTAATAATGTAAAAGTAAATAATTTATATTTTTCTTTTTTTTAAAAAAATTTTTTTTTTCAACGTTTATTCATTTTTGAGACAGAGAGAGACAGAGCATGAACGGGGGAGGGGCAGAGAGAGAGGGAGACACAGAATCGGAAACAGGCTCCAGGCTCTGAGCCATCAGCCCAGAGCCCGACGCGGGGCTCGAACTCACGGACCATGAGATCGTGACCTGGCTGAAGTCGGACGCTTAACCGACTGCGCCACCCAGGCGCCCCAATATTTTTCAAAAGTATCTAGGATCACATCTTTCTAGGCACAATTCTCAGTATACTATTCTGAAGAAAAGTCCTTCATTAATATTCCAGTGCTTGTGTTTAAGTCTTATTTTAAATAATTATGCAAATTTCTGGATATTTTACATAAACATGAAAAGATGATCTAACAATGAGAGTAATGGGATTTACTTAAAGTAAGAGAATGTGCTTGCAACACAGACTGAGTACATGTTTAACTCTAGATGAAATAAATAATTTTCTAGAAAAGATATAAATTACAGAGATTGACTCAAGAAGAAATGGGAACCTGAATAGAAAATACCCATGGTAGAGAAATGAAAAACTTGTGATTTTTTTTCTTTGCTCTTTAGCAAAAGGAAGCAAAATCTACAGAGGTACCCAATTTAGAGAAGCCTCTAACCCCAAAGCAAACTCATACCGATAACATTCACACTAACAGCAACTTCTAGAGCAAAAAGCTGATGGAAAATTTGATTTGAAGTCAGTTCCACAGAAATATAAATGTTCAGAGAGTCAGTATTTTTCCTGGAAAAGTTGAATTAACAAGAAAAATATTTTTAGGCAGGATCTCAACATACCCACTGGCAAAAGATAAAAATGACAAAGAACAATACATTTTCTTCAGGATTAAAAAAATACTTGTTTTCTGCATGTGCCAAGGAAAACTATTTGCTGTTATTTGTCCATTTTTACATAAATCTAGAAGATAAAGCAAAAGTTCACAAATTTAAATCCCAATTTCTTTTTAAGCTGTATATAATAAATACCCATTACTTGTTGATTCTGACTATCTATACACTAGCTTATTTTTCTGTGTTTAGTCTCCATAGCTACTTAAATGTTAAAATGCATTGCTTTTTGGTTGATCTTTTTCTCACCTTAGAGCCTAGCGGTTTAGGATTGTAAACTCTGCTACATCATCTTTAGTTGACCCAAAGAACATGTATCTGTTATAATCTTAAGCTTGGGGCACCTGCTTGGCTCAATTGGTTAAGTGTCCTACTTCAGGTCAGGTCATGATCTCATGGTTTGTAGGTTCAAGCCCCACATCAGGCTTTCTGTTGACAGCTCTGGGCCTTGAGCCTACTTCAGATTCTGTGTCTCCCTCTCTCTCTGCACCTCCCCAACTCATTCTCTATCTCTCTCTTTCAAAATTACACATAAATAAATAAATAAATAAATAAATAAATAAATAAATAAATAAATATTTTAAGCTATAGGTAGCAGAACCCCTTAGTAAAAATGGTTTAAATAATATGGGTATATTTCTCCCACATACGACTGGAGGCAAGGTAGTCTATCCTGCATTCAAGGATAGCAACAAATGCTTAGAATCCTCCAGTCCACCTGTGCCCTCTGCCCTTCTCACTGTGCTGGCTTGTCCTGTCTGATAGGCTCCTCTCATGGTCCCAAGATGCCTTCAGCAATTCCAAACACCACATACAGAGGAAACAGGGAACATCCCCATCTCGCATTCCTCTCTTATAATGAATAAACCCTTCTCAAAAACTCTACAGCAGATTTTCTCTCAATTTTTATTGGCCAGAAGTCATTCATATGCCTCTATTTAAGTGCACCACCTAACAGGAAAAGTGAGACCACTATAGTTTTGTACCAACACTATTCACCGCTTAGGACCCAGGCACCCTTGGCACATACAGCCATTTAGAACAAAGATAAATAAAATCTGGGCGCTGTTATTAGCTAGAAAGAAGGAAGCATTTACCAGTTAGGCAACAACAATGTCTCTTGTATAATCTGTTTATATGCATAAGCACTATCAAATATGCATTTGTATAACAAAGAATCATTCTGGTTGGTATGTCAGTTGCATAAATGGTCATAGGTAACTCTGAATAAGTGATATGCATTTTATTGTATTTTCTCACCTATAAATCAAAGCTACTATAGCTGAATCTTATAAAATCATAAAATTCTAAGATAGAAGATCCTTGATATTTATAAGCTAATCTATGATAAATCAAATTATATTTTAAATTTTCTAGGGATACTTGCTCCTTGAGAGCCTTTGTTTGAAGATTTTTGGTTTTGATTATCCAGTTGTTTTAAATTAGCAATGACAGGGGCGCCTGGGTGGCGCAGTCGGTTAAGCGTCCGACTTCAGCCAGGTCACGATCTCGCGGTCCGTGAGTTCGAGCCCCGCGTCAGGCTCTGGGCTGATGGCTCAGAGCCTGGAGCCTGTTTCCGATTCTGTGTCTCCCTCTCTCTCTGCCCCTCCCCCGTTCATGCTCTGTCTCTCTCTGTCCCAAAAAAAAATAAATAAACGTTGAAAAAAAAAATTTAAATTAGCAATGACTATTTTCAAAGTGGAAAATGGTACATGCCTGCTCCTTTACTATCTCTCTCTTCTTACATTATTCTCTTAGAATTTTTACTCAGTCACCTGCTCCAAACCAAAGTCTAGATCATATCACATATCCACTGGTTCCTTACTATATGTGGGTTTTCTATTTGATCCCTCAAAAACTCTAGTATCACGTCTGACCTAAGAGAGTAAAAGTACAAGCCAAAAGGCATTCGAGGAATCAGGTCAGTGGAGGCATCTTCAGAACCAGCAGACCTCAGTTGGATTGTGGACCAGAGCCCACTCTCAAACCAGGTTTCTCAAGGTAGCCTCTTACACCAGTAGAGAGAAAGAAACACTGGATGGGAAACCAAGAGATCTGGCCTCTAGGTCCTTTGCTACAGACTGACTGAGATATATTATTTTAAATGCAATTCATTTCCTTTCCACTAAGCTATTGATTCATTCATTTAATTAACAAATACTCATTGAGCACTTATTGCACCAAGCATTACATTAGATTCCAGGTGTGTGGAAAAAAAGAGACAGTCCCTGCACTTCCGGAGTGAGGGAGAGAAGCAATAACCGAGCAATAAAAATGTGAAGCATATGAATGAGAGAAACATGGTAACAAGGTAGAAGACAGACCTACTCAGGATGGTCAAAGGAGGCCTTGCAGAAGAGAAACACCTGAGAAGGAGTGCATTAGGGGAAACAGTGAGAGAATTCCAAGAACTGGGAAGACTGTGCATGAAGGTGTCAAGATAATTCAAATGCAGGGAGCAAACAAGGTTCTGGTACAAGATGAAGGCAGACAGAAACACAGAAGCTAGATCACCACAGGTCTTGTAAGCCAAGGTCAGAGTTTTTACTTTATTCCAAGTTAAACACAGAATCTTTAATGACTCTATGAATCCAGACAAATTGCTTCTGCTACAGAAGGTTCTGAGAACTGTAAAAAAAATGTTCTTTTTTTAAGCATTCTTGCCAGAATTGTCATCAAATATTGCTGTTATAACCAGAGGTGTGCTGAAAGAGAGATGCTCCCTTGGACTTCCCAATAACCAGTTCTTCCTTATTGTTTCTTTTCTCTTTCTTTTTAAAATCAAACTGGTTACAAAATGCTCTCAGAAGCATTAAAACAACAATAACAGTTTCTTGCCTAGCAGAATTATATTTTGCTCCCATTAAATAAACACAGCCCTGTTTTCTAATATTTGTTTGGCTTTCTGACAAAATTTAGAGTTAGCATCCAAGAAAATCATAACCGTGGAATTAGGGTCACAATTAAATAAAAGAGTTGGTTTCAACTGAAAGAATGAGTCTCTTTTCTGAGTACTGATTATACTTTGGAAAAAGAAAAGGGGAAGGGAGCTTTTAGGGATCCGTCATGTACCATCATCAACTTATTAAGAGGAGAAATGTTGCAGCCCAATGAAATGGATCATGGGGCTCTTTAAATACAAATTAAATCATTCCTTACTTAGTAGCGTTTCCAGATTTTTTCCTATTTTTGCTTTTGGATTTTTAAAAAGGTCACTGTGTGTGTCTGTGTGTGTGTGTTGGTGGGGGGGGGCACACTTTTTATGGATACAACATTATTGATGGGAAGAGTAAAAAACAGGAACAACATCTTACTACTTTCTACCAGAACTTATTAGTAAATGTGGGTTGTTTTTATCCCTCAATTTTTCATCTATTATGATAAAGCGCATAAACTATTTAACTATCAAGTGACCATGGCTGGCTGAAACCTCTGAGATCATGGACACTATCGCTCATAATTTGCTGTGGTCCCTGCTATGAGTTAATTATTACAATATATACAGTAAACACTCACTTGTGAGATTTTATTATCTAAAATTATATATAAATGTAAGCCTTTTACATAGTTTTCCATTTAAATCAAGTAGTTTCAAATAAAACTCACACAAAAGAAATGAAAATCAAAGCTGTTTATTTCATTATGATGAAACATGCAGTAGCAGAACGTATAAGAACTAGTATATATTGAACACCTTGTGTGTGTCAGATGTCTTAGTCAGTGCTTCACTCAGATCTCAGTTTGAGAAACTGCTGCGGCTTATAAGAATGTGTGAATTTTTGGAAATGTGGGTAAAAGTCAGGGACCAAGGAGTGGAAGGAAGAATGGTAGGGAAGAGTTGGAAATTGTCACTGCAGGCATGAACTTTTCGAGTAAGGATCACTCTAATTGTTTAAATATAAGAAGTACATCTCATGATGTCAGTTTATCAATGAATGGTTGGATCCCAATTTCCCTCAGCCATTTTCTGTTGAAGGTTTTATCTGTGCTTGTACTTTATCAAGCTTTATTTAGTGTACCAGAAAACCACAAAAGGGTTCTTTCTGTTATTGAGCACAGGAATTCTACCATGAGCTTTTGTTCAATTGCATCCTGAGGGGATTCTACACCTGTGACCTCATGTTGAAACAGCCTGAAAACTGTCCCCAGGGAAGAGCATGAAGAAATATTCAGGAAAATAAAAGAACCGACCTTTCTGCAAGAAACTAAGTATCTCGGTGCTGATCTGTTTGGGTTGCAGAGTGCCAAGCAATCCTACCCTTTATTTTCATTGCTTTACCCTGTTTCTAATGTGGTCAGCAAATACTTTCTCACTGCTTCATAACTACAGTTAACGTCCTTAGAGTCACAAAGGCAGTAACCTATGCAATCCTTGATGGAAACTGAAGCAGATTCTGGAAGTCTCCAAGTGCCTAGGAGACTCGGGCACTTTTGTAGTGCCAAAAGCAGTTACAAAGATTGCTATCAAATTTGTTATACATCCATGGGAAATTATTTCCAAATTTTACTCTCTTCCCTAGAAGAAGAATACATGTCCCTGCTCACAAGCATGTGACTCATGCTGCCTCCTTGGAGGCAGAGTGTACCTCCCTGTCATACATTTAGCCATGTGACTTGCTTTGGCCAACAGACAATGACACAATATACACTGTATCTCATCAGAGACTTTATGGTGATAGAGTGGCTCAACCCAGAGTCGTGTTTTCACTTGTTACCATAAGAATGGCACATGCCAAATAAGAGCTAACTTCAGTTGAGTTCCAAAGTAAGAAGACAAACATAGATCCAAGATAGCTGACCTGCCACTGCCACCTGCAATATGAAGATTAAATCAATGTCTGTGATTTTGCAAGATATACTCTGAGAGCTGATTATCACTACACCACACACTTTGCCACCAAGACACTAAAATATCCAGGTCATGAATATTAGTCCTACATTGAGGAATCAAGCACTTACATTTGGGTTGGATATGATGGCCTGAGTAAGAACAGGAGAGAAATCACCCCATGATTTATGTTATAACCCTAGGTAGAAGGATTCAATCATGGGATGATTTGTAAATGTACCTGTCTCTCAAAACTACTGAGACTAGCATTTAACTTACAGGTCACTCATCCATCTCAATAGCTGTGCTTTAGGACTTCATCATTATTAGTTTCTTTTTTATCTGACAGAGTGAACGTTGTTTAGTCGTACATTGAGATTCCAACAGAAGCGCCTGTCAGTTAAGCGTCCGACTTCTGCTCAGGTCATGATCTCACACTTTGTGAGTTCAAGCCCCACATCGGGCTCTGTGCTGACTGTGTGGAGCCTGGAACCCACTTTCAGTTCTATGTCTCCCTCTCTCTCTGCCTTTCCCCCATCCCTTCTCTCTTTCTCTCAAAAATAAATAAGCATTTAAACAATTTTAAATAGAAAAGATTCCAACAAAAAATAAATTTAGTAAAAATTAGCATTGATGTGAGGAGAATTTATGCCTAATTGGTAATTCTTCCCTAACTTACAAGTGATACTCATAAAGGAGATTACAAACTCAAAATACTAACACACGTCCTATAGCACTGATAAGCCCAAAACCCAATACCAGTATAAGCACCGGTTACATTGGGAGCACATTCCAGCCACTGGGCGAATCCTTCATGAGGAAATAGCATCCATTTCAAGAGGTGAATCCTTGTTTCTTTGATTAAAGTATAAATTCCTAATATCCTATAAGAATTTTTGTTATCACAAAACACATCCTTTTTTTCTAAATCCTAAATAATGAAAAAAACACAGAATTTATGATCCTTTAAGTGAATTTCTGACAAGTAATGAAATTCAGATGAACTGTATAAAGATCCCTTATTTTCTTTAGGAAACCTATCAGTTCAACTCTTTGCCTTGAGGACAAATGCTAAACAGTTGCTTGGGCAAGTTATTAAATTAAGTTTCTGGTTTTTGCTGGGTCTTTCGACATATCCCTGACAGAAAGATGAGGCAGACACAAAAACTTTATCCATACATTGCATATAAGTAAAAGTACAAACAAACAAAAGATTAATTCCTGAAGGAATCTAAATAGATGGTCAGTACTCTTCTCAATTAAACCGTTTTTCCCCCACTATAAGCAATTGGGGACATTGCTTTTTCCATATTCTTTAATAACCAGAATCAAATAACACGACAATGGGCCATTTAGAGTACATTTAATAGTATTTTTTAAAAGAAAATGTGAAAATAAACTTATTCCATTGGGCAATATCTGAAAATAATCTTATGAAAATTTATGGAAATTGAAACCAAGTGTTTCTGATTTGTGATTCTACTTGGTTGAGCCAGTGAGTTTCACAAATACAATTTCATACACTGGTGTGAATGTTTAATGTACTAGATAACCGAATTGAAGAAATTATTCTTTTCTGAAATGTTATCTATCACATTGCTTCAGTACAACCTTTATTGACATGAAGCCCACCTCCACACTCTGTGGTGATATTTTGCACAATAAAGAAGCAACTGCACATTAATCTCTACAGAAGGCACAGTAAGTATTATCTGCTGTGATGAGGGCAAAAACGAAAAATTGGCTACTTAGCAGACCCTAATTAAGGTAACCCTTTCAAACGGTCTACCAGTGGGATTCCTCCTGTTCTTTATGTTACTGGCAGTGTGCCTTTTTGAAGTATCAGAGATGTTAGGAATTGATTCCAAAACTTACAATGGCTGAAATCCCAAAATGTGGGGTATGCAAAAAATAGATCAGTAATTTCTGATAGCAATATAATATCCAGTAACCAATTTAAAAATTCCTTATATAGTTTCTGTTTTCCAGATTTCACCTTTTTTATGACCTCCTTTGATATTCTGCGGGTGTGTATCTTAACAAAAACTGTAATTTTACCTCCATGGTATAATATTCATTACTGCTGCCATCAGTAAAAATGCATCTAAATTATTATTTACTGTATTGTAGTAAACTCTCAAATTCCACATGGAAAAGTAGTCAACCAAGAAGAATCAAAGGCAGTTTTTCCATTTTGGAACTTCTACAATCATCAAGCAACTGCTTTATTGTCATGCACTTAAATTCATTTCTTTTATTGACTATCTCCCTCTACAAATAGTGCTATTCAATTACATGGTTCCACAGCACACTGGAGGTCAGCTGTGAATAGCAAAGATGTATTAGGGTGTGCTTTTATTATTTCTAAAAAGTGAGAAAAATAATACATTGCATTACAGAGATTCCATCATAGCCGGTGTTTTCATTCATTTGTAAAAACAGACAATTGAATCTAGAAGTATACAGAAAGGGGGGGGTGTACATTTCACTGGGAGTAATGAGAAAAAACCCTTGATTTTATGGTTTTTACATCACCAAACAGTAAACAAGCACCAAAAGAGGGAAAAGAAAACCTTACATTGCATTAACTCCAACATACCACTTTCAAATAACATTTGGTCAATGTTTGAGTTACTGGAACACTAATTATGCTTATTGGAGATAACGTCTGTCCTTTAAATACCATTGCCTTTTTGCCCACCAACAATTAATTTAAATTAAAAAGAAGAAACATAAAAGTTGGGGATTTTTAAAGAAGGCAAAATTTTTTCTTAGTGCTGTAATTTAGGACAAAGAAGGGATAAGGATCCTGTTAGTTGCCTTAAGGGGGAGAAAAAAAGCATCCAATCCTGGAAAGATGAAATAACACATGTAAAATTTTAACTCAATTATACAATGACAGAAAACAAATTTATCAATGTTAATGCATGATGATTTCCAAACTGTTTGCTACATATTGCTCTCCCTTTTTTACACTGGAATGCTTGATTTTCATACAATGTACTTCCCACCTCCAAATTATTTTAAGCTGACTGAATTCTCTCATGCATTTATAACATTACTGTCTCAATTGCTGCCATCCTTATGAAGAGGGTACTCCATATAGAAAAAAACTTTCTTTTTTTGCGAGAGAGAGAGAAAGAGAGAGAATGAGACAGCAAGCAGGGGAGCGACAGATGGAGAGGGAGAGAGAGAATCTTAAGCAGACTCCATGCTCAGTGCTAAGCCCAACATGGGGCTCCATCTCACAACCTTGAGATCGTGACCTGAGTGGAAATCAAGAGTCAGATGCTTAACTTACTGAGCCACCCAGGCAACCCTGCTATTTTCAATAAAGTGTGCATATTTGAATACTTTATTTTAAGCCTAATTAATGATTTTCTTGCTAAATGTATTAAATGCCTTTCTGCTGTTTGGAAAAGGATAAAATATGGTCAAAACACTTACTGATAGCCAGGGTTTATTTATACCCTGTTTTAATATATTCATTTATTCATTTGACTTTAAATCTGATGGAGGGTACTGAAAGCCACCTTATCATTCTTTTTCTTTCTTTTGGATATGAGTTCTTTCCCTTATTTTGCCTAGTTTTAGTTCATTCTGCCACTTTTCATAGTTTTTGCTTCTGATCTACTAAGTTCTCCCTATTAGTCACTTATACCCACCCTCAGATCTATCACTGGGTCAAGGGTTTGTCTGAGTTTCTGCAGGACAGCATGGTTGCCATTTAAGTAAGCATTTTTAAATTGTGGAAAATCAAAGATAATAGGCTCTGAGTAAATCTTATGGGCTTTACTTTACCTATTTTTTTGTGCTACCTCCTCTAGCTTTTCAGAGGTCTTTTTTGCTACTTCTCTCTCAGTCCAACCTAGTTAAGGTTCATCTATTCATTAAACAAACATTTACTGATTACCTACTACATTGGGCTAGTGGAATATTTGGCCCTTACAGACAGTAGGCCATGAGAATAAACAAATAGTATCCCTGTCTTCAGAAAATTTCAGTTTGGGATTGAACAGATGAACAAATAATAAATAGATAGAAAGAAAAACAAATATGAGAAGTTGGAAGCTTTATTGTAGAAATCTCAGCATTAAAGGCACATAAGAAGTTCTCCCCCAGTCTTTAAGGGAAGGCATAATTACAACAGAAGTTTAGTTGAATTCTGAAAGCAAGAGGGAGAAAAACATTTCAGACAGACTCAGCAGCTCTGAATCAACCCAACTGATCAGAGAATTTTTAACATTTATAAGTATAATTTCCAATTACTTGGAGAATATTAAGTAGTTCAGCATAATTGGAGTGAGAATCCAAGAGGGTTTCTTCAGACAAAATGCAAGACAGCTGGTCAGAGATCAAACCTTGCACAAATGTGTTGGGGGCATATACCAACTGTGACTCTGAAATCTCTTTGGACCTCCTCCCCAGATCAAATATGCAGGGTGGTGATATATGACCTATTCTTTGAATAGATCAGCAGAACAGGGAAGAAGAATGATAAAGTCTAGAGGCCTGGAAACTTAAAGGTTTCTTTTGTGTTCCATGAGTACTACATCAAAAAGATTCTGCTTTCAGTTGTGTGAACTGAGGATGAATGGTGTGAACACTTCCAGATTCATTATTCTCTGTATTGCACTTGTTCTGTAAACAATGAATCCACGTCACTACTTCAGTTCTACCATCCCAGACTCCCTAAAGGCACCAGTGTCCTCTGTGCTAGCAAATTCCACACTTTTCAGACCCCTCAATAGCATCTGAGAACATCTTTCCTCCAAACATCTATGAATTTGGTCCCTGGAACAACCCTCTCAGATTTTCCTCTTAATCTACAGCTTTCTTTCTCTTTCCCCTCCCAACTTCTCTTCCTATTCATCTTCTATAAATAAGGGGTTCCCAAAGGTTGGCATCTGAGCCCTTGGTCTTTGTTTATTCTCTCCTTAGGTGATTTTGTCTCTCCCCATGGTTCTGTTAACATTTATACACAAGTGACTCCCAAGAAATTATCTTTAGCTCACAGCTCTCTTCTCATACCTGGATCCACATATCCAGTTGCTCATTTAGCATTTCCAGTACATTATTTACCAGGCATGTCAATCCAATATGTCCCAAACCAAGCTCATGACCCAAATACCTCCACCCCCTTTTAGTGTTTCCTATCTTGATAAACACAATAATCACCCAAGTGGGTGCTCATAACAGAAATCAGAGACTCTTCCTTGACATTTCTTTATCTCTCACCCTCTACATCTCATGAAGTAATCGACTTACTCTTGCTTATTTCATCTTTCTGAATATTTCTGGAATCCATCCATTCTCTCCAGCTACCACCACATAAAAGCCATCATCCTCTCTCACCCTGATCAACTGCACTTCTCTTGATAAATAGTTGACAGAGCTGCCAAGGACAACTAGGCTCTTGCAGAGTTGGCTGCCCTCTTCCTTCCTGCCCCATGCAGTTCTCCCTACACATGAGGAAGAATATGGTAGGCTCATTGTAAATTAAAAAGAAAATCTGCTTTGGAATTGGAAAAACTGAGTTTTAGTCCTAGTTAATAATGAGCTCTAAAATGGGAATAATGTCTCCCTCTCAGGGGATGTAACAAAGGCTAAGCAAGGCAATATAAGTGAAAGTCCTCTGTACACCATAAAGCATAACACAAATAGAATATGGGAGTTTAGGATATATAAAATATTCTAGGAGCCTCTCATACATACAATGCAATTTAGATAGTAAAACTAAATGTGTGTTAGTGGCTCTCAATGTTTTTTCTTCCTCTCTGTCTACCATTCTCAAGTCAGAACGATACAAAATTCATCATGAACCATGTAAAATTGGTTACAACATACTTCTGTCAATGCATCTCATTATACTCTTCAATTTTCAACGATAAGTTTAAAGAAGTCTCTGCCTCTGACCTCTCCCCCATCCCAAGATTGTCAAATTTGTGTCGTTCCTGCAAGTTAAAAGTATATTAATTCTAATAGGTATAATCAGTTTTCTAAAATGTATTTTGAAACATATGTATTTCTTAAACTTTAAAATAAATAAAAACAGAAAAATACTTATAAGAAAAAAATTCCCAGAGGTTAATATATCAACTAATGGGGTGCCTAGGTGGCTCAGTTGGTTAAGCGTCCATCCGACTCTTGATATCGACTCAGGTCCTGATCTTGGGGTGGTCGTGGGGTCAAGCCCCACGTCGGGCTCTGTGCTGAGTGTGGAGCCTGCTTGGGATTCTTTTTCTCCTCCTCCCTCTGCCCCTCCTTCTCTCTCACTCACTCTCTCTCTCTCTCTCTCTCTCTCTCTCAAATAAACTTAAAAATATCTACTAATAATAGTTTTAAGTTTTAAATTATTTATGATTACTTAGGGAATATCACTTTCCATTTCTTAACTAAATTTCCTTGTCTCTTTATTACATAAATAGGAAACAACAGCAGAGAGGGATATACAAGATATATCTGCTTCCTAGGTTAGAAAGCAAGGAAGCACAGATTAAACCGACAATACAGAATCATAATTTATCACATTCATGGAAAATAGTTTTAAAGAAAAGACTTGTATTTCTAGAAAGAAAATATCTCTATAATTAGATAACCCATGTTTATTGTTTATTGGATAAAATTGCAGCCATAGTAAACTATTGACGATATAGTAACCACAATTCTCTAGAAATATTTTTCAGTAATAAATAGCATCACAGATTTATATTTGTTTGCTATATTTTCCATGAGCAGAGTTGTCTTGAAAGATAGGTCAATATCAATAAGAAATAGCTAACTCTGATTAGGAGTATTCAGGCAGCATTATATCCATATGTGTAAATTCCAGGTCGGGCATTCATTTTAAACTACTTTTGCTGCCTTACTAATGCTATCATATCAACCAAAGGAGCACAGAACTTGAATTCTTCCAAGGAACTGCCAGAGTCACTTAGTCCAAGCAAAGAAAAGAAGCCAATTATGAATTTCATTACTTCCACAATTCTCCTCAAGAGGAACATAATAGGAAAGAACATCAAATTAAAGAAAGGAAACCTCACAGTATTCAAGGGATCTTGATAAAACCAAGCTTAGCATAGAAGTTCTTCTGAAATTAGATAGGGTAGGACTCACAAGGAGGTTTGAAATTTATTCCAAGGTAAAACAACTTCTTACCACCTTACCTTTTCCTTTGTTTAGTCTGATTCTAGTGTTATTGTAATTATTGGATTAGTGATTCATTTTAAAAGCCAACTTTTTAAACTTGAAATAGCTTTGTGAAAACATCTCAGATTTCAGCACCTGAAGATAAATGTTCATGGTTTTGTCAATTCACTACACGCTCTCTAAAGGAGGCATCTTTCCTTCCTTTCCCTCTGCCTCTGAGGAGGCTTTGAAGTTTTAAAAGAACTTCATATATTTAGGAAACATAGTGATTATCCCAAAGCTCTGAGCTTGAGTAAGAAGAAATAGTGTTCACCTCAGGAACATTATTGCAAAAGACTAAAGATGTGTTGGCATATGCCAGGCAGGAATGGGTGCCAGAACCCTTTGATGGAAATCCACAGTTTCAGAAAGATAACCAAGCAAAACACAACAAACAGTGAAAGTTAATTGCCAGAGGCAGGATTGTCTTCATAATGGATTGCTTCTGCGTGATTTACCATCTAGAGTTAATTAACCACAGCTAGGGTGGGACTGCTTCCTGATTTCACTGAGGTACATCTCACTGGCAGCATCTATGTCCACCCATTAGCATTATCCTCCTGTGATGCTGTCCCTAATAGAAGGGCAAGGTAAAGCCCATGTCTCTCGACAGTACAAAACGCCATAAAGGAGGAGTTGCATGAAGAACTGAAATGACAGTTCTTATGGGATCAAGCAGAAAAGCACTGAGTTTTACTGTTAGCAAGGGATCAGCTTCAATCAATTAATTACTTAGACTAATTAAGATAATGAACAACAGCAAGCCCTACAATCAATTAGCTTTATCCAAATTTTCTGTTTTGTGGATAGGACCTTAAGGACAACACCCTTTTAGTTGCTTAGTTGCTGCAACTATAAAATGTTATTAAATTAATTAAGGGGATACAATCCTACACTACTTTAAGCAAAAATACAAGGTCATTTGAGTGATTCTCTGGCGACAGATGGTTGTGAAAAAGTGTTACCTAGGTGGTTAATATTCCAGGCTGCCTGGGGTGGCTCAGGTGGTTAAGTTGTCCAACTCCTGGTTTAGGCTCAGGTTATGACCTCACCTCACTGGTTCTTGAGTTTGAGCCCCTCATGGGGCTCTGTGCTGGCAGCAGGAAGCCTGCAGGGAATTCTCTGTCTCCTTCTCTCTAGGCCCCTCCCCCACTTGCACTCTCTCTGCCTCTCTCAAAATAAATAAATAAGTACATAAATAAACAAACTTAAAAACAAACAAAAAATTCCATCAGAACTGTAGATTTTAAATGGGATTACGTCTCTCTAAAGCAAGTAGTCCATCAAAGACAGTAATTTGTGTCCTTTTGGTCACCCAGTCTCTATTATTTGCTTCACTTCAAAGTAAGCATGTAGGAATATAAACCCTTTCAAAATCTATCGTAAAGTAGCAGTGTTCCTCGATTACATTGTTCTTAGGGAAAAATGTTCCTTAAATTATGTACTATAGCCTAAAAAATTCATAGAATTCATAAGCATGAAGAACAGACAAGAAGCAAGCAGTAAAGGGGTGAGAGGACAACACTGAACACAAAAGTAGCCCAAGTTCTAGATACTTTTCCTGCCCCTCTTCTGATTCTACTTTGGAATTAAAGCTTTTTAGTCTGATCCTTAATTATACTGGGTGTTCCTTAGAGAGAAACGGTCTCATTCTATCATGTTTAGTCATGATCCCTATTATAGCATAATCAATTATTATTATCTAGAAGGAGTAATCTTAAATAACTCTTACCCAAAGGAAAATTAAATAAATAACAAAAAAAAATTGAAGTAAACAAAACTTAAAAATGTGCCATGTCCATGCAAACCATAGTGTTTTAATCTGTCCCATCCACCACATCCCTCAGTTTACCGACATACTTCAGGTGTTTTCTCTCAAACAAAATTGAGTCATAGTGTGGGTTTCCTGGTACACTGCCCACAGTAATGCTTTCTGCTTACAAAGGAAGTTCAAACTCACCCATGGATGAAAGGTGCTTAGATTTTATACCTTACAGACTAAGCCAGCTCTGCACCAAACAAAAGAACTGATTCAGTTTCCAAAGCCTTCTGAGGCAGCTCTCAAAATGAAAAGGTGGTCTCAACCCAACATCATAGATGCGTTATACGAAATTTAGGTCTGTTATTTAATAAGCCAAGCAGTCACTGAGAGCCTCCTCAGTGTCAGGCAATATGCAAATTACCCAGAACACAGATGAAAGCATCTGGACACTAATGGGAGGGTATGTCTATTTAACCATCTACCGGTATCAAAATGAAAAAAAATAAAATAAAATAATGTGACTGAAGTTATAAATAAGTAAAAATGTGCTCAGGGAGCACAGGATAGGGTTCCTATAAGTTCAATAAAGACAGGAGCAAATGAAGCGCATAGATTGTGGCATACAGATTAATATGCAGTCTCTGAAGTCAAACTACTTAGTCATGAATCATGTCTTCACCACTTTATATGAACACTAAGGACAAGTTACTTAACCTCTCTAAACTACAATTTACCCTATCTCACAGGCAAGGATAATAAGGGCTTCTAAAGGAGAGAAGTACTCTAGTGATTAAATGAGATAATCCTCATGCAATACATTGCATGCACATGCTAAGTACCCAATACTTGTTAGCTCTTTCTATTACCAATACTAGAAAGTATTTTTCTTTGCAATAGTGGAGAATATGTACCCTGGTAATGAGTTTCCTTAACAGCCCATTGCAAGAAAGCAAATCTTTGAAAGTATTGGCTCTTTCAAATGTCCTGGGGCAAGTATGTAAAAAACTCATGTTGATTAGGAATTAAAATATAAGAGCTAAATCAAGAAGATATCAACATTTTGTCCCATGTATCATCTCAAATGTGTTTCTGTTTTGAGTTTATTTATTTATTTTGAGACAGAGAAAGAGAGAGAGAGAGAGAAAGAGCACAAGCAGAGGAGGGGCAGAGAGAGAGAGAGAGAGAGAGAGAGAGAGAGAATCACAAAACAGGGCTCGAACCCACAAACTACGAGATCATGACTTCAGTCAAAACCAAGAGTCAGAAGCTTAACCAAATGAGTCACCCAGGTGCGCCCTAACTGTGTTTTTAAATAAGAATAAACAATTATTCATGTAAATATACCCTACCAAAAGTATGGAGAAGTCTTTTATTGAAAAAGACTTTATTTCTTTATTTCTTGGCCTTGTAAGGGCCTTCTAACACTTGGTGATCATAGAATTATTTCAGGATCATTATCACTGAATAATACTAGGCTTAGGGTTAAGACAAAAATACAAATTCATCTTGGTAATCATTTTAATCATCAAAGTACACAGCTTTCAAATAATATTTCTAGTTGGTTCAGGGAAATTTTAAAAATCCTATGTGTTCTTATGTAATTATGTGTAACGTGAAAATCTTTATTTTAATGTAAAATATCTCAGTTGCCCAATTCATGCTGACATTAATGTTGTTTCACTCTTTAAATCAACATAATTGATTAAATAGTTGTTAAATACCATTACAAAACGTTGTTAAGAACTCACTACCAGTATATATATATATATATATATATATATATATATATATATATATACACACACACACACACATAAGATAATAATATATTTCATCAGCAATATAAAATAATTGTCTTGGTAATTAAGGAAGCTCATTTAGTTCTAGTGCTGGTTTATTCAAACATATAATTACACTGCATAACTAGCAAGTACTCCTTTTAATCAAATATATAATTATTAAAATATTCCTGAGGGATATAATTGGCATATTATAAATATATTTCTATCATGACTACTTAAACCTTTAAAAAGGCCTTGGTTTAATTAGCATACAGTAACTCTTGTCTTGAAATGAAATTAAATCCTTAAGAGAAACAACTAATTTGAAGCATAATCTTATATTACCTAAATATAATTATCAAACCTCGCCAATAAAAATAATAAAGAAAACCCTAGAGAGATGATTTACCAAAAATACAACGATCACGTGTCTCTAAGCATGAATTCTCAACCCAGATTGCACAAGAGGACCACCTGGGGAGCTTTTATAAAAACCATCAGCCCAGGCCCCATGCACAGAGATACTGTTTCAATTGGCTGGGAGTGGGGCCCAGACATCTGTGTTTTTTGTTGTTTTTGAAAGTCCCCAGAACCACTGCACCAGAGACTGATTAAAATTTATTTTTTCCCAGTCCGTAAATGTTTATAGCATCTTTATTCATAATCACTAAATATTTGAAACAACCCAGATGTCCTTCAACCGGTAAATGGATAAGCAAACTGTATATGTACATACGATGCAACACTACTCAAGCAACAATCTATTGATTCATGCAACAACACGGATGAATCTGAAACGCACTTTGCTAAATAAGAAAAGCCGGACGAGGACCGGACGAGGACGGCTCCACTCTGGAGCAGTGTGAGGGTATTTTGAGGTGTAGGACCTGCAGGGTAATTGCGGTGGAGGATGTAACACTGTGCATCTGTTCAAACCCACACAAATGTACACCACAAATAATGGATTTTACTGTATATAAATTTCTAAAAATCAATCAGGAAGTAGGGAGTGGGAAGCAAGAGAATGCAGACCATGATCAATCAATCCAACCACTTTACAAATGTAAAGTCTAGTATCACGTAACTAGACTGAAGGAGAGGGGGAAAGAACTCTCCGAAGGAATTTTGGAAAACAGTGTTTTGACTGGATACCGGAAGGCTAGAACAGCCCATGGTAACAGCATTTTCTTGTTCTGAAAAAAAAAAAGAACACAGTCATTACCCCCCAAAAAGGTCTAGAATTTTATAATTTCTGTAATACTTATTTTGATTTCCTCTTTTTCGGCTGTGTGGCTGTATTTAATAATAAACAACAGAAGATATTCTTACAGATCTGAAAGGCTTCATAAACAAACGTGTAAACGTGGACAGAGATTGCATTTGGATCCAGAACAGGGACTCTCACAAAGCCAAGGGCAAAGGGAGTTGAAAACGCAGCAGTGCAGAGGCTGCCCCAGCAGGGAACAATCAACTCATTTAATCAGAGAGCTGATCTTCCAGCTAATATGTACTTTATTCCACCACTTTAGATCTTTTCATGCTAATAAAATATGAATATGTGAAAATGATATTGATTCTTTAGTTTGTCAAAATCTCAGAATAAAGAAATGCATTCTTAGAAACCTACAAGTAATATAGTATGTTTTTTATTTATTTCTTTATTTTAGAGACAAGGAGAGCACGTGCAAGGAGAGGGATAGAGAGAGAGAATCTTAAGCAGTCTCCACGCTCAGCATGGAGCCTGATGCGGGGCTTGATCCCAAGATCCTAGGATCGCTACCTGACCCGAAATCCACAGTCAGACGCTCAATCCACCGAGGCACCCAGGTGCCCCTGTTTATTTCTAAAACAGAATTTGAGAGGATTAAAAGTTAAAGACTTAAAAGAAAACCTTACAACTCCTCCTAAATAACCAGTAGTCCAATGCAAGAATTCCAGGCTGATACAAACCATTCGATTGGAAGACTGTCTATGGTTTGTTCCTGAACTGAATCCCCGTCTTGTCCACCTAAAATCTTTATCCACTGTCATATGACCTGGGGGCTGTGGTGAGAATTACTGAGGTCTGACCTGTGAGGTCCCCAGTGACTCAGGTGAAGCCTTGGCATCAATCTATCAGAATGCTATAGGCCAGAGAATCCTGGGAAATTTATTATTGGCCATGATAATGAAAGCTTGGCCCTAAGTTTACAGCCTAAGGAAATATAAGTGAATCATACTAGAAGTGGGCCACAAACTTAAAACAATGGTCTACATAAACTGTTTCTTCTTTCCCATTCATTTTGCTTTGAATGCACAGAAATCCATCACTTTAGGAGAGGAATTTAGTACCTGAATTATCATTGCCATCAAGAGCAATGATAGATTTTCTATATTGTAACCAAAGTAACCCTGATCAAACCCAAATATAATCATCTTCACCTTCTTCCTCTAAAACCATTTTTCTTTACTACTGTCCCCTTTATTCTGCCCTCTTCAGACACAAGTCATGATTCCCTGGCTTCGGGGCCTTGGTACAAGCTGTTTGGTTTTGGTTTTGGTTTTGGTTTTGGTTTTGGTTTTGGTTTTGGTTTTTCTGTTTGTAGGCTCTAACACCCCAGAATCATTAGTAAACTCTTAAATATTCTTCAGGATCTCAACTCACTATTGCTTCCAGGGAACCTGACCTCCCAACTAGGTCAATTCTCCTTACATTATAGATGTTCTGTACCAGGTTCCTCTCCTTCTAAACCCTTGTTCCATTTATTCCCCTACTGTTCCTAGAACATCCAGGCACCTCCTATCCCAGTGTCTTTGAACTGGCTGCCCTCTCTGCCTGGAGCATTCCTTGATGATTAACTTCTCCACCTCTTTTAAATCTGCTTAAATGTCACCACCTCAGTAAGGCCTACCTTGACCTGACCACTCAACTTGAAATTGCATTGGAATCCTCCTCCCCACTCCTGATTCTGCTTCTCTGGTCTTTTACCCCATAATGTTTATAACCTTTGAGCACATAATACACTTTATTATTTATAATTTGTGTTGTTTACTGTATTGTATTTGTTATCCTATTTCATATTTTGAGGCCCCCTAGAATGTGATTTTTATGGTACAATATTTTTGTTGTTGTTAGTATGTTGGGTTGCTGATATATCTCAAACCCTAGAATGAGGAGAATATCTCTGGAATGAATTGCTTAAGGACCATTTATGCAAAATGTTTAGAAAGAGAAAAAGGATACTCAGATGTCCAGGACCTGAACACCATCTGCAAATTAGAACGTGTGAGCAAAATCATCTCTCAGCGAAAATAGTTTTGTATAACTTTAAGGTAACAAATTAGAAAGCATTGGTAATTAAGCACAGAGGAGGAAGTAAATCTTGCAGCCTCCATTACAGTTACAAGCCCATAATCGTTGCTAGGCACCTCAAGAACATGATCATAATTACTCCCCAGATAATAAGTGCAGGTTGAGGAAGGGTTTAAATTAAGTTTAAAATTAAGTTTAGAGGGGTTAATAAACTCTTCCAAGTCCAACCATCTAAAACTAGCAAAAGACATAATTTGAACCCAGATCTTTTTACTTAAAAGCCAATGTTCTTTCCAACACATGTTTCTTCTGACTAGAATTTTAATTATCATACATGGCCCACAAAAATGCAGCAGTCCCACCAACTACATACCATAGCAACTCTTCAGGGAGTCTCAGTATACGGAGGGAAATATGAAAGTCGATATTTCTGATTAGTATCACCCAAATGATCAGGCAACAATCATGCTTCATTTGATCTTTTTAGTACTGAAAAGTTTAAGGAACGTTACAGAAGGAATGCCATCAAAACAGATAAAGTGAAAAGTTTTAGCACCAAGTCTTTAGTCTTCATGCAATTAGAAAGTCATTTTCACAGAAATATCTTATTTTCAGACATGAGTCCATCAGTACAGCCCTCTGTTTCCACCCAGCTGCTCACTTGGGCAGTGCCCTTCTGAGCACTGGCCTTTGAAATGCTAACTCATGGGCTGAACAACTGTTCACCTGCTCTTTAGCCTTAAACATTCTGAGGCTTTACATTGGGTAGTCAGAGCAGGTCCTGATAGAAAAAGGAGCTCAGGGCCACCAGGCTGACTTGACTACAAGGGACAAATCAGCAGGCAGGAGACAGAGCCTCTCCCCAGCCTCAGGCTATGAGGGGCCACCTGAGGTTCTTAAACCTGGCATTGTTAGAACACACAAAACTGGGAAGGAAAGGAATTAAATGAATAATTCATCATCCCAAATTCACATTCACCAGAAGTATCTATATAATGGCAGTTAAAGGACTTTAAATGTGTCCTTCTGCTTTATATTTTAGTGTGAGATACCAGGTAATGGAATCTATTCTCTAATTCACTTTCCACAAACAGAATCAACCCAAATGTTTGCTGCTAGTGCTTTGTTAAACTCTCTGCTATTGTTAAACCAGAGAAATGGCTGGAAACTGCTGGGATTGGGAAGTTTTATTCATTTCAATTCTATAAATTTCTACTGAGACCCTATACAGAGAGTGAAAACTTGTGGTCCCAGACCAGATCCATCCCAAAGATGTTTTTGCTTCAGCCTCAATATTATTGTTGCCTCATGATTTTTAATTGAAGCCAAAATGTAAAAATTAGGGATGTTTCACACACAAATCTGGATTTCAAGCTTCTCTAGGAAAATCAGAAAATCCTGGGCATGCCTTCCCAAATGGCAAGAATAGGCTAGGTGCTTGCTTGCCTCATGAGATCCAGCACAAACTTTCCAAGGAGTTGAACTGGCCTGCTTCAATAATGAATTTTATTTGACTAGTACAGAGGCCATTGAATTTGCTGTCCCTGGCTACATTCAAGGCTCAGTATTGAGACAGGCCTAGTACTGGGACAGTACTTCAAGAAGGCAGTATCTAAAATGAGTAAATACACTTGCCCTAGGCATGGGAAATGAGATTTAAGACAACTACTAAAAGTAATATATGGAAACTATCAGAACTGTCAGGAGGGACACAAAAGCCATAATAAAGTACATTAGGTGTATTGGCAGAGGGATGAAAGAGAAATACATGAAGAAGATGGTTCTGCCTACTTCTGTAGCTGTTCTCTCTGTGACTTATGCAGTACTTTCCAAGTTCAACCCATCACAAAATCTTTTAATCTTCTCGAATAAATTTTTAATCTTCTCGAATAAATTTTGTATCTGGAACCTCCTTATCCTAGAACTGCAACCACAGTTCAGGTACTCATGACCCTGATTGTGTTTGATATTACAGCAGTTTCTTAACTGGTCTCACACCCTCAAAACCATCCTCAACTCAACCAACTGTCAGTGATCTACTAAAAACACAAGTTGGACCACATCATTTTCCAGTTTAAAAGATTTCATCGGCTTCCCCTATTAGTTGGTAATGCTGGGCTTTGCCTGAGAATGAACTGAGGGTCCTTTAAAGAATTCCCTACCCTTGGTCCTTACCTTCATATATTTTGCGTTAACGGGTCAGTGTGTGGCCTAGACGACTATAGTTTCAGCCCCAAGTAACTCCCAAGTATCATCAGGTTGAGAATCACTGATCTACCAGGCAAGTCCCAAGCTCTTTAGCTCTGCCTTAATGCTTTCCAATATGTTTCCTGTCTCTACCATACCTGCTAACGTTGCCTTCAAACTCCAGTGACGACCTGCTAGTGGCAATACTGTGTGTGCATGTTCACTATCGCATGTCTACTTCCCAGGTTTTTGTAACCTCTTTCCTCCCCCACTATTCTGAAAGCACCAACTTAGCTCTGTCTTCTTGTTTTCTCCAGGTGCTTGGGACACAGAGGGCACCTATGTAAGAGTGGAGGAAGACAGTAGTGAAGATGGCACCAGAAGAGTAACTAAGATTTGGAATGGCTACGATGTGCAGTCATAAAGGGAGAAGAGAAGAATATTAGTAAAACTGGAAAAACACAATGCACTTTTTGAGATAAACAGAATGCCGGTGAATATGCAACTGTGAAAGCTTTTTTTAGGCTACAAAGAGGAGTCCAGTGGCCTGGGTAAATACCACAAAGGGAAGTGAGCCAATTTATTTCCTGCCCAATGGTGGCATCGGATCCATTTGTTAAACTGCAAACTCTCTAGAGAAAATAGGTTCCAGAATACAGGCAATTGTTTTATTATAATTATCATAATACCCTTCCTGTTTCCATCTCTCACTCCAAATCAGAACAATTAAAATGCAAAAAGAATTATGTGTTTTGCAATTGCTAAATGATCTTTTTATATCCCTTGGCTGATGCAGTTCTGATTATTTCAGAAACAGTAGTTCTCCACAGTGGTTTCTGCTGCTTACTTCAAATGATTCATGCAGTGGGGCTCTCATTCTTTCCCATGAGATTTTACTCCATAGTCAAATAGTCTTAATCATTAGTCAGCTTCCTTCATATCCAGCCAAGAGTTTTGCTTAATATAATTAGTCCTACTTTTTCATACAACTCTATACAGCCTCTGTCCTTATGAGAATAGAGTTATGCTTGCATTCATTTTCAGAAACTTGTACCTTCTACTAGTTGCCAGGACAAACTGGCAACAGTTGGTTCTTTATATTTTTCCATGTGAGTCAAGAATTCCAATTGCAATCAATTGTAAACTGCCCCCTCACCACAACCCATGAAGGCTTTTCAATTTGCTGACATATTGGATCATAAGTGTTATTTCTGAACATCGCTGCTGGATCAATGGTGCTTTCTCGTGGGAGTTTTATTTTCCTTTTGATTTATAAGCACTGTGATGGTACAGAGTACATCTGTACCAGAAGTACCTGTGATGTGACCAAATTCACCATGATGTTTCCTGCTCTGGCTTGCCTCTACAAAACCAATATCAGGCTTCAATACCCATGATTACAAACCTGTTTCTTTACAGACCCAGTTACAACATTCTCATCAAATGTAACAATTTCCAGCACCTTTTTCTCTATATTTAAGGTGTTCGTAGCTCCAAATGCCAGGCTCACAGCGCAATGAAAAATATCCCACAGCTGATAAATTATTCATTTTTCAGGAGTTTGCAATTTGAAGTGGCACTAACAGCAGAGTACCTGAAGCACCCCCAAAAGACATAAAGTGCAGTAACATCCAAAGCTTTTGCCACATAAATTCCAAAGGTTAAGCGCTATTAAACATCTCTGTTTATCAAGAGATGTGCTCCTTGAACTTATTTATTCTAATTAATCTGCTCCCAATAAACATTACTAACAAAGCAAAGTGCTAAAAGAGGCTAATCAAAAGCGTCTTCTTTCCTTACCTCATCTCACCAGGTTAAAACAAGGTCCTCTGCTAATAAATATTTTCCACTTCCCACTGTCTGGTGAGGACTTGTAAATGAGTAGGGTCAAAAGCAGGGGTTGTCAAGCCATGAACTCAGTCCAAATCTGGCTCACTGCACGTGTTTTTAAGTTTTATTTACTCCCATTTTTTAATATACTGTCTGTAGCTGCTTCCTTCCTATAGTGGCAGAGCTGAATAGTTGTGACAGAGTCTACATGGCCCACAAAGCCAAAAATATTTACTATATGGTCCTTTACAGAAAACATTTGCCAACCTCTCATCAAAAAGCATGCAAAATGTGTACAGGTTTCAGAATTTTTGCTCTGGGTAGGGCTTTAACTGACGTGTATCAATGTGTTCATCTACCCAGAAAAAAGCTGCCTTTAAGTACTTGTTATCTAGAACATCATCTGTGTTACAGTTCCTGAGGAGAAGGAAGAATGAAGCAACCATAGGTCCAAGGTTGCTCCTCAAGCTGACAGGTGCTTCATTTTCATGACAATAATCACCATGTATTTCAGCTATTTACTGGTGTATTTTAAACCACCTCAAAACTTGTTTTAAGGCAAAGATTTCTTTGCACAGGATTCTGCTCTACAGGCTTCAGCTGGGTGGTCCTTCTCTTCCTCTCCACTGACATCACTCACGTGGCTTGCAGTCACCAGGAGGAGGCTGGACTCTGGCTGGAAAGCTAAGATGGCTTTGCTCATATACCTGGCTCTTCACCTGGGATGGTTACAACTTGTGTGGGTGGTCTAGGCATTTCTTTCTCTCCATGGGGTCCTTACTGCAGGGTAACTGGATATCTTTCTATGATGAGTCAAGGTGCCACAGAGTGGAAGTGGAAGCTCCCAGCCTTCTTCTTCTTGTTTTTTTTTTAATGTTTATTTATTTTATTTTTGAGAGAAAGAATAGGGAAGGGTCAGAGAGAGAGGGAGACAGAGAATCCCAAGCAGGCTCCGTGCTGTCGGCACAGAGCCTGACATGGGGCTCAAACCCACAAACTGTGAGATCATGATCTGAGGCAAAACCGAGAGTCAAACGATGGACTGGCTGAGGCCCCCAGATGCCCAGAAAGCTCCCAGACTTCTAAGGGGTAGGACCAGCACTGGAGCAGCATCACTTCTACAACATTCTACTGGTTAAAGCACAACCAAGTACCAATACACGTTCAAGGGGAGAGTCGTCCTGCTTCCCTTTGAGAGGTGCTGTAAAATACCCGGCCACGATTTCCTACCTATCACATTCTAGGAGGATGAGGACATCATGAGCACAGCGATAAAATCTTGAAGGCACACCTTACTGCTAACAATTTAGAATCATATGGACAAACAAGGAAGCCTATCGAAAAATAAAGGTCATTTTATAATAAAACACTGGTGGCAGAGAATGCAACATTTCCCAAACTGACAGTATTTTCTTCTTTTATTAAATTGAAAGGGGACAACAGCTTTTCTAAAAGCCATTTGATGCTTCTCTAATTCTTACATAGTGCATATACCATGGCTATGATCTAATCTTTCCTCCATGACCCTGAATCCTCATTCTGACTGTCAGTGAGGCTCCTGGACAGCTGCCATGGAGCTGGGCCTCCCGGGCCTGTTGCACTGCCAGCATCACTCAAGCACTCTCCACACAGTTCTGACTGCCCTGCACTGTGAGTTCTTGTACCCGCTCTTTTTAACCCATCTGCCTCCTGCCTGGACAAAGAGTCAAGAGAGCTGAGTTCTAGGCCCTTCGCCATTACCTATTCCCCTTTTTGCTCCAGGCAGTTCACCTGTTCTGACCCTTGGTTTCTTTTATCTGAGAAGTGGTGATAATAAAAAGTATACTGCCTACTTAGGCCTAGAGTTTTCAGGAACAGATTAAAAATAAAATGTGTTTAAATAACTATACAAGGGAAAGGTACTATCATAATCATTGCAAGGAGACAAAATTGCATTTTATTACTAAAATAAAATAAGAATAATACATTACAGAATTAATTTAATATTGTATAAAATACATACTTAATATAATAATGGCTACCATTTATTTAGTGCTTCCTGTGTTTTAGGCATAGTTCTAGCACCTTACGTTGGCTAGTAGTTAATTTTCACAGCAACCCTACCATTACCATTTGATATGCTAGACCACAAAGCTGAGGCATGAAGAGATCAGACAATCTGCCTCTGGTCACACAGATATTAAATGGAACTATGACTGATATTTCCCAGTTTGCATAGCTGATTTCAAGAACTTCTGAAAGGTCTATCATACGTCTGACAAAACTTCCTCCTTCCAAACCCCACAGAAGTTAGAAGGGGAGCATTTACCTCTCCCAACCTCTGCCCCACAGTCTGTTCCAGAGCTGATGCACTAGGAGTGGTTCTAAACCAGAGGTGATTTTGTCCCCCAGGTCTCATTTGGCAATGTTCAAAGACATTTTGGTGGTCACAACTGAAGGCCAGGGTGCTAATGGTAGAAGCCAGGGAGGCTACTACTTATTCTATGATACTCAGGGCAGTTCCCAACAGCAAAGAATTCTTTAGCCCAAAATTTCAATTGTGTCAAACTTGGAGTACACTGATGGCAGAAACACAGCACAGAGAGACTTCACTTCGAGTTCAGCACATAGGGGACACCCAAATCTATGATGTAGATGCTTTTGTTTATTTGTTTGTTCTGTTTGTTGCTGCTCTAGGGTATATGCTGCTTAGTTCCTTGATCTGAAAATCATCTCAATAGGTGAAAATGCTAGACAGGCGATTTCTGCACACATCAGGCATTACAGTATATACGATGGGATGAAAACAAACCCTAACTGAATGCCTGCCGTGTATCAGGCATGTCAGAATTCCCAAAGAGTCAGAAGAATTAAGAAAATTATTCCAGGTAAGCAGAAGGGCAAGAATTTAAGCCAAATCTGGTTGTTTACAACATGTACTATTTTAGAGTAAATACATTTAAGTTATGGTTTAATAATCCTTATTCTATTTATTACTTTATATCCCCATTGGACTTAAAACTAAGTACAAATATGTTAAATCACATAAAATCAAGATTTTTTTTCTTGGAAATGGAAGCGGTTAACCAGGAAAACTTTTATTTAAATGCTTTCATCTGTAAAGGAAATACATACTAAGAAGCACTGAGGAGTCAATTGCTATCACCCTGACTAAATGGAAGCACGCAGAGCAAAGACCTATTAAAGTTCCCTTCTTCCCTGCAAGTCAGTGTTGCCGATCACCCTCCAATTACAGATCTGCTTTTCCTGCGTACCCTCCCCAGTCCTCTCCAGCTATGGATATCGATGAAGGAACATGCAGACTTAATTACATGTTTCCAATGTAAAACTATCACCTGCTTTAAAAGAAACACAAAAGTGGCCAGAGACAAAGAGCAAAACGCAGACATTTGTGCTTTTGCTAGCCAAAGGGTTTAGTGTTTAAAATCTACATTGGCTGGTGCAAAGAAATTTCAGTTAAGCCGTTTAGACAATGATTTATAACTTGATCAGGAAGGTAGGAAGTATCTACCTTCTAATGCATTATTTACAGAAAACATATTTATTTTGTTCTGGTAAGGGTTCACAGGACCCAAATCAAGTTTCACAGATAAATATCCCAAGAATATATTTGTTTCTTTACATCTCTGCCTAGCAATCCAAACTCCTTCCAAGGCCTACAGGGCCACAGGATCAAGCCCCTCCCTGCCTCTCCTACCTATCTCTTACCACTTGTGCTTCAATCTTCTGGGCCTTATTTTTTCCTTTGAACATGCTGGGCTCCTCCTTTGAAAATCACTGCTCATTTTGTCTGGATGCACTGAATGCCACTTTTTCAGGGCTGGTCACTTCAGAACATCACTCAGCTTAAGCATTTTGTCTCATTAAGCAATACCTTCCACGATATAAAATGGAGTGTCCTGCCTCCTCCTCCCCCCTTACTGTCATGTACATCACCTTGTTTTATTATCTTTGAAGCATGTGTATCTATCCAAAGTCATACTGTTCATTTATTCTTTGTCCATAACCTTGTGTTGTATTTTTGTCCATAACCTCTTTACATAGTGAGCACTCACTCAATGAAATATCATTACTTTTAATTTAACTGCTGTGATTTAAATGTGCTTTTTAAGGATAGATATTAGGGGGATTTTCTTTGTAATGACCTGAAATTACTATAGCTTAAAGCTATAAAGTACCTTTTCAGTGATAAACAATAATCCCTTTATAAAGACTTAGGGGAGGGGTGCCTGGGTGGCTCAGTTGGTAAAGCATCTGACATTGGCTCAGGTCATGATCTCACAGCTCATGAGTTCAAGCCCCGCATCGGGCTCTGTGCTGACGGGCTCTGTGTTTGGAGCCTGGAGCCTGCTTTGGATTCTGTGTCTCCCTTTCTCACTCTGTGTCTCCCACACTCATGCTCTGTCTCTCTGTCTCTCAAGAATGAATAAACGTCAAAAAATTAAAAAAAAAAAGAAGACTGAGGGGAAAATAAGTAAAATTAACAATAAACAACTAAGAAAGGAAAAAAAAAACCTGCTGAAATGTATTTGTTATACTTCCTGTACTTTTAGCTCAAAAGTGAAGTCTTGCATGCTTTTTAAATTGAAGATATAAGTAGTTAGCATATTTTAATGTTACATTTAATAACCATATTATAAAATGATTGTAATAACACCATGCTGTGATTTTGCAAAACCCATCACAAATCATAGACTGAATTTAAAACTTTGGTCAGAGAACAAAACTAAATTGAAATATTTTTGTACAGTCTGATTCCACCTTTTTACACAGATACTAACATAAAAATAAGTTCAAATAAAATTACCTAAACAACCAAAAAGGGAAATTATAAGAATGAGAAGTGATCTATTTTGGAAAGAAATATATAATGCCATGTTAAAAATAAAGGGTTACAGGGGCGCCTGGGTGGCGCAGTCGGTTAAGCGTCCGACTTCAGCCAGGTCACGATCTCGCAGTCCGTGAGTTCGAGCCCCGCATCGGGCTCTGGGCTGATGGCTCAGAGCCTGGAGCCTGTTTCCGATTCTGTGTCTCCCTCTCTCTCTCTGCCCCTCCCCCGTTCATGCTCTGTCTCTCTCTGTCCCAAAAATAAATAAACGTTGAAAAAAAAAAATAAAAAATAAAAAAATAAAGGGTTACTTCTCCTTCACTAGCCTGGTTTTCTCTTCCACTCCAAATCATAACGATCTGTTCCTGGTTCAAGTTCTAGTAGAGCATATCTTCACAATAGTCAATTAAAATATTCTTTCAGTGTCAAGGCTGTCCTGCCTCCCTAACCTCCACCACCCTGGTCCCTGTACCCCCATCAATCTGCATAGCTTCCAACCAGCCTCCCAACAGATCCAAGGCCACTCTGGCTGGCCTGGCTCCAAAGCTTCTCTACACTCAGCAGCCACAAGGATGTTTTTAAAATGCAAATTCCTTCCCTTCACTCCTCCAGCTGTTCCTAGAAGAAAAACGAAGATCTTGAACAAGTTCTATGAGGTCTTGCATTAGACAGTCTGTGCCTGTTGTCCAGCCCTATTTGAATTCTCTCTCCTCATTGTCTGGGATCCAGGAACATCCATCTTCTCATGCCCCAAAATATACTAGGTTATTCCCATCTCAGGGCTCACAGGCATGTCCTTTCTTGGACCTTAACGGGTCTTTCAGGTATAGTTTATTTAGCTTCCTTTCACCCACAAGATACTAGCTCAAAACTCATTTCCTCAGAGCTATGCATGTGATAAGATTTAACAGAATTATATAACTTTAAAAAGTAAGTTGATATAAAACAAGTAAACTGTAGTTTAGTTAGCAGTATTGTGCCAACATTGATTTCCTGATTTTGATAATGTACTCTCATTATATAACATATTATCTTGAGGAAAACTGGATGAAGGGTACATGGGAAATTCCTGTACAGTCTTTCAACTTCTTTTCAGCCTAAAATTATTCCAAAATTTAAAAAATGTCACTCCTTCAGGAAAGCTTTCTATTACTCTTCTGAACAGATGAGGCACTAAGCTCCTTATTTTCTTCCCTCAAATATTTAACACAGTCCAAAAGTGTAAACTTTTGAGATTAATGTTAAATATTTGTCTACCCTGCTAGAGTGTAAGCCCTTTGGGGTAGGGATCATATCTCTTTATCTCACCATTGTGTCTCCAGTAGCTAAGTCAGTACTTGGCACAGGGAATGTGACCAATAAACATTTATTTAAAGAGAGTATTAAATACATGAATGAGCCAATGAGTCAATGTCCTTCGGAAGCACAAATATATATAAAGATACATATTACATATTTAAAAGATACTGCTCAAATTACGAAGTTAATGGGATAATAAATTGTCAACAGAGATCTAAATATAGATGCTTCTAACTTGAAAATGATGCAAGCTAATGAGAAAAAAGTATAATAGCAACTAACATTTAGTAAATATCTAATCCTATTCAAGATGCTTTGCAAGCAGTTCTTTACTTAATCCTTATGATAACCATATCAAATGTGTGCTATTTTCAATCTTCATTTTACAGATGGGAGGCATACAGATATTTGTAACTTGCCCACGGTCAGAATAATTACATAGTAGAGGCAGGGTCTGAACACGTACTTCAGCTTCTGAGTCCACAGTCGTAAGTACCACTTCCCACGTGGAGATAAATTCTGAAATATTGCTTGAAACAGTTCTAAAGAGTAACCTATGACTTCTGAAGGTAGATGACAAATGGATATGAAACCACATTCTTTACACTTTTGTATCTCTACCATTGTGCACAAAGTCTTCCATGGAGCAAGCAGACGGTACAAGTGTGCGTGCGCACACACACTACTTTGTCAAATAACAAAAAAGAAGCTAAAGGAAACTGAGGAAATAAAACAGACAAAATTATAGGTAAGAGAATTGGTTTCCATCCAATCGGCAGTACTTTTATCTTTGATTCTTAATTTCAAAATGGACACTGGTTGGGGATTTTCCACAATTAAATGAAGCAGAGCAAAGTGGGCAGGAGAGTCGGGGCTCCCAAACAAATCAAGGCCATTGGAAACACTAGCGAAGTGAAGAAAGTTAAAGAAATTAAGAATGCAAAAGGAAAGAAGTGAAGAAATCATGGAACAGATTAATCAACTATCATCAGGCTATAACAAGGCTGCCATCAGGCTACCATCAGCACTAACAAGAAGTAATTCACCAGCATTTCAGATATCGTTCCATCTTTTGAGCCAAGGGTCTCCTCATAAACAGAGATCAGAGCTAAGAAGCATGTCATAGTTAGGATTTTTTTTTTTTTTAAATCAAGTCCCTCTACATTCAATAAAGTGTTTTTAAGTGCACACATTGGTTGATTTTGTGACATATTCTTAACCTTACTAGGTAGGTACAGCTTTGCTGAGAGCAATTAATTTAGAAAGCTACAAATCCTCTGCAACGGAGCTTAAGGATCAGTAAAATAGCTGGAATATTTTCCTTGCTGCAGACAGCTGGATGTTGCTAATTTAGCTACTTTAAAGTGAGGGAAGGAAGGAGGAGGGAAAGGCAAAGTTTTTATTTTGCCACACATCTGTAAATTCAGAGAAAGGGAAAACAAGGAAAGCATTGATAAGCTTGGTAAATGAACTGGATTTCTCCCTGCTCGTCAGTGAGCATGTCTATCATAACTGGCCTAAGGAAACCAGCACACTTTCCTTTAAGGTTACATACAACGAAGAGAATCTAGCCAAATTGCTGGATTCAGCAACATTTTACATTTTCTATTTTAAATAGTTTTATTGAAATATAATTCACAGAATACACAGATCACCCACTTAAGGTGTACAATTCAATGGCATTTGGTATGTTTATACTCAGTGCCATCACTCCACTCTATTTTTATTTTTTAAGTTTATTGAGAGAGAGAGAGAGAGAGAGAGAGAGAGAGAGAGAGAGAGAGATGGAGGGCAAGAGGGAGAGGGAGAGAGAGAGAAGACCAGGCAGCCTCTATTGTCAGTGTGGAGCCTGATGCGAGGCTCAAACCCACAAACTGAAATCATGACATGAACTGAAATCAAGAGTCGGATGCTCAACCAACTGAGCCACCCCTGCGCCCAAAATTTTAGAACATTTTCATCACCCAAGCAATTTACCTTTTAAAGGATGGTTCTATGGTTTGTGATATATATGTGTGTGTGTGTGTATATATATATATACATATATATATACACATGCATATATATATATATAATGTATAATCATATATATATCATATATTATATATAACCATATATATGATATATATAATATATATAATTATAATATATAATTATATGCATAAACACGTATATACATACATATAATCATACCCAAACCATCACAATCTAAAGTGAAAATAAAAAGATATTTTTTAATGAAATATTGATGTTCTCAGTGTGAAATGGGCTGCTGCTGAGAGGTATGCATTTTGATGACCTATGAAAGACCTCTTCTCCATTTCTAACCTCATCTTGGAAGGTCCAACTACATGGTTAGGCTACTTCTCAGAAGTGATTCTGCAAAATGCAAAAGGAATAATTTTGACCTGGCTTTTAATTATTTCCCTTTATTTTTTTCCTTGCAGAATAATTTATGACCATATCAAAAGCCACTCATTATCTTCCTTATGCTCACCTCAACTTCCAGTTTTCTGATCCAATGGCTCATATATTATACTATTTGCCTATAGTAAATATCTATAGCTCCTCTCTATGAGCATCTCAAAAAAGAATGCATTACAAAAAGCAACAGAACAGAAGGATGGAACACTTTCCATTAATTAGACCCAAGGCAAATTTAAATCGGTAATTCGAAGAGTGAAGCTTTTTATTTTTTAAAGCTTGACTAGCTTGACTAAATATGCTTCATAATTTTTCCTCTTGATCTTCAGTTTAATTAATGGGACAAGAGTTTTAAGAATCTCTTACATATAGGAATTTATAGAGAAGCAAGCTAGGACTTTTAATGTGCTTCAAGAAAACCTGGTGTATCAAACACCAAAATTTTGATAATCTGTAGGTCAAATAAAAAAGCAGTTTAGCACATTACCTCACAAAACTGCTCAATAAAAATACTGGTTGCATATTTTTGAAATAATGATATAACAGCTAACATTTATTAAAAATCTATCATGTGTTATCTGCTGACTGTGTTTTACATTAACTCATTCAACGATCACAAAACCCAAGGGTAGGTTCTCTACTATACAATCATCATCATCATTATCATCATCACCATCATTTACATCTTAAAGTTAGGGAAACTGAGGCAAAGAGCACACTGTATCACGTGCCAGATTACAAACGGCAGCCAGAACTTAAAACCAGAGTCTGTCTTTAGAGCTCACTTTCTTAGCCATGCCAAAGAAACCAAGAAGTTTCACTGGATATAGTGATATACTACCAAAGAGGGGAAACACTAATTGATTTTACGTAAGACAGGAATATAGTGGGTAGACAGGGACTACAAGAAGTTTCCCTACAATAAGGGGGGGAAATGAGGATTTATTTGCCATCTCAGATGGAAAAATGTGAAAAAAAAAAAAAGAGAAAATGGATGAACTAAGCCATTTGAGGAATTAAGCTATCAAAAGTCATGTTTCTAATGAAGATCCAATAAACATCCAGGTCAAATTATAGTTGTCAAAGTGTAAACTCAGGTCTAGACTGCAACAGTAGGCAGTCAGTGATTTCATTAGCATGAAACCAATTTGGTGAAAGAAGGTGCTACATGCAGGTTTATAGCCAGCATCTAGTTAAAAAACAAACAGAAAATGACTAGTAAACAGAAAACTAAAGCTAACATAAAACTACCACAAACTACTATGGAAACTCAGCCAAAAGAAAAATACCCACACCAGGACCACATTAATATAAATTTACCTTTAATTTGCATGCAAGTTATCACTGAACTGACCTCAATGAGACCAGATTTAAACCAAAATTTGACCTCAACCAGACCACTGCCTAACCCAGAACGAACGTCAGTCAGACCACCACCTAAACCAGAAACCTGGTTGCCCTGACATGAGGAAGGACTACTGTTAGTGCTCAAACAGGAGTCCTGCTGAGACTACAACTCTACCACGTGTACACACTTTCAAGAAACAACAAGCAGAACCATTACAAGCACTCAAGACCTAGGGATGAAAAGAAATAAGAGCCATACACACATCTAGCCTTTTAAAATAATAGTGGGGATCTGTGGGGCATTTTAAATTGGCAATGGCAAAGACTGTAATTTTCTGCTAAAGGGATATTATCACAATTTTTCAACCTGGGTTTGAACCAAGGCTCGTAAGAGCTCTCCTACTTAATGCAACATCACACCTAGCACTTACTATAACATTCCACACAGCAGATGAAAATCCTGACTCCTTGGCTCTTTGGAGTTAATCATTTCAAAAGGCTGTGAGCAGAACACATTAAATTAGCATGGTAAACTAGAGTGGATTCTTTCCATTCCCCACCCCTACACAGTCCTCTTTCTCAAGTGGGAGGACACTTTTTTAAAAATTATTTCCTAGTTCTCAAATGGCTCTGACAAGCTACTATTAAATTTTGAAATAGAACTCCTGATTCCTTGCATAAATACAAAATACAGTTAGGTAAAAGAAAAACAAAATATGGCTAAAGGTGCTAACGAAAGCCTATGGTAACAAACCAGTGACCCAGGTGCTGGATGCCTGAGAAATACTGTATTTAGATGATGATGGAAAAATCTAATTTTTCTCCAGTGCTCATTATGTCTGGGTTTTTTCAGTGTTTTGTGAGAAGATAATGACCCAATTTAGTAGGTTATAATCCAAGAGCACCTGAATGGCTCAGTAGGTTAAGCATCCAACTTCAGCTCAGGTCATGGTCTCACAGTTCATGGGTTCGAGCCCTGCATTGGGCTCTGTACCAACAGCTTGGAGCCTGGAGCCTGCCTCAGATTCTGTATCTCCTTCTCTCTCTGCCACTCCCCTGCTCACACTCTGTCTCTCTCTCAAAAACAAATAAACATTAAAAAAAATTAATAGGTTATAATCCAGATCCTACTTTCCCAATTGTTGTTTGAACATCCTTCAGTGACTAGTCATATTTCCAGCTCCACCATGTTCTTCCCCATACAACAAATATCCTCCAATAGATTAATACGGGATGCTCTTTTTTCTTTCTAAATATACTTCAAAAAATATCGCCAATTCTTCCCCTTTCGCCAGAAACTCTCAGGTTATGCTACCCTGCTCAACAACACTAAATGAATCTGCTAAAGGGAAAAGGTACTAAATAATCAAGGCTGAGCAGACAAGGGCAAAACTAACTAATTTGACAAAGTTTCTTCAGTTGCAATGGGAGGAGTGAGAGAGAATGTATTCTTTTTCAGGTTACATCTTGATTGAAAGCTGATATCATATAAACATACAACACGGTAAATATCTTAATTTAACTGAAAGGGGCTAATGCAGACTTGTTTTCCTTTTCAACAGCTACTGTAGAGGAGGTGCAGTGAAGGGGCATGCAGAAGGAGAAGGGGAGGAGGAGGGTAAGGAGTAGGTGATGATCATCTGGAGTGTAGATTGTTTTTTAAGACATTATTTTAAGGGGCTCCTGGGTGGCTCAGTGGTTAGGTGTCCGACTCTTGATTTTGGTTCAGGTCATGATCTCACCGTTCTGAGGATCAAGCTCCACATCGGGCTCTGTGCTGACTGTGCAGAGCCTGCTTGGGATTCTCTGTTTCCCTCCCTCTTTCTCTCTCTCCCACTCTAACATAATTTTAAGAGTACTTGACATCTGTCTGCCACTTTCCACCAGAGATTTAAGCAAAAGTATAGCTGCTCAGTAGAAGAACATTTCTACTTATCTGGAAAGATAACTCTGTGGATAGATGACAATTACCTCTAGCAACTTTATGAAAATCTCTAACTGCGATCTGAAATTAAAGCGGATCCCCAGGGTGCTGATATGCTTTTGCCAAAAATTAACAATTGTAAAACAACGTACTCTTTCATTCTAGCCAAAACAGAAAAATAAAGCCATATGCCTGATTTCTTTAATAAACTAAATTTAGATTACTACTTTAAAATAGATTCTGACATAAATGGCTTTAAAATAACAAGAGCATCTTTCATTTGGGTCTTTTCCCAGTTAATTATTTGCTGGCATTGTCCTAGACATTCCTTGGCTTCACCTTAAACCAACACTCCCAAGTGCTAATTAGGAGACTATATACATTATTAACCAGAGAATGTGCTTAAAACATGCATGTTCCATATGTATCCTGTTATTAACATGATTCCTTTCAGTCCTGGAAAGCTCTCTTTAGAAAATAGAGTCCCTATTTAAACAAAGAAATTGGCTGCTATTGAGGAAATTTTTGTCAAAATTCAATTAATAGGTAGGGGCCAACAGGACACAGGTTCCTTGTCTTCGAAACATCCTCAACATGAATCAAATTTCATCTCATGGAAACAGTCAGCAGAAGGAAAAGTTAATGCCTGCAGATGTTATATGTTTTCCTAGTACTAGGGGACTCCCAAAGAGAATGGCCGACTCTCACATGAGCCATACCATTCCTGAGAAACCAGACATGTCAGTGAGCCCAAGCCAGAGGCATGCCTTTTCCAGTACTATCTCTACCAAAAGACCATGGGCCAGATGGGAAAAGAAACATATGTAAACAAGGTAGACCTAATGATTTCCTAATTACAAAGGAGATATGATCTTCTCATTAATTGGCAAGCTAATTGACCACAATCTCAGTTTCATAAATTGAGTCCAATAAAGCAAACTTTGGTGTCTGTACTCCACAGAATTCTCCTCACACTTCCACACCCTTCACTCAGCCACAAAGTTGTCAGCTCTGCTTGATTTGTTTGAATACTGTACTCGACGACAGCTGTCGGAAACAGTACATTAGAACAGCTGCTATGACAGCTACAAGGGGCTTGGAGGTTTAATTGGGCTCAATGTGACATTGTGCATTTTTCTAAACATAGAAAGTTCCACAAAAGTAAAGAAATTTCTAATGTGTCTGAACGATGTTTACTTATTGGCACCACCAAGTGGTTAACCCCGATTTGAGTTATGTCATTGGGCTCATAGTATCTTTGCCACCAGGGTTGGTGAGACAAAAAAAAAAAAAAAAAAAAAAAAAAAAAAAAAAAAAAGACAGTAGGAGCAGTTAGATCCACAAGAAAAGGGGCATTAAGAGAGAGGAAATGGTAAGGAAGTCACGTCAATAATCTCTTTCAAAGGCTGGCTGGTAGCCAAGGAGGATCCCACAGTGTCTCAGGATTTACTTCCTAAGGAAACGTATTCAGAGGCCCTGAGCCTGGTGCCAGCTGCCAACAAAACCGCTCATTACAGTCACAGCCCCGTGGAGAAGGGAGAATGGCTTACTCTCAGCATCTGCGCGGAGGAAGAAAGCGAGAAGCAGCAACAGCGGCCTGGCTACGTGCACCATCCTGCAGCTTGGCAGCGGCCTGAGCTGGCAGTTTGGAATCACTGCCTCGGAAGCTTCAGCGAGTCTGTCCGATCAGAAATTTCAGCTGGAACTCTTTCAGAGCCTGTAAGGGGAGAGGAAGACAAAAGAAAGGAAACACAAGGACGCTTAGATTTTTTACTCTTTTCCTCTTGTTCCATCACAAACACCACGAGACCCGATCCATTGTAAACACCCAAGACATTGTAACTGTGATGCCTTTGTTTTAGAAGGGAAATAACTTGGTTCGAAAAATGGGGCAGCTGTGGCACATCTCGTGCCCATTGTCAGGCTACCCTAAAGCCAACCACCTTGAATGGCACTCTCTGCTTGTGCCACCTTTTGGGCAATGCTGTGCGAGAAGAAACTGTCACTTCTTATGAAACACTATGTGAATGCATCAGTGGAAGAAAAAACAGCAATGCTATGAGACAGATTTAAGGGAAGCTCCACCGTGCTGGATAAAAGTCTATTATTGACAGAATAGTGGAAGCTGCTTTCTTGGCACGAGGTGAAGTGACAGGGCTAATTCAACTTCTGCAGCTAAATGGGAGAGGTTAGAATATTTTACACTAGCACGTTTGGCTTCTTCCCTGAAGACACATCAATGTTCAAGTCTAGTTTGGCTTCAGTAAGTCAAAACAATAGTTAGCATGAGCCTATTTGCTTTAACAGGATTTGTATATGTCTCCTGGGCAATAGCTTTGCTTTCTCAATCTCCTATGTAAAACTGATAAACTGCAAACTGTAGAGAGCCTACTGAGTGCAAGTACACTTAGTATACAGTGCCATGGAGCACAAAAAATGAGTCAAATTCTGTCCTCTGTGACTTTCCAGCTCAGTAGAGAAAATAAGACCGTCACATCTGATGACTAGTGTAAGTTAAGAAGTGATGAGTGCCAGGAAAAGAAAACCAAATACTGCCATAAAAGACAGGATCTGGAATGGTATCATAGATAAAGCAGTATCTCAAAGCAGGCCTAGGAGCGTAGGCAGGATTTAACCAAAAAGAGGAAAGGCATTCCAGGAATTCTATTAAAGGCAGGGCAGTGGGAAAGGAACTTTGGAAAAGATGAGTCTCCAGGTTTGGCTGGAGTAGGGCTTCCCAAATATCTGTATGCATTACAACCTCCTAGAAGGCTTGTTAAAACAGAAACCTGGTCGCCACCCCCAGAGTCTGTAGTTCACTAGGTCTGTGATGGGGTCCCAGAATTTACATTTCTAACAAGTTCCTGATGCAGCTGGTACAGGGACAACATTGAGACCACTGGCCTGGTGTGATAACTCATTAGGAAATCAGAAGGAGAGGAGGCAAAAGAAAATGGCTCAGGATTTAAAAAAAAAAAAAAAAAAAAACACAAAAGAAAAAGAAAAAGAAAAAAGAAAAGGTCACAGTGAGCCTTGAATGTCAATCTAAGTCAACCAGCCAATTATTCAGCAAACCACAAATAAAACTACTTAATGTTTTAGAGCAGAAGAACAAGGAAATAGGCTTTGGGAAGATAAACTGACATGTACATGTGGAAATATTAGGCCAGAGCAAGAGTTCCAGGTGAGAAGAAACACAGACCACACAGCTATGGTGGTCCTGGCGGTAACTGGAAAGAAGAGAAGGCAATGATTAGGCCCAAGCAATAATTTGAAGTATGACTCTTCAGGTGATAAATAATTGTTCTTATAGGAACCTTCAACAAATCTAGCACACATCTTGAAGTATTTTTTGCTTGTTTGTTTTTAAAGTTTATTTATTTGAGGGAGAGAGAGAGATTAGAGAGAGCAGTGGGGGGGGGGGGGCAGAGAGAAAGGGAGAGTGCTGTCAGCACAGGCTCAGTCTCCAAAAACGTGAGATCATAACTTGAGCTGAAATCAAGAGTCGGACACTTAATCAACTCAGCCACCCAGGCGCCCCAGGCACAGCATCTTATACACAGTAGCCTTTCAATATGGAGAGAGTAATGAATGCTACTGCTTCCTCTATCATTGTGAGAACTTGAGCATGACAATCAGAATGTGTTTGCCAAATGAAACAGTATACCTTTAAGTTTTGTATATTGGAATACTTGAAACACATACAAAATTCTTGACAGGAAATTCTAGAGCTATCCAGAAATAACCTAATCCACTAAAATGACTTGTACTTTCGAAAGTACTGTAGTGCAGATACTACAGTGTGTCTTTTCTGAAACTGAGCTTGAGACTGAGAATAAAAAAATTTAAAAAGGTCTTATCTTGTTCATTACTATGCATGAGTGGTTTAAATGAAGGAAAGATAAAACTAAAAGAAAGACTGGGAGATCATTCTAATTACCAATCCACTAGGCAACCCTTTTTATTTTTAACAGATTTGCGGGTGGCATAAAGCGGTAAGTTATACATTGAAACACATCTACTTGAAACCAAAAGCTAGCCAGCTGTTCCAAATCTGCTACTGTTATCAATCTCATCAGGAAAACAACTTATTAGGCAGTTCACAGCTATCAAATGCTAAAATTCTCCAAACTTCATAGGAAAAGTGCTAAAAGAATCAGCTCTCCTCCCTTCCCCCTCTCTCTGTCCCCATCCTCATGCCAGCATTTCAAATGACAGCAAAGTCCAGGAGACATCAGTCCTGTCGGACTCAATTTGTGTCTGTGCAAGCGTATCAGAGCCAACTGCTACATAATAACTCGGTGCGATCACAGAGATGGAGATGTATGAAATGCTGTCTCAGGGAAGAAGTGATTTGGCTTTTTCCTCTGCCTGACCGAAGTGGCATAAGAAGACCAAATTCTTCCAAATTAGCCTACAAATGTTACCTCTGGACTTAAAACAGTGATAGGATCTAGGAATGAATGCAGCTGAAGCGCATACATATTTATACTTAAATGGGCTATGTCCTTGGCCTGATTCGACAAAAGGAGCAGAGGTGTGAAGATAAAACTTATTCGAGATGTTCATTCCAGCTAATCTCCACTCCATATCTTGTTTATTACTTGGAAACTTTGCCAAAAAGGAAATGCTGGCTTGCACATCAGTAACGTGGAATTTAAATTTTTGAACAAAAATGGGAAATGGATTTTTAAAGGAAACACTGACAGCGAAAATAATGAGGATGAATGAATATTACAAGTAGTTTCCATTAGCCTAGAGAAAGGGATGCCAAGCACTTTGCAACAGAAAGAACAGGAAAAGGGGTTCAGGGATATTAAAAGCACCATGGTTTAGCTTACATCACAAATTACTGTGAGTGTGTTCAATAGCCCTCAGCAGAGGCTAACTCTGATTTTTATATGCCTTGTCCTTTGTGCCTTTCCTTCACTGGGACAAGCCAATAAAACTGAACCATGCAGGTAAAATGAAAGATACACACACACACACACACACACACACACACACACACACACACACACATTTAAAACTCTCTGGTTTCTTATTGCTTGCAGGACAAAGATCCTTTTAAGGAACTATAATGTTGTTGATTTTTCAATTAGCCAAATACTACTTTTGTGTTTCTGTACATTGCATGACCTCAGAAGCTAACAGTTCAGAGATGCACAATATAATTTGAAATGGAATAACAAAAAGTACACTTGCCTAAAAGCCTCAACAAATCACTGTTTCAAGTGATCACATAAGCTGCCATCTACTCAACTCCTTATCTTCAATTTAACATTGTAACCCTTTCCTGTAATAAGTATATTCATATTCAAACTAATATTCATGCTGAAGGATTTTTCCCAGCTTTCTGAATTGTGGTATATGTTTCTGTAGATTGTGTTAACATAACAGAAAAAAAAGGCATAATGGAACTTTTCTTTCCTTAAAATTAGAATCCCGATTTCCCTAGGAAATCAGTTTTATGTAGGAAATATGCAAAATGAGTGTGCAACATCTTGTCCTACCAGGAAGTAATGAGACTTTCGGGAACTACTAGGTCATATCCAAAAAAGGGAGCCAAAGTGATGAGGCTCCCTTCAGCTAAATGGAGGAGATTCTGGTGGCCAGAAGAAAAACTGCAATTAACTGAATGAAACATATCCTACTAAAATCTGTGAGTTCATCACTTTAAAAATAATTTTTAAAAATTAATAGGTCATCCAGAAGGCAGTTAAAGAATCCAATCATTCTGAGAAGAGTGAGAGAAAGGGAAAGAATTTTTCATTAAAAAAAAAATGTCCATAGAACTTAAAAATACAAACAACAAAAAAACCCTGCTGTCACTAGCAAATCAGAGATCATTGTTTATATCCCATTTTTATAATTTTGCCTTTTTCTTATCTAACAACACCATGCTCTCAATTCTAGACTCTAAGAAACAGTAATATTGTAATGATACTTAACTGATCATTTCTTTATATAGATATCTATTAAGTTAGGGGGATGGTGTAGTAAGGAGGAAGTCCCAAAATGTTGTGACTTCTTTCTACCAACCTTCCAAACCAGTCCACTCTCTCTAAATCGACTAGACAGGCTTCCGATCATTTAAGAGAAGCAACCATTTGTGCACAACATGTGTTACCAGGAAACCCCAATTTGTAAAACAGACATAAGCAGGGGCTGCTGTGGCTGAAGCTAGGAATTGGGGAGCCTGGAGTTAACCCAAGCTGACAGAGGCCCCTGAAGGCCATCAGGGAACTCCCTGTCCTCAGTGCACAGCTACAACACAAGGACACGAAAAAAAATAAAAAATAAAATAAATAAATAAATAAATAAATAAATACACTTTCAACATTTCACTTATTTGTGAGGATTTTCCACGAGGAGATAGCCCTCTAAATATTTTATCACGAGATAGGACAAGAATCCTCCAGCGCTATCCAATAAAACTTTCTGCAGAATGGAAATGTTCCTTATCTGCACTCATAATTGGCTACTTTAAACGGAGCTAGTGAAACAAGGGAAATAAACATTTTATTGTATTTAAGTTTAATTTAAGCTTAAATGGCCACATGTGGCTAGTGGCTGCCCTCTTGGACAGCACAGACTATGGTTACTTGCTTCAACAGCCTGAACACCATGGCTGTAAATGAGGCATGGATTTTAGGGCTGGAGATGAAAACAGTGAGTTGGGAACCCTTAGTCCTTGTAGTCTTGGCTTCCTCATAATCAGACTCTAAAGATTCATTGTGTTATATGAGGAAACCTACTTAACCTCTGGGCCAAACACTTCTCCATGGCTATCCCATCCCCTGGCTAAATAAATAAATAAATAAATAAATAAATAAACTTAAGCTTATTTATTTTAAGAGAGCAAGTGAACGAGAGCAGGAGAGGGGCAGAGAGAGAGAAGGAGAGAGAGAATCCCAAGCAGGCTCCATGCTCAGCTCTGAGCCTGACGTGTGGGGCTCGAATTCACAAAGTGTGAGATCATGACCTGAGCTGAAATCAAGAGTCAGATGCTTAACTGACTCAGCCACCCAGGTGCCTCATCTTTTTTTTTTTTTTTTTTTTTAATGACTCCATGGAATGTAAAGGAAGGATCAGTAAGTGGGTTAAGTGTATAACTGGAAAATGTCCAAATAGAAATTTTATTATTAAAAAGAGGCATTTGTGTTTCATATCATAGCTAGAAAAGTTTTTTTTTTTTTTTCCCACTAGTGAAAGTCCTTCTTTCATGTAATAGAAATGGGAGCTTCTGACAGCAAAAATGTGCCACATCTCATAAACAGGAAAGACCCATACTTCTGCACATCATGGGAAATGATTTGTATAGTTCTTATGAAATAGCTACATCTGATTAATTAATATCAGTGAGGAATATGGAAAACATTCTTTAATACATGCAGCACCAAAAGCCTCAATGCCCATTATGAAAACCGCTGCTGAGAAAACGGAGAACAGTGGATAAAGGCTATTAAGTTAAATAACACACTGATAAAATAACTGTATATCCAATCCATGCCAGATAAAACACTCAAATCTAAAGGATATTAGGAATTATTTTTATGAGTGAAACTCAAATCTTCTTAAAATGATACTCTTTCACATAATGGCACATATCAAAAACTCTATTTTTTTTTCTTCAAATTTTGGTCCTAAACATGCTTACATGGAAATAAGTTGGGGGTGGGTGGGAGATTTCATGAGTTATCACATATAAATACAAAATAATAATTCAATCATCTTATTTTTGGAGCAGGCTATGAAGACAGCAAGGAACTCTAAGTAAGCAAACAGTAATTCTTTGAAAGAATCAACTGAATTATAAGAATATCTGAAGAGTAAAATGATACTTATCAATATGGATACTATAAAAGGCTCTCAACATGCTTAGTTTTAATACATACAGAGACAAGCCAATTATCTGAGCTTAATATAGTATGATTCACTTTCTAAATCACTATCAATAACATCTCTACAAAATATCAAAACTTTACATTTGGAGCAAACATAGTTACTTTCATTAATGACAAAAGGACATTATTAACTTTGATTATGTTTTTCTCTTTCAAGAAGTAAAAGTGAAGATGCCATGAGGAAAAAAAAAAAAAAAACAGATAATGAAGGAAAAAAAAAACAAAACAAAACACCTTATGTCCGTGCCTATTTTACCTCTACAAATGGAACTATAATTATGATTTGAAATGGAGGAGAGTTTTAGAAAAAGCAAGTCATTTCTTTAAATGATTATTGCATGTAATTACTTCTATCTAGTTTTATGTGATGCTGGTGGAAACTGGCAATGGAAAAGTTCAAATACAAGTCTATTCAGCTTGCTATTGGGACTCTGTTACCTGTTGCATTCTTCCAGAAACATATATTAAAAGTAAGTAACTGATTAATCTCACAAAGTGTAGATAGATACTCAATCCAGCCACTTCTTGCCCAAATAATACAACAGATTCTATTATATTAATCTTTGGGCACCTTTAAATGGACGTGAAACCATCATTCCTAACTCACTATACCTGATTTTCATTACCTTAAAATCGAAAAGGGTGTTCTTCTTTCACACATATAAAATATTTCTTGTTTAAAATGCACTTAGTTTTTAAAATATATTATGGGTAATAAGGCATTAATCATTATTATGTTCATTTTATTTACTTCCATCAACACATAGTGGAAAAGAAATCCAGCAATACATGATACATTTTATTTATTTACTGTGAAAAATAAATTTTTACATTTGTTGGGAAATTATCATTCCCTTTAGCACTGATTACTTTTTTTTTCTTGAAAGGGAAATTATCATTCCCTTTAGCACTGATTACTTTTTTTTTTCTTAAAAGCAAAATGAAGGGCCTTTCAATTGTTGTTAACTCCTTCCATACTAGAGCTCAATGAGAACCGATTTTTGCCTACTCACAGGTGCTAGGACTATAATTCCATGCTCAGAATGATCAAAGCTCTAGACCAGTAGCTCACAATTGAGAATGATTTTGCCACCTCCCTAGGGACATTTGGTAATGTCTGGAGAGATTTTTTGTTGTCACAACATAAAGGGAGCTAATGACATATAAGAGGTTGAGGACAGGGATGCTACTAAATATCTCAGAAGGCACAGTATACTCCCTCCCGTACCTGTCAAGAATTAACTGCCCAAAATGTCAACAGTGTCAACATTTGGAAACACTGTCCAAGAATAGTTCATTAATGTTGAGGAATAAAAAAAAATGTTCAGGAATTTTCAAGACCTGTTTCTATTACACTGTTTTCTAAACCCAATAATCGGAGGTGTTTTTAGTGCAGTTTTAGTATATAAACTCAAAACAGATTTGAATCTCTGGGCATGGCAGTCAAAACACTATGGATGACTCCCAAATTTCCCTTTTTGTCCTGAGCTAGAATTGAAATTGGCTTGCCTTATGGGAAGTTCAGTTCACAGGCTTAGGTGACATAAATATTGTCACCAATTAAAAGAATGAATCTGTTAAATGGAGCAGACATTGTTGCACTGATGTCTGTCAGTGAATAGACATGGTTCCCATTTCTCATGCTGGGAGCTCAGCTCTTCTCTGAGAGAACAGTCCCAGGATGGAAATATACAGTTCTAAGGAATGTTCTTTCAAATCACTGCCAGCAACAGAAAGAGTGGTCACCATGAATGGCTGGAGAATGTGGAATTAAGGAATATTCTCTTCATTTTCCCAATATTGACCTCATGACTTAGGCTGGTGTCTCTTTGAAAATCTCTGAACAACACACACAGTAGAAGAATTCAATTCTCTGTAGAGAACCCACATATATGGTTATTAAAACAAATAGAAACATAACCTAAAGAAAGGTAGACAGGACAAATATTAATCAGAGATATTCCATATACATTCTCCTCCTCACTTGCACATTTATTGTATTCAGTTATATTACATTCTTCTTCACTGTTAGTACCTTCTTCACATCTATGAGTCTCCTTGAATGGAACCATAAATTGATAAAAATCACAAAAAAATTACAGGTAATCTTGGGCAATCCTTCTATTAGCAGACAATGAATGAAGTGAAAGAACATAATTGAATTAATAACCTCAGAATATACTTCTGGTTAGTCTCAGAGGAGGGTTCAGAACCCAGGCCAATTTTATATCTCATATAGCATGCTGCTTCTATCATCTCTGACTTATATAATGGAGACCCTAGCTTAGATGAAGCCATGATTAATTCTAAAATGAGCAACATAAAGAAAAAGCCTCTCCTTTAATTGGAAGACAGACAATATAAGGATTCACTCTAATGAAGAAGGAAGAAAACTTTAGAAAGGGTGTATAGGAAGAAAGGATGAGAGAATCTCACTGGATAAAATACTTGACAGTCATTGTCCTAGATGGATAAATAATTCACAAATTAAAGTTTACACCGTGAGTCAAAAATTCTCCAAAAGGTCAATCTTTAACTCAATAACCCATTATTGTGTATTTAAGTATCTTAGAGTCAAACAGTTTACAGGTGTGTTTAGAAACAGAAATGATTAACCAGAAATGGATTTTCAAATATTCTCACAAGTTAGTAATTGAATTAATGACATGCAGGCACATGTTTGTATCACCAAAAGCAGACCTATTTTGTATATTACCATCAAGTTATTTTTTATGGGGTTTTCTCTTTTATTTAAATTTTACCAAGGATACATTTTGACTAATTGGGAATAAATAAGAATGTGTTAGATAGTGAAGTCACAGAGTTATACAGGACAGTTATCCAAGCAGAAAGATACTGGCCTGAGTGCTCTTTACGATAAAGTTGCTTAGGGCAACATGGCCATATTGAAAGAAGAAATGAAGACATACAATGGCTATTTTTCAAAAGCAGTTGGAATTATAAAGTGATTTGATAATAAAATACAAAAATTTCCTGCAGCAATAAAAGCACTATGCATTTCCCATACCAAGATGTGTCAGACGGGCAATGAAAAAAAAATTTTTCCCATAGTCACCCTTTTAGAAAATATATTCAAGACCTCCGGAAAAAGGCTTTTGTAAAATACTGTCGTTTTTATTACATTTCTATAAAATCCTCAAAGAAAAAAAAATACACATTACCTATATCAGAAAAAAGAGTTTAAAGTCATTCAAAGCCTACTTGCAAACTGGATGTAATAACTTCCTCACTACCAAACTTTCCAGATACTGACTATATAATCTTAAATGAGTGGCTCACGTGACTAAAAGAAAAGAAAATGTCAAATAACATCAACCAAACTTCTCCGCTAGGTTTAGGCATCATCACAGAAACCTTCTGACACGCAGATTTTTATATTCCAAAGTAGGAAAGTAGCCAGGTACTAATATGAGCAGACCCAAGTCAGGGGAGCGAACAGGCAATGGTGCTGGCAGGCAAGTGCTGGGGGATCAAGCCCCAAATTAAAATGCCATCCTTTAAGGAGTCTCTCTACCTTTTGTGGTATGTCCTATGATGTTTCCTTCACAAACTTACTAGGCTGGCCCTATTCTTTAATATGTTTCCTTTAATATTTTTTAAATCATAGATTTAACCATGATGTGTTATCGTATCACCTTGTAAAAATCTTTTGCAAACCTAAGCTTTTAGAAAAGGTGGTTACTTTCTCCCACGGCACTGTCATTAGGGTCAAAGTATTCATAGCATAAATCTTCATCATTTTTGGGGTGCTTCGTGGCTCAGTCACGTAAGCGTTCCACTCTTGACCTCAGCTCAGGTCATGATCTCACAGTTTGTGAGTTCGACCCCTGTATAGGGCTCTGCTTTGATAGCATAGAGCCTGCTTGGGATTCTGTCTCTCCCTCTCTCTGCCCATCCCCTGCTTGCTCTCTGTTTCTTTCTCTCAAAATAAATAAATAAGCTTCAAAAAACGTCATCATTTTCAAACTTATCACTTTATATTGATGTATACATTCCACACATAAATATGGTACACACAGGCCATACACAAATATAGTGCATGTTTAAAAATGCATGTGAAAAATATGTATTTAACATATTATATATAGCTACTATATTACTAATGAACTACATATATTATCAAAGACACAAAATTAGACATGTTTTAAGTGAGATAAAAAACAAACAAATAAAAGTTCTATGATTCTCTCCCAGGTCAAACAAGTCATTGGAGTTTCATTGTTCTAGATGTTCCACAGTGTGGATTATTTTCACATACACTTCAGGTGGCAATGGATAAAAAAAGAGAGCTTTTACTCATTTGTCCAGGAACGCCCTTCTGGAGTCAAACACTTGTTGTAATAACCAAATGTTAAAGGCTCGATGTGACAGCTGATGTCAACATGATGTAACATAGAGGAGAAAAGACACTGTTTTTGAGAGGTTCATACAATGTCCTTGTTTTATAATTGTAAGCCATCTATCCTGTTAGAATAACTTTTACACATCAACTGTGTTTTTGTTTAAAAAATGAATTCCTTCATTCTTCTGCTCCAGAAATATTTCTGAATACCAGGCATGGCGACAGGTACAGAGACATAACAATGCACAGGACAACAAGTTCCCTGATACATTCGGGGCAAGGAGGTAGAAAAAGTAAGAGCTTTCCAGGTTAAGGGATCAGACTGTCCAGGGCAGAGACTGAGGCCCAGTGAGCCAGGCAGTGTGTGGTAGGCTGGGAAAGCAAACTGGGTCCAGACTGCAACAGGACCTGGAGGCCACACTGCAGACACCAGATTGCATTTGAAATGCAATGGGAAGACACTGGTGGGCTTTATGTTATGGAGTGACATGGTCTGAATTGTATTTAGATGGCTTCTCCAGTGGCTGTGTGCCAATGGTTTTAAAAATGCAGTTCTCCTTCACCCTCCGCCGCCCCCCCCCCCCCTGCCGGCCCACCCAGCTCCAAGTTTCTGCAGAACCTTCCACTCTATTTATGTGGGCATTGCCATTGTACTCTGCTGTAAAGTCTTTTGACCATTTCAATTTTCAAGGACCCTGTGGCACTGTCCCTTTCCCAATTCTGTTTAAAACAACCAGAAATAATGTGTTGCTTTTCATTGTTTTGAGTCACTGCTCTCTGTTCCTAGATAGCAACAGGCCCTGGAAAACCAAATGAATTTTCTTCATGGTGGGGCTCACTTTAACACACTTTAAATTTTTTACTTGAAAAGTAAAGTACCTGATGTTAGTTCTCATTTGCATTCCTGAAATCTAGAAAAAAAAATCTGCTTTCATGTACAAAGGGACAGTAGGCACACTAGATCTCTGTAGTCACACTTTTGAATCTGTGATTCCGGAAAGGCTTTCTACCCACACTTAAAAAAAAAAGTTCCTGAAGTTTGGTACGTCAAAGTCTTGTTTTGACTCCTTTAAACCTTGTAATATTAGCAGTGATACTAATATCCAATAGTACACTGCATTCACACTATTAGAAAACACAGCCATTCCAATAATTCAAAAATCCTTTATTTCAGGATTTAGAAGCTAGGTCCTACTGTGAGTCAGTTACTGGCTAGTTTCCCAAATTAGCTTTTCGGTCTCAGCTATCTTGTCCATTTCATCCCTCAGGTTTTCACTCCAGGATTTCTTCCATTATTATAGCAAGGCCTTTAACACCCCAACATGTAGGCATTTAATTCCTTATTTTTTTTTTCTTATTAGTTACCTAAACTTGAAACTGCTAGTATTTAACCTATTTAACCTATAATGTAAAAATACATTATAGAGCACTACAGTTTGTTGGCCAAGAGATATAGCAGGTAACCAAGAAAATGCCACCTTACTCAGTCTCTCTAATAAAGGAATCTATTCCTCCTCTAGTCATTCTTGCCACTTGCCTTGGCCAACAGAATAGGTCAGAAATGACATTGTGCACATTCTGACCCTGAATCTCAAGTAGCCCAGAAAACCTGAGGAAGTAGCTCTTGTGCTTCCTTCCACTTGCTGATATTGGGTCTCCTGTCACCACCACTGTTTGATCAAGGCCAAGGTGGCCCGGCAGAGGATGAAGAGACCATGTGGAACAGAGATGAGCTACCATCTTAGCATCTGGGGAACAGTCATTCCCCAGAGGACCTGGCAGCTGACCTCAGACTCATAAGCAATTTCAGGAAAGATGAGCCAAGTATGGCCCATAAGAGCAGAGCCGCCTACCTGAGCTCAGCCTAGAATGCTGACGCAGAGCACTGCAAGATAAATAAAGGGATGTTTGGTTTAATCTACTAAGTTTGGGGATGGTTTGGTATACAGCAAAAACTAATATTGCTAAGGGGATATTTATCTCATCCAAAATAAAATAAATATTCTTTTAAAATGCACATTTTCAGGGCACCTGGGTGACTCAGTCGGTTGAGCGACCAACTTCGGCTCAGGTCATGATCTCAAAGGTTGTGAGTTCGAGGCCTGTGTTGGGGTCTGTGCTGACAGCTCAGAGCCTGGAGCCTGCTTCTGATTCTGTCTCCTGCTCTCTCTGCCCCTCCCCCACTCATGCTCTGTCTCTGTCTCAGAAATAAACAAACATTAAATAAATAAATAAATAAATAAATAAATAAATAAATAAAATGTACATTTTCTTCAGTACTTTATCACATTTTGAATACAGGTAGGGTGGGGTGCCTGGGTGGCTCTGTTGGTTCAGTGTCCAACTTCAGCTCACCGTTCCTGAGTTTGAGCCCCACACTGGGCTCTGTGCTGACAGCTTGGAGCCTGGAGCCTGCTTCAGATTCTGTGTCTCCCTCCCTCTCTGCCCCTCTCCCACTTGTGTTCTCTCTCCTCCTTCCCTCCCCCCCACCTCTAAAATAAATAAACATTAAAAAAATAAAATACATACATACATACATACATACATACATACATACAGGTAGGCAAACTTGGTTTCTTATGGCTGCATCTGAGTTAATTTTGTCCTCTTTTGACAGCAATCAACTAGTAAAATCATTGTCATTTTTTAAGTGGTGTATTTTTAAGTAGTGTATTGTTTTGTGATTTAGGAAAAATCAGTAACTTGAAACTATTTGTGTCTCTCTGCCCCTTCTTCCAATTATAAATATTTTTCTGCCACATAGCTCAAAACAAAATTGTTCTAAAATGTCTTTAACCATTGGCTAAAACCACATAGCATGATGTTCCTCCCTGGTGATATAATTGAAGTGACGTATGTGTCTGAGATTCAATTGATCTCACTGAGTGTACTGACAGGTAGTAGTTAGTATAATTTTATTTCCATAGATTCTGTTTTCCTTAAGCAGTTTCTGCCCAGGGATAAAATCCACAAATAAAGTTAGGTTAATAACCTAAAAACAGAGAAATTTCATAAGCTTTTTAAAGGAATGACATTTTGAACAGTTAGTGTGCACTCCTCTGGCCGGCTTCTGACAGAGCATGTTGGATGTGTCTATAATTGGATAGGAGCTAGTCAACTTGCCCAGTTACTAGAATGGGTGAAAAAGTAAGAAAACATAATAAATATTAAAATCAGTAAGTGAATTTGGCAAGGCTACTGAATACATGGTCAATACAAAACTCCAGCTGCATTTTATACTCACAAAAAGCAGAAAATAAATATTTTTAAAAATGTGCCATTTGCAACAGCATTAAAAATCTAGAAATAAATATAACAAAAGTTAACAAGATTTCTATGCCGAAAATTACATAGCATTAATAAATTAAAGATGATATAAATAAATGAGTGATTATAATATGTTCATGGCTTAAAAGACTCTTTATTGTAAAAATGTTAATATTTCCTAAATAGATCTATAAATTCAATGGAATTCCAACATAAATTTCAACATGTTTTTTCTTGAGAAATAGAAAGCTAATTTTAAAATTTATAAGAAAGTGCAAACAACCAAGAATAGCTAAAGCAATCTTAAGAACAAATGTTGAAAAACTACCTATTGAAGGTAACACTACCAGTTACCAAGACTTATGACAAAGCAACACAATTTAAGACAGTGAAGTATTGGCTGAAGGGCAAACAGACCAGAAGAGCAGAATAATAACTCTAGAAACATGTACACTTGTATTTAGGCACTTGACTTATAAGCAACTGTGTCCTTGTAATGCAGTAGGAAGGAATAATCTTTTCAATCAGTAGCACTGGGTCAAGTGGATATCTATATGAAAAAAAATATATGTTGGCTCCCTACCTCACATCATACATGAAATCAATTCCACATAGACTAGAAACCTAACCATGAAGATAAACAATAAATCTTACCAAAAATAGCACAGAAAAATATCTTTGTAACTTTGGGACAGGCAAAGACTGTTGAAACACGGCAAAGTAACAACAATAAGTTGGAATTAATTAAAATTTAAAATGCCTGTTCATCAAAAGACATTATTAACACAGGAGTGGAAGAAGATATCTGCAAAAAACATATCCACCGCAGTCCCAAAACTATCAACTTTTTCATTGTATTGCCTGTCTTTTGGAGGGAGAAAGTGACAATAAAAGTCTTAAACAAGCAATTCACAAAGATAATATCCAAATGGCCACCAAACATCCACAAAGATGTTCACCAATGTTAGTCATTGAAGAAATGTAAAATAATATTACAAGAAACCACTCTACACTCACCAGAATATTTACAATTGGAAATTGAACACCACCACATTTAGGCAAGGTTGTAGAACAAAGGAATGCTCATATACTGCTGATGAGAGTGAAAACTGGTAAAATCCCTTTGAAATAGTTTTGTTTGTATTTAATAAAGGTAAATATACACCAAATCCTACCTTCCAGCAGTTCCATTGCTAGTGATATATCCAGCAGTAACATAAACCTTACTACAGAAAAGAGACATAAACTAGAATTAACCTAAAAACTCATCAATACCAGAGGGAATAAATAAATTGTGGTAAATTCATAAAATTGACTAGTGTTCATAGTAATGAAAATAAATATATTCTGCTGAGAAAACTCAAGATAGAAACTTAGTTTTGTTTAGCTCAGTTTAGTTTTTTTCTAGAAACTGTTTTTCAGGTTTTCAGGATATGTTTTACTTTAGTTACCCACCCTCCACTAGTCATTTTGAAGAAAATAAATTTGTCATTAAGAATATCTGAAGTCAAAGTTATATACAAATTAGAGTGGAGCTCAAATTCTCTTGGAAACATATATAGAAGGTAGAAATAATACATGATCGGACTAACACACTGGGAATCTAAAGACGTGACTTTCGGCACGTAGGATCAGGTACAGTCTTTGCGTTCCAAGCAGCAGTGAGAAGCACCAGAACATGATGAAGCAATCCATGTACACAAGGAGGAATGGCCCCTCAGTCCAGGAGTAGCAGTACGGGCCAAAGAAAAGCGCAGAGAAAAATAGAGGACCAGAGTTCTGGACTAGCTTTAGCACTCACTTCCGTATTCACCTTTGTCAAGTCACTCCCTTTCTCTGCCTCATTTTTCCTAGCTGCTCTATTTTATAGCACACTTGACCTTTCCTATATCATATAATTTATTTGTTATGTTGTTTATTATTCTTATTCCCCATAGTATCCACAAGAACAAGAATTTTTGAAAACCTTGTTAAATATTTACGGCTTGTGTGAAAGTACATACATACATGAAAAATGTGCAGGATAAGCTCATTTTGCAAGATACAACAAAAAGTGCAGCACACCCATCTGCAGCTTTTCCAGCTCACTGGGAGGCGGTGATGGTAGGGGCAGTGGTAGAGGCACTGATTCTCCCAATTAGCTACACTGACCGCTTATTCTCTGAAGGGCACAATACTGGGCTACTCAAAGGTAGGTTTAGTAAAGCCCTAGACCTGTAATCTTAATGAGAAATTACCATTCGATCTTCTAGTTTACTCCAGGTTTAGAATCTTTCAAAGCATGTATGTAAATAGGTAAAGGAAGGTAAAAATCCTCAAAACAATGTTTTCTTTCTTTTTCTTACATGAAATAGCTGGAGAAACTTGTTTAATGGTAAAATCACAAAGTTAAGACAGGGTTCCAAAGACTTTATAAACAAATATTTATTCAATGTCAACTTTCTGTATCCCACATCTTGCTAATCCATGTCGGACATAAAGAAGATTAGACAAAGCAATGTCTCTAAGGAATTTGCTGTTCGTTTGGAAATACAGAAACGTGAAAATTAGAAAAGCATGATAATGTACCCTGAGCCAAATAGATGGTTTGAGTAATAAATACCCATATATGTTTAGAGGAGGAAAATAGCATCTCAGTGGCCAGGAAAGATTTTGTGAAATTGGTGGTATCTGATGGGGACCTTGAAGAATATTTTACATCCTGGTGTGAGAACAGTAAAATGCATTTCAATGATAAGCCTAAGATGTAGAGGTTGGTATGTTCAAAACATATTCAGGAACCAGTAAATTGGCCATTGTATCCACATCACAGGTTTGGTACAGCAAGGAATTAAGATATGTAAAGCGAGTTTCCGGCGGTCCTTCAAGGCATGTTGAACTTATCCTGCAAGTCAGTAAACCTCAAACCATCAACAGAAAAAGTAGAGATAAAGTTGGAGTTAGTTCTCCCAAAGTGTGTGTGTAAGCCTTAAATCTCTTAAAGTAAAAAAGTTTAGAACTATGGTGATAGCAATGTCTGTCTCTTGGATATCAGTGAGGTAGGGTATGATAAATCATAATACTGCATTCCAAAAATGCCTATTCAAATTACACTATTGCCACGATAATATAATTCCAATTTTGTCCTAAATGGCATCAGGCATTTTTGATTCCCTTGGAATCAATATCTATATAAAACACATCCATTTTATAATTGGAAATCTTGATCCCATAGAAGCAGTCTGGTGGTTGGGCTGAACGGGCGTTGCATTCCCCACTTTGTCATTATCTTATTTCAAGAAGGCTCTGGAGACAATTCCTGACATCTCCATGCTTCGCCTTCCATCTGTGTGAAATGAAAATAATAGCTGCCTCCTCCCTACCTCATCAAAATCAGTGAGCAACAAAAGCACATTAAAATCAGGGATGCAGGAAGGATTTTAAGGAAAGAAGCTTTTGTCCATTGTCATTAAAAACAAAAGAAAATTTAGCCAGCCTTTCTCAGCTGGGGTTCCATGAGATAATTATGCCCTACAGAATATAATTTGACTGATTCTTTTTTCAATTCTCCCAAGGATAGTACAAAGCTAGTACTATTCTAGATGCACGGGCCAGAAATTAAGTCATTACATACAATAGATGCCTTAGGGCATTAGGGCTGACTTTGCTTGTGAACTCAGGATGGGAGAAGCTGACATTGTATCCAAATTAGGCTTTGGTATTTGATGTCATTTTACTTAAGAAAAAACAAAAAAAGTTCTATGTTTACAGCCCTGTAGAGCCAAAGTCTCACATTATTCTAAAGAAAAATAAAATAACCTAGAGTAATGCTAGAATGAATAGCCCATAAATTTGGGGATGTCACACAGAAGTAACAAAGAAGAGAGAAAAGAGTAAATGTTACCATACTTTACCATTTACAAGATGTTTTTTGAGAAGAAATTCTGACTTAATACCTGATATTTATGGAGCTCATTTAAAATTCTACACAATGTGCTTCTGGAAGGCAAACATCCTTCTTCCTGTTTTAGAGATGAGGAAAATGAGACCCAGGAAAAATAACCTCCCTCACATCTACAGCTGCTATGAAGCAGGGGCTCAAATTCAAGTCAGTTTAATTACACTTGAAGGCTGCTCCTTTCGTAGCTCTCTAATCTCACAAAAGCTTCTCGAGGTAAGAGATAGCTTCACGTGCAGATGAAAAAACTGAGGTTCTGAGGAGGTTCAGGGTCTGGCCCAAAGGCTCAGTGCTAGCAAGTTGTTTCTGACTGTAAATTTTACATAACCTGCCAAGCCATTGCTGAGAAAAGAAAGCAAAGGAAACCAAGATGGCTGTTACAGGTGGAAGTGTGTTCCTGCAGAAGTTGCCATATTTAAGTCCTAATCACCCCCCCCCGAAAAAAAATTTCAGAATGTGATGTATTTTGTAGATGTGGTCTTTACAGAGACAATCAAGTTGAAATGAGACCATTAGGATGGCTGTAATCCAATATGATTACTATCCTTATAAGAAGAGGAAATCTGTACACAGACACACAGAGAAGGAAGACAACAGGAAGACACAGGCAGAAAATGGCCATCTATAAGCAATCAGAGAGGCCTGGAGCAGATCCTTGCCTCATGGCCCTCATAGACGCCAACCTTGCTGATACCTGCTAGCCCCCACATCTGTGAGACAATAAATTTCTCTTGTGTGAGGCACTCAGTTTGTGGTACTTAGCTATGGCAGCCCTAGAAAAATAAAAAATGATACAATGGCAAACAATGACAGGAAGCGTTAAAATAAAAAAAAATGTAATGGTTCAAAATTCACAAACTAGGTAAGCGCAAAACAACTTTATTTCTGTAAATCTGTAACATTTATGTTTCTGAGGATATTAAAGATTAAAACTGCACCAAGACTTTTAGAACATCTTGTCTATTGCAATACATTAAAATCTCATTACTGTTTTTGGTAAAAAAAAAATGGACATACATTATCTATTGTAGGGTAAAATATTTTGATTCACTCTATTGAAAGCTAACCCACAGGGTTTATGGTGATATTCAGATTGTTTGAAAATCAAAACAATTATAAGTCCTATGTATTACCACATATATGCAATGTCAAGAGATGCTTACATATTTAAATCTTAGGTTTTCACTAGTTTATTAATCAATGCATAATCAGTATGTATCCTTTGGGGGTACACATTAAAGAGTTCTATTTTTTTTTAAGTAAGCTATACACCCAACATGGAGTTTGAACTCATGACCCTGAGATGAAGAGTCATATGCTTTGACAGAGCCAGCCAGGCATGACAAGAGTACTATTTTTTAAGTATCTTCTTAATTCCACAAGGATAATTCTAGATAATGCATCAAGAATCCATATTAGTGATATTTATAATTTTAACAGTTAATAAAACCGAATATTCTCTTTTTCCAAATAATTGTACATTTTTTGCAAAAAATACCATACTCTGCGTACCATGATACCTTTCCATTGATAAGATTACAATATCACTGTTTTTGAAGGAGAGAACAATGATAAAATGATAATGAATAAGGTCTATTTCATTTGAAGTTCTTTGCAATGTTTTTTTCATGGGATGGTTAAAGAAAAGGACACAGAGGAAATGACCAGTACATGCTAACTGATGAAATTGTCATTATTATTATTATTAAATCAATTAGTTAAAAATTATTGTGATGTTTTTTATATGCTTATAAGAAAATCAAATATACATTTGAGGATATGTCCTAGGTATGAGTCTCTTTTTAATGAATTTTTCCAAGGTGATTGCCCTTTCAATCTGTATAATCAAGTCGTTTTTAAGCTTAACAATATATTCTTCAATTAAAGGTTGTTTTGCTTTTAATTTTCATGTTTCATTCATATTATTTACTTGTAGGAGGCAACTAATAATGTATATGTTATATTTCTCTCCTCTCCTTGCACTCACTCTCACGTCCCCCATCACATTCTGCATCCTAGAAGACCAAACAACGCACTGACTTTATGTAACAGTTTTTCATGTTTTTTTTTATAGTGTCCATGATGCTATGTTGTATATCCAATGCTGTCATTTTCTATTCTCTCCAAATTTATTTTTGTTGTCATCAGGCTCCTGTTTCATTGTAGAGGCCTTTTTCCTCCCAACTCATCTTGATGTTCCTTATAACTTTCTCCTCTTTTGCATGGAGGCCATATGTCCTTATTGTGAAAGTAAAACATCTGTTCATAATTCTTTCCTGGTCACTATAATAAATCTTTTTCATAAAACTTGTTCTTTTCTTCTGAGGTCTCAGGACAAGATCCCTTTACCCTGTGCTGATGATTCGTGCATCATTTCACAGACTCATGTTTGTCTAATTCTTACTATCTACTATGCTTAAATTCTTAAAGACCTGTCCAGACACAGTGTTGGCAACAGATTCTCTGGCAAAGTGTATCCAGGCTTGTTCTCTCTACTGTCCATGAGGAAGCTACTGTAATACCCTCCTTATCTGGGCAGCAGACACATGTGCAGTTGTAGCTGCAACTGATCCAACAGGGTTTCACTAGACCAATGTAAGAATTCTCTGTAATCCCAATGCATGGTTTTCTTAAGAAAGGAAGCAAAAGCATGTAAGAAAGACTAGAATAGTAAAGATACACTACCACCATATGAAAAGTGGAAGACAAAAACTGATCATTTCAAAAAAGGATAGTAGACTCAACAATAAATAAAATAAAATAAGTGTAGTAGAAAGTCTGCTGATTACTTTTCTGAATGGCACAGAGGTCAAGATCTCTGAGTAAAAGAACATTTAGTCACGGCGGGATCTAGCAGTTCCCTGTCTTTTCAGGGAACCACTTTTGAACATTAGAAAACATATTTTTTTTTATTCCATCCTATTCCACTAGCATTGTGTTGATGGACACACTCTTTGGATTATAATTATAGCTGCCTTTTCGTCTTCGTTTCCAGCATTCTTCAATTCCTCTTCTTCTAGGTCCACAGAAAATTTTCACAGTAAAATAGCAGACCACATGTAAAGGGCTGCTGGCTTAACACCTTTTTAAAGGGAATAGGTTAGTTGCAGAATATATCTATAAAATGTATTATTATTATTATATTTAAATCATATCAAATTTTCTCTCCTTAACCATAATAACTGTATCCAAATAACAGATATAGAGTAAGTAAGATTAATCTTACTTGTACTTGGGATCCTCTTTGGCTTATTTTATTTTATTTTTATTTACTTATTATTTTTGCTGCTGACATTTTTGTTTTAAATAACTTAATTCTCTGCTATGAGCTGACCATTCTAATTAAAAACAAATATGCCATTTAATTTTGAATCTATTAATATCCCTACCTACATCGATATTTTCTATTTCCTCATATGGTTCCTTTGAATGTTGCTATTTCACGATGCTGAAATTGAGAAACCCTTTAGGTCGCATGACTGTGTTTCATGGACCGGCTGGTGGAGCTCACTGTGATATGAAATGGCAACACATGATCTCCCCTTTGATGTTTGTGTGGGTTTGAAGAGCACAGTGGCCTTTCAGGTGATTGTCTCTGGTGTTCTGGCTTCCCACCTGAAAAAAAATTGATTTTATTTGATTCAACTAAAGTAGAAAAGAAGGTAGGGAATGGTGCTATACTTTCTTGCTAACAGAATTTGTGGATTATGAATTTTGAAGATGTGGCTAGCTTCATTTCTATTTCTAGCGCCCATCATACAGAGCATATATATTTTTACGTGTTTTACTCCATGATGAATCATTTAATATTTAGTCCTTTTTCACTGAAAGGTTTATAATTTGGGGAAGGAAAGACATCAAGCTTTTATATCTCCTGTGTCAGCAACTGACTGTGGGATGAAGCTTTAGGTAAGAAAATAAAAAAGATAAAAGCTGATTTCATTTCTTTGCCTAAGAAGCAAATGGTCTTACATCTAAAAGATCTAAGCTAAAAATTCTTTATAAATGGATGTAAATGTGGTTTCCCTTTGCATCTCAATAAAGCAAATATGCAATTATCAAATGACATGTGGATAAGAAACAGTAACTTTAGCCTGCTTGTACAGGTCACAAAAGAGACCAGGATACTTTAGCAGAATAAAACAACAACAACAATTAGTGGTTAAATAAAACTTTAGTGAAGGATATGGTAACTGACAAACTTCAAGTTGAAAGATGTTCCTCTTTTTCACAATCATACAAGATTTTTTTCTATGGCTCTTTGCATAAAGCTATGTGCCACACAGTAATGTTACTATTTGTAATGACTCTGGATGGAGAGGGCAATTAAACTAAATAAGAATTACAGAAAAGTGCACCTTCATGGATTTTAAAATCCAAAGTCACAACACAAGAATCAGCAGCTACAAGGTTAGCTGAAAATAACTAAAATGCATCTAAGGATTTACAATGCTAAGAACATACAACTAACTAATCACTGACTGCAAAGCTCATTTACATAGAACTTAGACAAATAATAATACTATTAACCATAATCGTATTGCAAGGAAGATACACAAAAAAGATGTAGGGCCTATCAGAGAAAAGAGAATGGAAAGAAAAATCCTAAGAAGAAAATAATTTTAAAGGTCACAAATTCTACCACTGTAGTGGAAGAAGGAAGATGAGGTTACAAAGTTTTGCGTTTTAAATTATATTTGCAAAGAGGCCCAAGAGTGCAAACATGGTCCATTATCTCTCCCTTCTCTAGTGAGCTATAAATCACAGTCCCCAAGGCACCATTAATACATGAATCACAGAGGTCAAATAAACTCAGATGCACAATTTAGGTATATTTAAAATACCTATTGTGGGGGGAGTGAGTAGGGAGAATCAGAGAAAGACTAAATCTAACTGATCTGTTTCAATATATGTATGGATATGTATTTGCATATGTATATATATCCTAAACTATATATAAACATAAATATATTTACATAATATGTATCTTTACAATAAAACTTTATAGAACTTTCCCCACTGAATTAAACAGATCAGGGTAGCTATCAATTACACTTCCATCAGCATTCGTTAGAACTATATAGTATCAAATCGTCATTGAGGCAAGAGAAATTCAAGTTTGAACACTGAAATGAAATTGACTTTGCGGGTTTCATTTTTTTTCCTGATGAGCACATAAAATAGGCACCATTGTTAGTGGGACTATATCAGTAAAATTTAAATATCACCTTGGAAATTTTGAAACCCTCAGAGAAATCACCTATTTCACAGGACCCAGATTCATAACCAAAACAGTAACAACTGCTCCTTAGCATAAATCCTTTATTATTTTTCTAACTTAATCCAATGCCTAGCATTTTCTTTAAAGATGTTATTAAATAAATAATTTGCTCTTAATCAGCATTTCTCTGGCACAGAGGAGAGAAAGCAATACAGACTAACCCATCATGTCACCAGATGAACAGGCTCCTTCAATAGAAAACCTCTTTCAAAATTAATGGCCTGCTACAGCATGATGAGTGCTCAGGAAAGGAAATATTTATGGTTTTTCTCCTAACTTCTGACCCTTGAAATTAAAAGCACTTTCTCCACCTCCTCTGTTCCAGTTAACCCGTAGGAAAAATGTCTCTCTTTATGGCAGGGAGAAATTTTTATGATACCCAGAGATACAGCTATATAGAAGTGAGCCAATACAAAGCTTCCCTCTAGGAACTTGCCTCCAAGTGGTGAGAAAAAGCACAGAATGCCTCAGGACAAAGGGTCATTGGACTTTGCACAGCAACTCATCCCCAAGCACGAGACAGAGGTACTTTCCAGCATGGCATCAAAATGCCCAGATAATTCCACAGGCTGTCCAGTTGGCCTCTATGTTTAATAAACAACCTGAGGGTTCAGAAATGTTCAGGATCCTGACCCAAATAGAAACCCAGATTCTAGCAACGTGCACTAAACAATCAGGTTTCCTAGGTACTCTGCCAAACAACGATGGCTTCAAGCTAGGTAAGATCTAGAGGAGAAGAGATTCTTTTTGTTCTTGCTTGTTAACTTTAAGACAGTAGAGCAGACTGTATCATAATCATAATAAAGGATTCCAATCATATATAATAATGACAATAATTATGCATTGATATACTATATATTATATGTAGCATATATATAATATAATAGATAATATAATGCATTGCTAGAAATACCATTTCTGTTAAGAAAAATAGGAAAGGGATAACACACTTGAGAAAAGGGGTGTTAAAAAAGAAGATGGCAGGCCAGTGAAACTGATTTCAGACTTCTGGACTCTAGAACTGTGAGAGAATAATTTTCTGTTGTTTTAAGTCACCAAGTTTATAGTAATTTATTACAAGAGTAACAGGTAAATTGCATGTCATACTTAAGTCCTCAGTGCTTTGGCTATATATTGTTTCCAAGTTGCAAATTAAAAAAAACAACAACAACAACTGTGTGCATTAACTATACAAATAATACTTACAGAAAAAAAAAACAACCAAAATTAACTCCATTTTAAACCAAAAATATTAGGCACACTCTTTTTGTGGAATTTTTATTATTTTTTAGGGCAGATTTTTTTTTTTCCTTTAGAAGGGGAGAATGGTAAGTTACCACTCTCTTATATCACCTGAAAAGACCCTTAAGTACAAAAACAAGTAATAATACACATTTCATAAAATGCCACAAAACACATTTTCTTTTTTAAAATTCCTTCTTTTAAGCTCATTAAATACAGTAGATTCAAGGCTGAACTATTTTCTCTTGATATTTTATTTTGGGAAGGCCAATGCTTTCTAAATGTCACAGTTTTGAAGGTTCATTAAAAGTTATTGGGGGATTGTTTTTTAATAATGAAATGCAAATATTAAAAATGAAGGGAGTGTTAATTACTTGAAAATGGGAACCCATTTGCAGTATTTAAAATATATTAAGAACACTCTATTACTCTATTTCAGGACTGAAGTCACCTCTTAGTCTTCTACGTTTGGTGGGCATATGGCATTACCTTAGACATGGAACATATGTGGAACATGTTTTTTCTTCTTCCTCCTCTACATACTTTACTGTGATATAAGCCATATGTTTCATTACAAAGGGTGGTATGAAAGGCTATTGCAAGAAAGGCAAACTCTCGATTCCGAGATCAGCAATATAGAAAGGCCTCTTCATTAAAAACACATTATTGTTTTGCTTCAAGGCATTTACCTTATGTTCCCAGTAACACCCTGACAGTTTAGAGATTGAAAACATCTGGATTTTAAGCATTGAGATTTTAGGGATCATGGGTCTGATGCTAAAAATACATACCATTATGAAATACTGAAAATAATGGGCTGTTTGGTGGAGATAGAAATCATGTGATGAATACATTGATATACAATCATTTAATGATTGAACACATCTCATGATTGAGTATGAGGATACATAGGTTAAAAATTGTGGTACCCATATCCCTTATTTATAAACTAGGCAACCTCTAAGATATTGTTAAGCTACCATATTAATTTTAGAAGTGTAGTTTAGTTGTGTGGTGATGATAAAGTGATTATCTAGCTTTCTTTTAGGGCCAGGAGGTAAAATAAAATGCCCTTTGAGCTAAAATTGTGAATCTTGCCATTACTAAATGCTAAGTAAAGTTTAAACACATGTGTGTGGGTTTAAAGATATATCCACAAACTCTTTGCTACTCCTCCCCTCAAGAAACGGGGCATAATTCCACTCCCTTGGAGAGTGGGTGGAACTTGGTGATTTGCTTCTAGCAAGGAGATTATAACGGAGGTAATGGGATGATTCTTCTTGAGACAAAGTTATATAAAGACTGTGACTTCCAACTTCAGTCTATGCTCAAGTGTTCGTGTGTCTCTCAATCTCTCTTCCTTGAATCACCCTCTCCAGGGAAACCCAGTTGCCATGTTCTGAGAGCACTGAGGCAGGCTTTTGAGAGCCCCATCTGATAAGGAACTAAGGGCCATTAGCAACATTATGAGCGGGCTTAGAAACAGTATTCTGAATCCTGCCAACAGCCATGTGAGTGAACCTGAAGTAGAAATTCGTTCAGTGAAGCCTTCAGATGCAGCTCTGGCCCACACCTTGACTGCAACCTCATGACGGATCCTAGATCAGAAATACCTAATTAGTCCATTCCATATTCCTGAATCACTGGAACTGTGGGATACTAATTGCTGTTTTAAGTTATTAAATATGGGATAATTTGTTACACAGCAGTAGCTAACTACTACAACACGTAATAAGAATAAGCTGTGGTAGGCAGGGATGGGGACAGAGGATGACTCTATGTCTCCAAACCCAGGATTATAACTTCTCAGTTGTAGGGTTTGGGGCATAGTCATATAGCTATTTCCTCAAGGCCTCATATCTTCATGTACACAGAAAGATGTTAACCAAAATGATTTCCAGGATTTCTCTGGCAATGAAAAAGCAGGACTCTAAGCTATAAAAGGCAGCTCTAACCTTGATGTAAAAAAAAAGATGGCTACTGGAACTACCCAGTGTTTGGGATCTGCCTTCCAGGCCCTCTTGGTAGAAAAAAGACTGGATAATCATTGGTGTTGGCCACACCAAAAGTTTTCTTGCACTAGATGGGAAATAGACAGATAACACATATGATGCCTTTCAATTCTGGTATGCTCTATTTCTGACCCTAGCTATAAGAACAAAGAAAAGAGATAATGCCCCAAATCACACTAAACCAAAACAAGCAAACAAACAAACAACCATTCTATGTTTAGTCATAGAGCAGTGGTCACAATCCATCATAAATGAAAAGAACAAGGTGCAGAAACTACACTGGGGATCTCAAACCTAGCTATACGTTAGAAGCATGTGGTATTTTTTTTTTAATTTAAAAAAATTATTATGCTTAGGCCACATTCTAAGCTAAATTAGTCAGAATCTCTAAAGGTGAGACCTCGGTATCAGTGTATTTTTAAAGCTTAACAGGTGATTCTAACATACAGCCCAACTTGATTAACACTTGAGAATGGTCTCATTTGGATTACTAAAAAAAGAAGAAAAACACTGTTGTGTGTATATTTGTCCAGGTACAGAAAAAGGTTTAAAAAATACATAGAACTAAAGATAGTAAAGATTATGGTGAAAAGGAAATTTTACCACTTAATTTTTTTACAAAGAATATATGTCACTACTATAATTTAAAAGGTTAGGAGAAAAGAAACAATTTCACAAATATCTCAAATAGCTAGAGTCTGGAGGAACAAAGGTAGCTTTTAATTTGTGACCCCAATTTTCATCCTTAAAAGTCACTGAAACTTTAAGCTATAAAATGGCAAAACATCAGGTTGAAAGAGTAAAAAATAGATACATAAACACTTATTTAATCAACACTACAGAACACTGTTTCCTGTCTGATATTTTTCCTTAATAAATTATTTTTTCCCTTAGTTCTGATAATAGGAAGTTAAAATCTAAAACCCTTCACCAGAACAGGAAAAGTAAGTAATAACATAAAGTAAGTAAGTAAATAAATAAATAGATAATCCAATACTATTCCCACTCTATAATAATATTGTGTAAGAATGGCATATAAGCATGATGTATTGCCCATATTCTAAGGGTGTTTGTATCCATGGCAGAGAGACACAGGGGAGGTGTTTGCACAAAAGAAACCAACGTATTCCTTTCTGTTAGTGTAATATCAAGTTTCACTAATGATTTGTGAATCATCCAAGGACAATATATTCTGTAATATCTGAAATATTTATGTGTATTTAAATGTCCAACATCAAGGGAACTTCACAAAGAGGTCAAAGTAGGTATGCACTGTAACATTTACTAGGAATTATATTAGGAAACTTTCTGTGTTGGTATCCGTCTTAGCTCATTCAAAATTTCTTTCTTTACTCATCCACTTTGTATCTGCCTTGTTTAGCTTCCTCACAATGCTACAGATTTGTAAACAGTAGTACTGAAAACTAAATGGAAATTGCAGAAGCGTAATTACAGCTGGATGAATGTTAAGTACTCACTTTGAGATTTAACCTGAGAGTGTTTTAGATGAATAGCAGCATCAATCAATATTTATTGAACATTCATAGGGTACATGATTTGGCCTAGGTAGCCGACAATAAAGACATCTGTACTTGTATGGATTTCCCTTCTTCTCAAATGTAGTGGAAAACTGCCAAAAATCTAATGTGATAGGTTAAAAAATGTGTCCCCCACCACTCATTTGAATACCAACTGCAATGAAACGGGTTTTCTTCTAAAAATTAGCTTTCAGTGTGAAAATGAAATGGCTCTACAGTGACTGTGAGAATACTGATGTCAGAAGGAAAGAAACAGTTTTCTTCAACTGGTATTAAATCTTAGAAAGTTTTATGGTTTTCTCTTTCTTAAAAAAAAAAAAGAACAATTTTTCTTAGAAATGGTTCAAGCTCATTCATTTTGAAAATACATAAAACTCCAACCCTAATCTCCTACCCCCAGTCCAAGGATGCCAGTAATGATAAGCTGGCCCATATCCAAAGTGTTAAAAATGGATACTCAGATAAATAGAAATCAAGAAGTGGTCTGTAAAATATTAATGTGCTAAGGTATCTATGATTATAAATAGTTTGCTTCAAAGCATTGTCTCAATTTACTATAATGGGGAAGAAGAGAAAGGAAATCAAATTTGCTTCTAACCCAAAAAAATAATTAGAAAAATATGAGATGATTTCCTCAAAAAAAGGAAGAAATATGTGCTTTGAGTTTTGTCTATTTTCTATTCAAGGATAATTCATTTTCCTATCATAAAATATGGTCTCTCTGAACTGTATAGTACAGAAGACTTAATGATTATTAGACACTAGTGCAGTCAATCCTTCACTCTAGAAAACTGATTGAGACACTTTCACTGGGTGCAAAATCTTGCACTTTAAACTCAGAGAGGGTTAAGCATCAGACTTTTAATTTTGGCTCAGGTCACAATCTCACAATTCGTGAAATCAAACCCTGCATCGGGCTCTGTGTTGACAGCAAGAAGCCTGCTTGGGATTCTCTCCCCACTCTCTCTCTCTCTCTCTCTCTCTCTGCCCCTCCCTCACTTGCCCTCTCTCTGTCTGTCTGTCTCTCCCTCTCTAAAAATAAGTAAATAATCTTTAAACTCAGAGAATATCCAGATAGGGACCTACTAGAGTATTTGGATGATTTTTTTTTCCAGTTTAATGCTTTCATGGGAATATATATTATACCTTTTAAATAGTGTACATTCCAATTCCTTTTTGAAAATTTTTTTTACATTTATTTATTTTTGATAGACAGAGAGAGACATAGCACAGTGGGTGAGGGTCAGAGAGAGAAGGAGACACAGAATCCCAAAGAGGCTCCAGGCTCTGAACTGTCAGCACAGAGCCCGACGTGGAGCTTGAACTCACAAACCGCGAGATCATGACCTGAGCTGATGTCGGATGCTTAACCGACTGAGCCACCCAGGTGCTCCTCCACACCAGTTTTTTTCATGTATTCTTTTCATAAAATTTTTCATGTTAATAGAAAAAATGTTTAAATATACAAACTCAAATGTAACAGCATGAAAATGAAACATTTGCCTAGTTTTTTTGGGAATTCATAAAAGGTCACAGTAGTAAAGTTACACACAGATTTAAGTACTGAGTAAGAGTTAAAGACCTATGACTACCCATTTAAACCTTGTCCTTGATTTATCACTGAGGAATATGTGGGGTGGGACCAGGGGTTGCAAGTTCCAAAGTCCACATGTTAAAACAAAACAAAACAAAAAAAAAAAAGAATATCTAGAGGGTAATTAGGATAGAACACTCTCCTCAAATTGCACGTACACATACATATGTTCAGTGACAAGCATTCGACTTTTTTTTCAGATGATAAGACTAGCAGCCACAACCATGAGCTGTATGTGGTTTAAAAATGCCAATTTGGGCATTGTTCATTCACTATCATAACTTCAGGACCCAGCTCAGCCAAGAGTACCTCATTCAGACCACCAGAATCTCAGTTTACCAAAACAGGCAAAGCTGGATTAAAAAACCAAATAAATGCGCTGTTCCTCATGGTGCTTCACCAATTAGTTACCATTAGGAAGTGTCAGACTGTAATTCCTAATCAATGAAAAAAATACTATTTAGCCCTCTTGGGAAAACAACAACAACAACAACAACAACAACAACACAATTGGATGTAAGAATTATTATCTTATTCTTTTTCTTATTGTTTGAGGTCCACTTATCTTTATTTCTATAATGTCTAGTCAGCTCTTTAACCCATCCATTGTATTTTTCAACTCAGACATCATAGTTTCCATCTCAAGAAGGCCCATATTGGTATTTTTAAAGTTTATATTTCTACTTACCTTTTTGAACACAAAATATAGTTTAAAAACTGTTTTAATGTCCTTGTCTACTAACCCTAATATCTGTACAATTCTGAGGCAATTTCAATTGATGGATTATTGATTAGATTTGATTATAGATTAATTTATAGATTAGATTAGATTATTGATTAGATTATTTTTTGCTTCTCTTTATGCCTGGTAATTTTTTTCCAAGATTTTATTTAAATTCCAGCTAGTTAATACAGAGTGCAACATTAGGTTCAGGTGTAGAATTTAGTGATTCCTCACTTACAACACCTGGTGCTCATCACAAGTGCCCTCCTTAATACCCATCACCTGTTTAACCCATCTCCTCTGCCCCCCTCACCTCCAGTAACCATCATTTTGTTCTCTATAATTATGAGTCTGTTTCTTAGTTTGCCTCTCTTTTTATCCCCCTATGTTCATTTGTTTTGTTTCTTAAAGTCCACATATGAATTAAATCATATGGTATTTGTCCTTCTCTGACTTAGTTATTTCTATGCCTGGTAATTTTTATTGGGTATCAGATACTGTTCATTTTATGTGGGGGTGCTGAGTATTTTTGTATTCCTATAAATATTTTTGCTTTTTCTTCTGAGATATAGTTAAATTTAATGGAAACATTTTCATTCTTTTGGGTCTTATTTTCATGATTCATTAGGTGGGACCAGCTTAGGGCTTATTGTAGAGATGATTTTTTCACCATTTCTAAAGCCAATTCTGAGTACTCTTCCAGTTGCCCCAGGAATTATGGTTGGTAGGAATAGGCATGATTCCCTGGCTTGTGCAAGCTACAGGGATTATTTCCTGTAATCTTTTTAGTATTACCTTGAGTAGTTTCTTCACATGCATTTGCTGGTCAGCACTCTGCTGAATACTCTGGTGTGGAGGAGGTGCTCTGCAGATCTCCAGAGCTCTCTCTTGTGCTGCTGTCTCATCTCTAGTATCATGTTCTACAAATCCTAGCTGCCTTAGTCTCTTCAGACTCTCCACCCTATCTCTTTAATTCAGGGAACCCACCAGATTTTAACCAGGTTCCCACTCTCCATGCTACTTTCTAGAAACTCTCTCAAGGCAGTAAGCTGGGACATTCATGGGACTCACTTGTAGGTTTCTATAGTTCAGGGATCACTATCCTTCATTAACTAATATCCACTGTCTTGAAAACCATTGTGTGTGGTTTTTTTTTTTTTTTTTTGCTTGTTTCAAGAATAAATTGTCCCCTTATCTCACTTTCCCAAAGGCAAAATCAGAATTATCTTTTCATGAACTCAATGTAACTCCTTTACCTAAAACATTTCATTGCATTCCCATCACTAAAATAAATTCCAAGCTCCTTACTGACATAAAATTTAAACCTTGACTACTTTTCTAGCTAAGCTTCTGTTACTTGTTTTTAATAACCATACTTCAAAAGTAAAATAACTGCAGTTTCACATGTACAACATATTCTTTCGGTGTATTTGTGCATGCTGTTCCCTCTGCCTAGAACTTATTTCCCTGCCTTGACTGCTGAAAAGTCCTATTCATCCAAGAATAATCAACACAAATATAACCTTGGTGTGAAGCCTTCCCTCCCTGACACACGTCCAGCCACTTTCTCCCCCTTTCCTTTGCTCCCACCCAAAGAGGAGTTAGTCAGCCCAAGTCAATGCTCACAGAGACCTATTATCCCTAGTGCTATGATGCTGTATTTAACTATATTTTAAACACCTATTCCTCCCTCCACACCTATTATGGCCTTGGACAAGCTCCTCAGACATCCAAGTTTTCTCATCTACAAAACGTAAATGATACAATCTTGAAAAAGAAAAACAAAACTGGAGGCATCACAATTCCACACTTACAAGGTATATTACAGAGCTGTAGAAATCAAAACAGTATGGTACTAGCATAAAAACAGACATGTGATCAATAGAACAGAATAGAAAACCCAGAAATAAACCCACATTTATATGGTCAATTAATCTGCAACAAAAGGAAGAATGAATATACAACGGGGAAAAGAGTTTCTTCAACAAATGGTGCTGGGAAAACTGGACAGCTACATGCAAAAGAATGAAACCAGACCACTCTCTCACACCATACACAAAAATAAATTCAAAATGGATTAAAGACCAAAATGTGAGACCTGAAACCATAAAAATTCTAGAAGAGAGCACAGGCAATAATTTTTCTGACATTAGTTGTAGCAATATTTTTCTAGATTTGTTTCATGAGACAAAAGGGGAATAAAAGCAAAAATAAACTATTATGATGATAAAAAACTTCTTCAGAGCAAAGGAAACAATCAACAAAACTAAAAGGCAGCCTACAGACTGGGATATGACATATCCAATAGAGGGTTAGTATGCAAAATACATGAAGAACTTACACAACACAACACCCAAAAAACAAGAAATCCAATTAAAAATGGGCATGAATAGGGGCACTTGTACCCCAATGTTTATAGCAGCACTTTCAACAATAGTCAAATTATGGAAAGAGCCTAAATGTCCATCAACTGATGAATGGATAAAAAAGATGTGGTTTATACATACAATGGAATACTAGTTGGCAATGAGAAAGAATGAAATCTGGCCATTTGTAGCAACGTGGATGGAACTGGACAGTGTTATGCTAAGTGAAATAAGTCAGGCAGAGAAAGACAGATACCATATGTTCTCACTCATATGTGGATCCTGGGAAACTCAACAGAAGACCAGGGGGGAAGGGAAGGGGGAACAAAAAAAGTTACAGAGAGGGAAGGAGGCAAACCATAAGAGACCCTTAAATACTGAGAACAAACTGAGCATTGATGGGGGTTGGGGGGAGGGGAAAGTGTGTGATGGACATTGAGGAGGTCATCTGTTGGGATAAGCACTGGGTGTTGTATGGAAACCAATATGACAATAAATTTCACATAAAAAATAAAAATAAAAATGAGCATTAGACATGAACAGACATTTCTCCAAATACATCCAGATGGTCAACAGACATATGAAAAGATGCTCAACATCACTCATCCTCAGGGAAATGCAAACCAAAACTGAACTGAGATACCTGTCAGATGTCAGATGTCATACCTGTCAGATGGCTAAAATCAACATCACAAGAAACAGCAAGTGTTGGCAAAGATGTAGAGGAAAGGAAACTCCTGTACCACTGGTGGGAATGCAAACTAGTGCACCACTGTAGAAAACAGTATGGAGCCTCCTCGGAAAGTTCAAAAGAGAACTACCCTATGATCCAGTAATTATGCTACTGGGTATTTTAAAAAAATATATATATAAACACTAATTCAAAGGGATTCATACACTCCTATATTTGTTGTAGCACTATTTACAATAGCCAAGCTATGGAAGCAGCCCAAGGGTCCACCAATAGATGAATGGATAGGGGTGCCTGAGTGGCTCAGTCGGTTAAGCATCCAATTCGGCTTAGGTCATGATCTCACAGTTTGTGGGTTCAAGCCCGTCGAGCTCTGTGCTGACAGCTCAGAGCCTGGAGCCTGCTTTGGATTCTGGGTCTCCGTCTCTCTCTGTCCCTTCCCTGTTCATGTTCTGTCTCTCTTTCCCTCAAAGATAAATAAAATATTTTAAAAAATTAAAAAAAAAATGGATGAATGGATAAAGAAGAGGTCATGTGTACACACACACACACACACACACACACACACACACACACACACTGGAATATTATTCAACCATAAAAAAAAGAATGAAATCAAGCCATTTGCAACAACATGGATGGAGCTAGAGAGTATAATACAAAGCAAAATAAACAAGACAGAGGAATACAAATACCATATGAGTTCACTTATATGTGGAATTTAAGATACAAAACAAATGAGCAAAGGAAAAATAAAAGAGAAACCAAGAAACAGACTCTTAATTATGGAGAACAAACTGATGGTTACCAAAAGAGAGGTAGGTGGGGGGACGGGTAAAACAGGTGATGGGGTATTAAGGAGGGCACCTGTAGATATGAGCACTGAGTGATATATGGATTTTGAATCACTATATTGTACACCTGAAACTAATATAATACTGTATGTTAATTATACTAGAATTAAAATTAAAAACTTAATACAAATGCTGTCATTTAACATAAATGCAACAAGATTTCTTTGTGTAAAAATAATCAATTTACATGTGACAAATAACTTTAAAGGGAGAAAACACATTAGAGGTATTTTCTCAATAACTGGGCTATTATTACAAAGATATTTCTTTAAAAGGTGGTATATTTTCAATTGGGAACAGTGAATCCAAAGGGAACATTGGAGACTCCCCCCCCCCCCACCCTGTAGTGAGGGGCAGGTAATGAAAGGGAGCAGCCTTTGATAGAGTCACAGCCAAATAATAATCAGCAAATCTCGATTGGTTGCTATGTCCACCCATGCCTTAAATGAAACACACTCTTTTTTTTTTTTTTTTTTTTTTTTAATTTTTTTTTTCAATGTTTATTTATTTTTGGGACAGAGAGAGACAGAGCATGAATGGGGGAGGGGCAGAGAGAGAGGGAGACACAGAATCGGAAACAGGCTCCAGGCTCTGAGCCATCAGCCCAGAGCCCGACGCGGGGCTCGAACTCACGGACCGCGAGATCGTGACCTGGCTGAAGTCGGACGCTTAACCGACTGCGCCACCCAGGCGCCCCTGAAACACACTCTTAATGTCCTTTTAAAAAGAACTTCTAATCAATTGACTATATTAGTATTTAAAACACAAAGCTGGAAAAAAAAGTAATACTTCAGAACAAACAGCAGAAGGTGAAGCACAATTTTAAAAAACACACAAAAAAACATTTAAGGGAAGAGGGTTTTTTTCTGATATGGCCTGCTTAAGCTTTGTTTATTTTCTCAGCAAGAATAAAGGCCTTGGGCGACATTTAATTAAAATGCTCCCTAAGCTTTCATCCTTCCCAAGGCAGTAAGATTAGGAACATTGAGATAGTCTTCTTGCTGTGGACAGTGAAGGGAAGGAGCATGGATATGAACTTCCCACATGATATGTAGAGGAAAGTCATACCCCTGGAAAGGTCAATTAGGTAAGATGCCATTTATTATAGGTGTGGAATATATGAACTCTTTGGATGAGGAAGAAAAAAATAGGAAAGGCCTAAGCCACATGCACTTTCTATTATCTCATTATAAACCATAAATTTCTAAGATGCAATAATCTGTAGCAGTAAAGGACTGTATCAGTGACATTGAATTATACACACAAAATAGTTTGGTGTGTCACATAGGCTGGACAATTTCCCAAATCCTGGTAGCAGCTAAAATTCATGGAGACTGAATTAGAAAACGATTAAAGCATTAAAAATTGTGAGTTAAATAAAAAATAAAGTTTTGGTGTTCTGAGGGTTTGTTTGTTTTGATCTTATTTTCTTTTGTTTGACTTTAATTTTTTTACGTTTCTTAATGTTAAGTATTGAGTGAGACAGAGAGCATGCATGTGTGAGCAAGTGGGGGGGCAGAGAGAGAGGAGAGAGAGAATAGCAACAAGACTCCACACTGTCAGCAGAGCCTGACACGGGGCTTGAACCCACAAACTGTGAAATAATAACCCACAAACTGTGAGAAAATTGACCTGAGCTGAATCCAAGAGTTGGACACTTAACTGAATGAGCCACCCAGGTGTCCTTCTTTTGTTTGATTTTTAAAGGTAGACAATGGCAAATGTTTACAGAGACCATCATAGGATTTCTTTGGTTCAATAACTACACAGAATTACATGGAAGAGCAGAAGGACTAACCCCTGATTCGATGACAGTGACATACTGAGACCTGATATTGGGCAAGCCATGAATCTATACTGAGGTTCAGTTGGTTGTGGGTCAAATGGGATGCTGCTGGAATTAAATGAGATACCTCAGAGAATGAGCATTCAACAAAGTAGTAAAAATAATGGTGATGATCCAAGGTGTTCTGTAAGATTATGGTAGGAGCAGTATTTGTGACATCCACAAATCAGGACAGATGAGAGACAGGAACTCCAGTTCCAGAGAGATCTGTTTAAACTGTTAGAATAAGTTATTTCTTTTAAAATAAGTCCCACCCTTTAAATTATCACTTAAAGTTTCTTGTGAAATTAATGTTTAAAAATAAAATTTAAACAGTATTGCCCAACTGGCTAATAAATTAACACATTTGTCCTTTATATTTGCTTCTCAGAAAAACGAAACAAAACATGCATTAAAGGGAAAACGACCTCAGTGTAGGAGAGTAGTAATTAATTAACAGCAAGACATTTTTTACATAACCTTTGCAAATAGTTGACAAGCCTCATTCCCCAAATGTGTAAGGGAGATAATTTTGTTGATTTTGTTTTCTCTCAAAAGAAATTCTGCAACTCAGGAAAAATATTAGAGCTAGTGTGTTTGTTTTTTTAATATGCCTCATACTGTCCTCAAGATGTGCTTCCTATTTTGAGCAAGCCATACGTTAATTTTTATTAGTCATTCTAGCTCTTAACAATCTTATATGAATGATAGGTTTGTGATCACCAGTGCTAAAACATTAAGCGGTAAAGGTGAGAAAGTCATAAATTAAAATTTATTGAAATCCTACTTACTTACTTACTATATGTCCTGGCTTATGTAGCCCTGATAACTCTTGTGTTTTATCCAATCGTCATCTTGCATTAAGTCATTCTCACAACCCACCATGGAAACCTCCCCTAATACGAACTACAACAGAAGGAAGAATTCTCTGAAGCCATCCTGAAGTATGGACCAGTCCACAGACAGTCTTACAGAATGAAGCTTTCAAAATAAAGTTGATGTCACATTTGGTTACTTGCTTCCTTAGAATAATTGTGATAGGTTCTCAGATTTGAAACTTCTGTGTCCTCTGTGGTAATACACCATGTTTCCCCCTGAAAGTTCCATTCCATTTTTTGGCATTCAGATGTATTTGTCCATTTGTGTGTGTGTGTGTGTGTGTCTATCTATCTATCTATCTATCTATCTACCTATCTAACTATCTAACTCACTCAAGCTGATGTACAATTTGTAATATTTTGGCTATAATAAGCCAAAGCTAGTAATAAAAAAAATCATTCCCTGTTTAAAACCTGAGATAATCTGCCTTTTTATTGTGTTTTTGAGACACCAAATTCCTTTCTTCTTTGATTTGTCTTAAGCCTCAAATCCCAATTTTCAGCCTGGCCAATATCTGTTATATCTCAGGTGGCTCAAACTTGTTGACTGCTGAGATGTTCTTTTCCCCTTGCCCTGGGTCCTGTGCCATGACTTCCCAGTCCACACTCCAGGACCTTCGGTACAATGCTGTTCTTCTCTGAGCCTCAGTTATATCACATAGAAGCAGACATAACACAACAGAGAGCTGGGAAGGTTGCTCCGTGGGTAAGATGGGTAAATGTAAAGAATTTACCACAGTGCTGGGCACATGGCAAAGGCTACATTTTATTACCACCATCATCAATAAAAATACTACTTTTTAAGGGCAGGGTAAAAAGCAATGAATGTGTTTCTTTATTACACCTTCATTCCAAATTCTTTAAAAATATATGTTTGATCCACTCTGAAAAGGAAAAATAAAGGAGAAAGTGTTTAGGATAAGGGGAAGTCATAGGCAAGGCCTGGGTTAAAGGTCTTTATCTATAGATAAAAGGAGAACAGGCCCTTTTATACCAGATGAAAAGGCAATATACCCACATTCCACAATAGAAGATAGACAGAATAAGTAGGTAGGTAGACAGGATAGATTAGGTAAAGAGATTAGATAGAAAGAGGGATAGGTAGATAGGTGGAAAAAAATTGTAATTGTGAGGAACTACTTAAGGATCTGTTAACCAAAATACAAAGTGTATCAACTTTAATTCATCTGCCTTTTCTCTGTACACATTCCCAGGCTCTTGTTGTTTTGGAACCCCTTCTACCAGCCACCATGGCAACCTCCTGTAGGAAGGAACATCTCTCGCAGTCATCTCAGCCCATCCAGCCTCAGGTCTCAGGGCAGATTAGCATGCCAACAAGGGAGAGAAAGGAGAGGTCAAAAAGAGCCCCCCAAAAATGTGTACTCCCAAGGCAGAGTTTCCTCCTCCATATAGGGATAATTTGGCAGCATTCGCCACCAAAATGTGTCAAATACACCATTACAATGACAGAGAACATTATGATGGGGAGATGCTCTGTCTGCCTCCCTGCCCCATGAGCGCGCGCGCGCGCACACACACACACACACACACACACACACACACACCTTGAGATGCCACTATCTCCTCAATCATTTCAAGCTTTCCATTTAATCAGCACAGTAAACAAGCTTCTCTGCCTCAGGCTGGCGTTCCACAAGCTCAGCCAGATCATGGGGTTTTGTGAATGCTGCAGTCAGCAGGGCCTGAGAAGGCATATTTGCTCACACATTATGTTGATGGGTTTTTTTTTCTTTTTCTTTTTTTTTGTCCCAGGCATAAATCTTGGACAGTGTGTATGAGTAATAACAGGTGCCATTTATTTTACAGACTTTTATTTCATTGGGTTTTTTGGTTAGCTGTACTAACAAGGTGAATTTGAATAATTACTATTATTAACTGTAGCATTCTTTAAATCTTGCCATATAATGTAACATCAAAAGCCTAGTTGGGGGAAGTTGAGATGTCAAATGTTCAAAGACATATGCCTCCTGTGCTGTAGTTCCAGGGTATCTGTAAAATATCTCTCTTCTGGGTGAAAAACTAAAACTAGCATCATCCAAATAAATGGAAATAAAATCACTCTAAATTAGATAATTATTGACAAAAACAATTGTAAGATATAATACTTGGTGGTCAGTAAAAATTCTAGACAGTTACTCTAACCACACAAGAGTAGACTATCTCTCAAAAGGATCTTATTTGATAACTTGAGGGACTATTCAAATCTGTCCATTCTCCCTTAAGAAAAGGTGCAAACATGTAAAAATATTTCGTCAGCATCAATTCTGAACCCCACGCTATGCTAGGCACAGCAGTGGATAGCAAAGAATTAGAATGCTGTCACTAGACTGGATTACAATCTAGTCAGGAGCCTTTTGACGTGGTTTGCGACAAGGTTGTGTCCCTCCTGCAAGGATTAATGTTTGCAACACTGAGAGAAGAAAGTCTTGGAGGTGTCCCAAGAAAAAAATCCCCATGCCAGTTTCTGCTAATCCATGATGCTTTTATTCTTTACATGAAGTACCTGAAGTAACCCCAGAGTTAGGTGGGCATCTCAGGCTCTCTGTTGATGTCAACCCCTAAAAGAAACACTAGAATCTTTTTTTAATGTTTACTTATTTTTGAGATAGAGTGAGAGTGCATGCGAAAGAGGGGCAGAGAGAGAGAGAGAGAGACAGACAGACAGACAGACAGACAGACAGAATGTGAAGCAGGCTCCAGGCTCTGACCTGTCAGCAGAGCCTGACACGGGGCTCCAATCCACAAGATGTGAGATTATGCATGACCTGAGCTGAAGACAGACACTTAACCGACTAAGTTATACAGGCATCCCAAGAAACACTAGAATCTTGAGCAAACTCTGGTGATCTACACCAAATGAACATGAATAATGATGTGTGACCTTTAAGGCTAAGAAATACTGTATTCCCAAGAAGCCTGAGATAAGTAAATAGAAAACAACTAATACATCCTTAAACCCTAGCTTATAGAAGCCAAAAAAGGAAGAAGATCAGGCCAAAAATAAGTTTGGAATGGATAGACATGTATCAGCTGCTGAAGTATGTTTGCTTACAGTATCTCCAGTGCCTGCTTCTGTACATCACATCATTGTTATTGATCAGATGTGGTCAGATATTGTAAGTATAAATTAACCTGCTCCAGTGAAAAATGCCCATGGGAGCCATTATGCTTTGAAGACATCTTCTCTCTAGATTTAACTATAGTTACTAATAGAATGCAATTGCAGGGTGGGAGACGGTTAGCTCTGATTTCCCCAATCACGTTTTAGAGTTCCTGATTAAAAGATCCTGCAGTTTATGACCAGCCAGATGTTTTCCCTTGGTCCACCTTGAGACTGAAGGAATGACACAGGAAGTATGATTTATTTTCAGCAGCTGGCAATCAGCTGTCAAGAGGTGCATTGTTTATCTAAAGAATTTTAGGGGTACAGGGTTGCTTTTTAGTTGACTCTGGTGATTCCTCTAAAAGGCTTACAGGCTGTGTCTGAAACCCACTGTGTGGTGTCTGTTTTAATCCATATGAGTTTAAATTTACCAGTTCCAAGGAAAATACCTTTAGGAGATAAAAGTATTAAGTGAAAGACGAGAGACACAGTCAGGAGATCTGCATCCCAGCTGAGGACAAGATGTGTCAAAATATTTACCATAAGCCAAAGTCAGTTTTTTACAGTGCTAGTACAACTAATTGGTATAGGAAAATAGGGAAAAGCACTACACAAAACACTAAAATGAAGGAATAAATAGTCAACCTCTGTATTTTGCTACCAATTTCTGAACTTTTAAAGGTCACACAGAGCACTATGCTAATATTTTGCAATAATGGACTCCAGGGCAGTGCTTTAATTAAATGAATTTCAGAGCTCTCTGAATCTTAATCAGACTGTGCAGGGGATGTGAGAAGGTCAGGCCGTTGAGTAAATGATGCAGACTAGCACATTACACTAAGCACCCCTTTCCAGAAGAGTTTCACTGTGCACCCTATCTTACATGTCCTAATAATTTCTGACAAAGTGAAAGTTCCTTCCATTTACTTTATATGCCCAACAGGTCAAGTAAGTGGGTCAGATCAATGGTCAGTCCATGGGACTTTCCACTAAGTCATTTCATTTTTTAAATATTTATTTATTTATTTTGAGAGAGAGAGAGAGAGAGAGAGAGAGAGAGAGAGAGAATGAGTTTGTGGGGGTGGGGCTGTGGGGCAGGGGGTCAGAGGGAGATAGATAATCCCAAGCATTCTGCACTTTCAATGCAGAGCCTAATGTAGGACTTGATCCCATAAACTGTGAGATCATGACCTGAGCCTAAATCAAGAATTGGGTGCTTAACTGACTAAGCCACCCAGGCTCCCCTCCAGTAAGTCATTTTAAAAGTATGGTATTTGCAGCCAATACTCTCAATTTCTTTTGATAATATGGCTAAAACTTACCTAATGTCCTCTTTTTAAAGGATAAATATGAAAAGACCCTCAAACCATCTAGTGCTAAAACAAAGATTCGTGAAGAAAGAAAGACTTTGTACTTCATCTTCATATGAAATTCAGCAGTCTAACTAGGAGGTACCATCTAACTACCATCCTTCAAAACAGGTAATCAGTAGAATTTTACCTCAAAATAGGTTTCCTCTCTAACCCTTGCACATTTTTTGCTATCCAGTTGAATATTATCAATTCATAAAGACTCATTTCAATCTTGACTATCCACCACCCAAAGATCAAGCACATTACTCACATAAAAAGACCAGAATATGAACACAACTAATAAAAATAACATAAATGAATCATAGTAATACATGGAAATGTTCATAAAAGAACCCATTTTAAAACCAGAACATAAAAAAGTACTTACAAAATAATTATAATTATGTTAAAAATGGACATTTGTAACATAAGTAGAGCCTATGTTTATTAAGTTATTTGTTTCCTACAGAGTTAAAGACTTTTCCTAGTGTAATTCTCTGGATATCTTAAGGTCACTGGTACTTCCTAAGATCCAACTGAGAAATAATAAGTTGGTATCTTTATTTTGCTATAGGCTAGGTTCTTTGCTAAAACGCTAATGCAATCTTTCATTTTATTTCCCAGTGACTCCACTATGAAATAAGTACTATTATTTGGCCCCACTTTACAGATTAGGAAACTAAGGATTACTGAAGTTACATAATTCCACAAAGATGACACAGCGGCAGTGGCCAGAGGACTCATCACACCAAAGTCCTTTCAACACACTGCCTCAAGGTGAAGTCCATTGCTGCTGGAGAGTGGCCACTCGTTTGGTTTCTTGCTGTTAAGATGACAAATGGTTCCCTCCATTTTAATATAGCAGCACTAGTCTGATGACTGGATTATATTGTCATAGCCTTTTCCCTTCTATTTTATTCCTCTGGAAATTCTCAGACAGTGCTGGAGAGCAGGTAGAGAAGACATATCACTCTCCAAAAAAGAAAAACTAAGAAACTTGAGAATCAAGACACTTCAATATTTATGTTATGCCATCAGTGCTATACCTCCTAATACACCTTAAGGTTTTTCTTTGATTCACACGTCCTGCTGCCTTGGTATTTCACAAAAGGTTGGTGTGCCTGACCTCTAATGATGATTCGTCATATATCCTAATGCTTTCTTATTGGAGCCGTAAAACAATGAATTAGCGGTAAATTCCCCACTCTTTGCCCCTTCAGCCCTTGCAGTTTAACTCCTCTCACTACAGTATTTATTGAATTTCCCAGCCAAACAGTGTTGTGCTCCATAAAATTCTGACAAGTGGACTCTGCCAAGCTAATAATGGCTTCATTCTGCTGAAATAAACTTATTTCACTGCGGCAAACAAAACGACATGACCTGGAAAGGTTATTTTTAACTGGGTAATGACTCAGTTCCAACCAAGCATTTCTCACATTTCTCTCTCTGCGTTTTAAATAAGTTACAGTTCTTAGATATAAATGTGTGCTATTATGAGTGTTCTTGTCTGTCAATCTCTCACAACCAAGTAAAAGCAGGCATTGTCGTTGCTTAAGGTATTTGATTCCATTAGTCAATAATTTGGTCAGCTTATTAAACTATGACCAAGGATCCTGGCATAGAGAAATCCCCCAGAGAACCTGGAAAACAAGACTGCTTACAGAAGCAAAGTCCCTTTAAAGCAGAATCTAGATTTATTGCATTTTTGTTTTAATTAAACAGCATCGAATCCTTACAATATTGTAAAACTTTTCAGTGTGCCTCTGAGAATTAGCTTTCTTCCCTTTTTTAAGTGTGAATAAGTTTTGCCAAGAATGCTTAGCCCATTTACCAAATAAAGGTATGTCAAGATAAATTTATCTACATCCACATTAGTCAACATCTCCCTCCGATATCTTAAACTCTCCATACCTAAAACATCTACTTCTAGAAAGCCAGAAAAGCAAAACATAATGAACTTTTCCATCAAAATGCCTTCATGGTTTAGTCATCATCTACCTCTCCTTATCTTATACTTGCAAACCCCTCAAACAAACAAATGAACACACAGAAACAACTGCTACGATAAGGTCAAGTTTTTCTTCAAGTTTCAAATGATCAGGGACTCCGAGAGCACCATCACGACAGCTGGGATCTTGTACCAACATGCTGCACCCTGCCAGTCCTGCCTTCGGAGACTAATAAAAGAGAAAACCCTTGACAGTGAACAGCTGGGCTCCTTATGAAGCTGTTCGATAGAAATGACTAGGCTTCCCACATCCCACCAAAAATAAGGGCTTGGTATACAGACACATAAATGCATAAGAAAAGAAATTTAGTAAGGGGGAGTACATATTTCAGAGACTGAAGTTAGAAGGTGACAATAAATAACAGGGAAAAAAAGGCCAATCGATGAAAGGGAAACCCTGTCACATTCAAACCTGGCATAGCCACAAAAGATGTTAGAGTTTCAGGGTTTGACGGTATTGTAGCTGTGATTAGTGCAGAAAGAATCACACGAGGGTCTTAATCTGGTTGGGATCAGTGACTTATGCTACATATTATTAGCTACAAATGGAGGTGAACAACCACCTTTTCAGTAAATTTATGTAGTTGCGGTTCTGTCCAAATCACAATAAGAGTTCTGAATATCCTTCTGATGACCTATGGTTTGTATCCACTTGGAACCAATGGAACAAATCTGAATCTACTTACCACAGCTTCCTGCCAACTCCTCTGCCTCCATGGCAAAGTCCTTCATCAGCTGGGCTTTGACTCCAGCGTCAACTCCCCCAGTCAAAGCCATGTCACAGAATTATTGTCAATTGGCTTAATGAACGAAGTGGCATAAAATAAATCCACACTGAAGCAATATATGGTTATGAAGGATAAACAGCGGGTGGTCATGCTGGGCTTTGATTAAATTACTTACAAGCGCTTCAAGTTCAGTGAGTTTAGGTAAAGCTTCCAACTATGTTAGTGGAGGTTATAGTCAATATGGGGACAATACACACAGAAGCCAGCAAAACCACAAAAACTCTCCTGTAATGTATGCCAAGTATTAAAAAAAAAAAAACAGTTTCTATGGCTTCTGGTAAGGAAACAAAGGCTATTAAATCTCTTTCTTGAATAACGTGCATTTTTTATTGTAAAACAGAGTAATTTCTAATTGCTACACGTGCATAACAAATACCTAACAGAAAAGAGTGTGAGAAACCTCCTAATTTGTTTTAAGTCTCTGTGTGTGTGTTTCATATGCATGTTCATCACTAGTGGCAACTTAGATACTAACACAGAACATGAATATATATATGTATATACGTGTGTGTGTGTGTGTGTGTATGAGAGTTTAGCATTACTATAAAAATTACTAAATTACTAAAAAATAGCATTATTATAAAAATGTCCCAGGAATAATTCGTAAATTAAGGACCCAGAGACAATTCCACTAGTTCCTGTTTTAAGTATGACCTTAGTTTTCTTAGTAAACTTGTGAATTTTCAAAAAAAAATACTACAAATTTACCTGAAACAATTATTGAGTTTGGTCAATACTGTGGTCATTTCTATTTTTGCAGGCATTGGGCACTATCTACATTAGAGATTTGTCCCAGACATACCAAAAAAAAAAAAAAAAACTGTGGAGTTCTGTACTTAAATCCCCCCAAAAAAACCAAAGTGATGTATTTTCATTAGCAACTGGAAAATAATCCCATCTGAACCCAATATCTATCTTAAAAATATCCACCAAGCAACATATTTATTTCAACTGTGATACCAAGGTTTTTGCTGAGCAGGTATAAGGCATTGTGAGAAACCATTTGAAACAGCCCAGAACTTTCTTAGAGCTGTTGCACTCTGTACCATAGTTACCTCAGGAAGCCACATATTCATGCTGCTTCATCAGGATTATTCTGACAATTGAACACTGTCATTTAAGAACAATCAACTTCTAGCTTTACACAGCTTCTAGGTTCTTCATTTGAGCAACAATAATATGGAGTCAAAGCTGCTTGATTAATATTGTTTCTTCAGTACTAGAAATGGCTACTAACCCCCCAAAAACATCCTGCATTTCCTTATTTATTAAAGATGGTGACAACATGCTGCGTCTTTCATTCTTAAAAAGTTTTGCCTTCACGTTTCTCCACTTGACATTCATAATGTGTGTAATTTGTGCATTTTTCTAGCCTGTGAATGGCTAGGGGGTGTATACACGAATGTATATCAGTAAAAAGTATGTTGAATGAAGCCTACGACCATTTGGAAATCTCTCAATCCACATGGGTAGGTATGGAAAATGCCTAAAACTGAGGCTGGTAAAGAAGGGCAGCAGAAAAAGAAAAGTGGAAAGGACTGCTGTGGAGAAAAGAGGAAAGTGGCAGGGAGAGAAGAGCAGGATAGGGCAGGGCTACCCACCAGATACTCCTCAGGAAAGAAATTCTTTCTCTTAATCTCTCCAAGTATTTCTACTGAGTTTACCCTCTATGAACATGACTCCTCCAAGAACAGCAACCTGCCACAAGATGTCCAGAACCCAGTCATCTCCCCACCAAATGGCTGATAATTTGGGGTGTACATTCATCCTATAAGGAAGGATGCATTTTGCCCATGGCTATAGCTTCCTTCTTTTCACTCTCTTTTTAACCCCTGTCTACAAATGTCATTCCTACTTAAAAGTTTCATTTTGCTAACTTTAAGAAGTGAATGGATGCAGTTCAGTTACTATCTGTCATGAAAATATTTCATTATGCCAAATAAGGCAGATTTTTTTTCTTAATAACAGGGCAGTTTGAAACATTCTGTGCTTAAGCACATCTGTTATTATTCATTCAAAATCCATTTAGGACAATTAAATTGACAAGCAAAAAGGGTTATGAGTAGCCTCAGTGATATTGGGAAAAAGTAGTCATATACCTTTTGATTGACATGAACTTAGCCTAAAAATATTTTACTTAAAAATTAACAAAGCAAATGTTATTATAGCAAAGAACAAATACCTACACTGATGACATTTCTTATTATTCAAATTAGCTATAATCATGTTCAAATGCAAAATCAAATAAAAAATATTGGGAGAAATACCCTGCGTCAAACCTCTGGCTTTAACAGATTACACCCACCTTTGAACAACAGAATTTATTTAGTGACCAATGATTTACTCAGGATGGATGTGACATGTAGTACAACTTCGGAAGTTCATGGGAATTCTAATCAAGTGCAAGTGAAATGCCTCACACATTCTGACCTGCTTGATATCAACACTTTAATGTTTATTGGACCTTATCAATGTCACATTATTTTTCACAAAAATAATTCTATCTAGCTATAAATGCTAGATGGCTAGCATTCACAGCTGACACAGACAGGAAACTGAGTCGTTTATATTTACATTTCTATAAGTGGCTCTAAGAGGCCTCTGTAGCAGAGGAAGTCAACTGACTGCCTGAAGAACCTAGGAAAGAAAACTTGACCAAAGATGCCTTCTGAGGGGCAGCGTCTCAGTCACAGGCCATCTGGGGAAAAGCACAGTCATGGACACACTCAGGCCTCACCTAATGAATTGTGCACCAGCATTTGGCCCAGAAGCTGCTCTCTTCTCATCAGCCACATTTGCAGTAGAAGCTTTCATACTTGATTGGCATAGGAGTGACCACTTGACCCAAAATGTGTCAGGGGAAATTTGGGGCCTATATGGATACAGACTCCCTATAGTAGTGGGATATGTGACATATAAAGCTCAGGAAATATTAGTAGCCACAATACCCACTAGCCTGCTCTGTGAAGAAACATATATGACTCAGATGTTCAGACAGCAGAATTCCAATCCATTCTGAAGGCTGTATCCTTCTCATAATGTTCTGGGATATATATACGTGTGTGTGTGTGTGTGTGTGTGTGTGTGTGTGTGCATGCACACATGCACACGTGTGTCCTCCTGACATCTGTTTTGTTTTTAATAGTTCAAGTTGAGATTCTATTACTTATAACCAGTTCCAGTGGATATTTAAGAGGTGGTTAGGTAACACTAGAGCAGTTTTTTAAACTGCCACATAGGTTCTTATTAGTGGGGCATGAAATAGATTTAACGGGTCACAATCAGAAACAATTTTAAAGAAGTAGACTAGTACAGGTTTAGCAGTCCATACTAGGAAGGTGGGGGTGGATAAAAAGGAAATTAAACTCCTTCCTCACACCATACAGAAAAATCAGTTTCAGGTGGATTGCAGACCTACCTGTGAAAACTGACACTCTACAACTTTTACAAGAAAATATAGAATATCTTTGGAGCCGGGGGGTAGAAAAAGATCTCTTATGCAAGATACCAAAAAAAAAAAAAAAAACAAAAAAACAACAACAACAACAAAAAAAACTAACCATAAAGGAAAAGACTGATAAATTCTACTATATCAAAATTTCAAATACCTTTCATCTAAAGACATTAACAGCTAACAAAGGATAGGATAGTATGCAGGAAATACAAAGAATGTGTACAGATCAGTGAGAAAACAGTGACAACCAAGTAAATAAATGGATAAAAACCTTAAACAGGCACTTCACAGAAGATGAAATCTAATGGACTCTAAACATATGAAAAGGTTCTCAACTCCACTGACAGAGGTACGTGGAGGAAAACCTCAAGGGAATGTTACCACCACTGGTCAACTGACAAAACCTTAAAAGTGTGATGATATGAAGGACATAGGACAACAGGTATTCTCTTACATATAAACTTGTAAAACCATCTTGGCAAATAGTGTGACATTATTTAATGAGGTTGAGTTTATGTGTAACCTAACACTCAAAACTTACTTAGCACCTTAGTGCATATCAGAGAAATATGTGTGCTTATGTGTACCAGAAAAAGAATACATATACAAATGCTCAGAGCAGCACTATTCATAAATATCCAACACTAAACACAACATAAATGTCTATCAATAGTAGAATAGATTGTGGTATATACATACAACGGAATAGTATATACCAGTGAGAATAAGAAACTGTAGATAAACATAAAACAATCAACACATCTTACAAACATGTTGAACAAAAAAGTCACAGAAGGGAATTCATGCACTATCATTCCACATATATAAAAATGAGAAAAAAGAAAAGAGTATTATTTAGGGGTGCATCTATGGCAGTAAAATGATGAAAAAGGCAAGAATGATATTGCTCTAAGAATACAGAGAGCAGTTACTCTGGAAGACGGGAGAGGATTGTGATGGATGAGACAAAATCAATTTCTAGAGTGCCTATAATGGCAGACATGAGTGCTCAGGCATTATTTCTAGGGCTCCCATTGTGGTCCACTCACACCTGTGCCTGCCCTCTCCACTCACCCCCGTTCCTTGAGATTCCCTGCACAGGTCAGGTACATTTCTAACTAGGGCCTTTGTTCTGGCCCGTCCTCCTTTAAGTCTTTGCTTCTCCTCCAGGAGGCCTACCCTGGCCACTCTATCTATCTATTTAGTGATGTTTATTTTTGAGAGAGAGGGAGAGACAGACACACAGAGAGAAAATGACTGGGGGAGGGACAGAGAGAGACAGAGATGCAGAATCCTAAGAAGGTTCCAGCTGTCAGCACAGAGCCAGACACAGGGCTTTAACTCACAAACCTTGATATTTGACCTAAGCCAAAGTTGAATGCTTAACCCACTGAACCACCCAAGTGGCCCACACTGGACACCCTCTTTAATCCTCCAACTTGTTCCCCACACTCACCAGCAGTCTTGATCCTCTTCTTCCTGCTCTGCATTTTCCTTTTTCCATCACCTTCTAACACACGATACAATTTACTTTCATTGCACTATTTATTTTCCATTGTCTTTCTCACCAATAAAGTGAGAAGTCCTTCTCACCAATAAAGTGAGAAGTCCTTCTCACCAAGAGCCCTTGGGCGGGGGGAGGGGGGGAGGGAGAGAGAATCTCGCTCGTTCTCTTCATAGATGTATTGCAAGGCTTTACATAAAGCAGATGCCCAATAAATATCTTTTGGGGATTTATGACTATCTATACTTCTTTCACAACAGAAAATGCATTTCTTAGTGTGGATTAAGATAAAAAAAGGTACAAACTACTGCAATAGAACATTAATTTTTATATATATTTCATGTGTGGGAAAAGGAAAATAGTTGTGATAAAAATAGGAAGGCTATACTTAATCCTGTAGACTTACACTATCCAATATGGTAGCCACTGGCCACATGTAACCATTTAAATTTAATTAAAAGAGTAAAAATTCAGTTCCTCAGTCTCACCAGACATATTTTAAGTGCTTGATGGTCACATGTGGTTCACAGCTACTACATTGGGCAGCACAGATATAGAACATTTCTATCATCACAGAAGTTTCTAGTGGGTAGTGCTGCTGTAGACAATAAAAAGCTATCACTGTATTTGAAGCTGGGGAAATATAAGATCACATCAGTGTTTTCTGAAGGCAACTGGCATCAAAGGAGCGAATGAACTAAAAAGAAAAGAGAGTGGAGGCTTCAGGGAGGCCAATTACAAGGCTTTCAAAGTGGCAAACAAGGTGAGAAAGAACGATGAAGTAGTAGGATGCAGAGGAGGGGGCAAATTTAAAGGAATTTCAGAGTGAGGATCATTAAGCGTTGTCTGGAGAGTTGATAAGGAAGGCAAGAATTCGAGGGTGACTGAAGGGATAGACTGGCTAGGTAGGCTCTGGGTGAGGAAAAACCAATCACAGGTCTCTTTTGACCCAGGTGTTTTAACTTAGGAGACATTTCAAGAAGGTCAATTGAAATGCAAAGATGCGCTTTAAAGCCAAGGAGTGCCCGCAATGGATGGCCAGATCCTCATCACTTCCCTAATATGTATCTAAGCTATGAGGTAGAGGGAAGGTCAGGGACTGAGGAAGCAATGAAGCAAGAAATGGGCAAGGTCAGGGAATGTGTGAAATTATCTCCTGTAATCATTTCTTGAGGAGAAAAAAAGAAAGCTGAAATAGTTCATTTTTAGGCAATGTCAAAATGACCTCTTCAAAGAACTCTGTCAATATTGCAAGTAGAGGTAGAGGGTACATCGAAGGGATAATACATTCGGCTTTGGACACATGAATTTGAAGTCTTTCTGACTCCCCTTGGTAAATGGTCTCCAGTCACCTATGGTACTGAGAGAACAGGGTTCGTTACCTTGATTCTAAAAGTAAAATGATGGCTCCACAATTAGATGCCAAAATGAAGTTGAAAGGCATCCTTAGGGGAAATGAGTTCCAGAGCACACATATTAAAAATGATAATAAATACAGTCACTTTCTAGACTCTAGTTTATACTGAGCCAAGGTCAGTGGTTTATGGAAATACTAATGGCTCTTACCTGTCTTTTTAATGGCCAGCAGAAGCATTTATAATGGAGGTTAGCATTCAATTCTGGTTTTCAGAAGCACAATGAGGGAGTTCTGGCACTGGTGATTTAAATCTAGACGTTTTGACTACTGATTTAAATTCATTTGATTTTAATCAAATCTGTCCCAGCTGAGAAGAGGAGCTCATAATAGCTTGCCTTTGTTTAATCCTAAAAAAGATGGGATTGTGTATTTTGAGAACACAAGCACTCATTTTGTGTGCAGTTAAAGTTAACTATTGACAAGAAGGAAGAAAAAAAACAGCGTGACCTCTGGTCCCTGTTGATAGAGGAGATGCTTTCCTTCACTTGTTCTTTCCTTCTCTCCATTTTTCTCCATTCCTCATTCCCCCACACTTTTAGTTTTCTTTCCTTTTATTACTGAAAACAAAACACAGTTTCTTAATTGGCCCTCAGGTGTAAATGCTATTTCATATTTACAGAGTGCTTTTGCATCCATCATCTCATAAGATCTTCACATTCTTGAGTGATCAGTAGGGGAAGCGGTGAGGAAACTGAAGCTCAAGAAGATAGTGACTCATGGAAAGTCACGTAGTAATTTAACAGCCAAGAGGTAATTCATGTCTGTGATAGCCAGCCTCCAAGGTAGCCCTAAATTATCCCTGCCTCCTGGTACTCACACACTTTGTGAAATCACCTGTCTATTGTAACAGGATTGCTCCAATAGCATGCAATACAATGATGATATATCACTTCCACATCAGGTTCTAAAAGAAATGGCACCTTTTTTCTTGGTTTCTGTCTCCCTCTGTCTCCCCACCCCCCACACGTCTCTCCCTCTTCTCTCTCCTCTCTATCTTCTTCTGTCCCTCCGTCCTTCCCTATATCTCTCCATTCACTTTGGAGGAAGCCAGTGACGTAAGCCACTCACTTGTGGAAAGACCAAATGATGAGGAATTGACGGTTCCTTGAGCCAACAAGAAACTAGCAACTTTTGTCAACACACATGTGAGTAAGCCATCTTGGAATCGGATCCTCCAGTCCAGTCAAGTCTTCAGTGGAGTACAGCCCCACCTAACATCCTGACTGCAGATTCATGAGAGACCCCAAGCCTGAGCTGCCCAGCTTAATCGGTCCCAGATTCCTGACACTCAGAAACTAAGTGAGCTAATAAATAGGTGCTGTTTTAAGCTGTTAATTCGGGGGTAATTTGTTATATATCAATGGATAACTTTTACTGTGTCTAAGTTTTCTCTTCCTATTTCACTTAAGCTGCACATCATTCAAAACACAATATTGAGGGTGCCTACACGGCTCAGTTGGTTTGAACATCCAACTCTTGATTGCGGCTGAGGTCAGGATCCCAGGGTTGTGGGATCGAGTCCCGCATCAGGCTCCACACTCAGTGGAGCCTTCTTGAGATTCTCTCTCTCTCCCTCTAACCCTCTCCCCTGCTCTCTCTCTCTCTCTCTCTCTCTCCTTCTAAAGGAAAATAAACTAAAGAAAACACACAGTTTTGGGTGCAGGGGTTCATATGCTGTTAGGCACCATGTTCTAGAAAGATGAGATTGACATCTGCACATGCAATTTAAAAAAAAAAATGCAGGTGTTTTATTTGAATCCATGAACAAGAATAAAATCATACAAAAGTGCTTGTGCTAAAAATATACCATGTGTATGTGTGTTTTTGTTTTTGAGTTCATTTGGAAGCCTATACCTTATCTACACTGAGTCTTGAGACAGGAGACTAGCAGAGAGGAAGAGGTTTGGTTGGATTCAGTCTTTTGCACAAGAACCCAAGGGGAATTACCAAGAGCTAAAGAAGTTCTTCAAATCCCAGCAGCACAGCTGGGATATTGATATTGAATACCAGGAAACTAAGGAAACGTCTTGCTTGACTGCGGTTGTCACATTACCATGCATTACAGTGCAGCAGCCCAAATCAAAGAGATATGCAAAATTCACCAAGGACAGCAGTGATGCATCCCCCCCCCCCCCCCATACATGTGGAAAGACATCAGGAAAGGGAAGGCGGGTACAAATGCAAAAACATCTGCTCCCTAAACCCATTTGAAAAATATTTCTGCAAAAATAAATGTGAATCATCGATAGTGTATAGCAGATGGAAGTGCAATATGTTTAATTTAAGGGGGGGAAAGGATGCAATTGAGGAACCAGAGAGTATGGAAATAAAATAATACTTAAGCCCATTTCACATACTGCTGCCCATTACGTTACACTCTGCTTGGCAAGAAGATATGAAGAAAATCGCCTTTTATCTGCATCAAACTACTCTGAAAGAATTCCAAATAGTTACAGCAGACTCTCTAATGGTATTTACACTCTATAGATTATTTGACACAAGCCAAATTTCAGGACAGCAACATAATTTCCCCCTAAAATGAAAAATAAATTATAGAGTTGTTTTTTGGTTCCAAAAATATTTTAATTTCACTGACCTGCCTCACAGGGACTTAACAAGACAGAGCAAATAAGGGAATAAATTATTTTAGATAATAAGCAGTAACAATACAATGGCTTATGATTTGGGAAAATGCCATGTAAATGTATGATTATGCAAAAAAAATCAAATATTCCAAATGCCTTTGAAAAAATGACCAATGGCTGACAATATAAAAAGGAATCTAAGTCAACTTTTTGTATTGCAGATGGATTATTTTTGGCCTAATTTTAATACAAAATTGTTTATCTTCTCAACATGTACATACGTCTCTTGAATTCATAGTATCAATTATCCTGAAGGATGAAAACCTTTTACATTTTCAGAAATCATTTAAAGATTTTCTTAGAATTTCTCTAGCACAAAATGGGACATTACTATTACACAGAAGTGTATTTACTTATTTTATATGATAAAATAAAGTAGGTTAGGAATTACAACGAACAACCAATATATATCACCAGACTGATTGATAAAAAAACATTTTCGTTGTGGAAACTGAATTATATCAATCAATATATTGTTTATCAATATGTGGGTTAGATTTTAATCAGAGCCCACATAAGAATAAATTGTAAGGTTCTAAGGACAGTCAAAACATTTTAGAGTTAGAAAATATTTATAAAACCTCTTTCTTGAAGGAAAAAGGTATGAAACCCTAAAGTCAAAGTATCTACAGCAATTTCGGCTACTGTTCATTACGTTACATACAGATAAGATCTTAAGGACAGGGAAATATCTTCTAAAGGCATGTTAATTTGAAAAGTAAATTCAAACAAAATGTACAGAAATAAGTCATCAGATTTCATGTATAAATAATCAAAAGGCACTTTTTACTCTCTTATAGTTACATGAAGTAGCAAAGACCTCTTTAACTTTAAGGAAACATACCCAAAGAAATTAAGTGCCAAATGATGAACTATGGTAACTAGGTCACCTTTAGGTTTCTGACAAAAACAAATCAAGCTAAGTATTTTAAAATGATCTGTGCCTACTATTGGTAGCCATAGCAGAAAATGGTACAGGTCTGTGGATGGTTTATGAATTTATCCACAGGGATAAATAGGGGTGAACTTCCTTAATTCTTAATAGCCAAGACATAAATAAAGTTTTATAATATTGTAATGTAATATTTTAAACTTTTGGGGGGTTAAGTATATAAGAATGAACGATACTGTATAATAGGGACTAGTTAAGGGCAGTGGAATATTTGACCTTTAATATTAATATAAAATGTTCTATAGCAGGCTGACATTCAGATATGAGAATGGTTCCGCTAAATTACAATGATCCTCATTTATCAACACCTTAGAGTAAGTGAATACTGCACTGCTTAGATACTTATTAGCATCAGAGTACTTGTGACAATGAAGTAGAAATATGGATTTAACTGCTGCCCCCCCAATATTTAATTTTTCAAAAACCCTATATAGATACCAACGACTTCCTGATAATTACTACATTAATTTAAAAACCATAATTAATCACATCATATCATTATGTGCTTGATAATTTAAGGTTTTAAAAAAGAGTGTAATTTATATATTAGATTTATGTCTGACTTTAAAAACAGAAGCTCTGATCTTATGGTTGAAAAATTCAAATTTCATTAATCCAGAATTGAAATAACCAGAAAGATAAAATCGCCATAATTTATTTCGTAGAAAATAAGGAATAACAACACAAACTTTTACTGGTAACCTAGAATGTCTCTAGATCCTGAAAGACTTTTCTGAATAATCAAATAAGAAATTAAATTCAAATTATGTTCAGAATATTTTAAATGTTAAATATTTTCTTTTATTCTAATTTAAGGAATTGAATAACCTGTGTGAAACATTTCTAAAATCTCCTAGCTACCATAATGTTAGATTGACTTCAACATCCATTTCCCAACCATTTGAGATAAACTGAATTTTGCCATGACATGTTACCCCTTAATATTGGTCCATATTCAAGGGACATAAGCACACAAAATTTGACTGTTATAATATCAATACCAGTTACAGATGAAGGTAAATCCAATACAATTAGCTACGGCTAAGAGATCAGCTCCTAACTCTCCCAACTGTATCTGCAATGTGCCATCATACACAAATCTGTTAGGCAGGAGTTCCAAACTCTTTTGCCATGAATTAATTTTCCAAAGCTATCAAATAAATAGATTGGTTGGTTTTGAGTTAAGTTCATTCTGTGCCAACACAGGTATCATTAGTAGTGAAACAGTTATAAAAGATCTTGATAATATGCAAAAAGATACCTAAGCAGTACATGACACCCTTGCAGAGTCCCTTCTGTGCCAGCATACATTATGAAGGTCCCCTCCAGCCACATGGGATTCTACCTTGCTTGTTAAATGACCCACTATCCTGCAGACTCCGTGGGACTACCCCAAACACCACCACATTCATGAAACTCTATCTTACCCACCAACTACGTGTGATTTCCCTCCTGCTGATCTCATGTGGATCAACAGCTGAGTCACTCATCCCACTGTGTTTTGTGTTAAAGATATTTGTGTATTTGTCTTCTACTCTCTGTTAGACTGTGAGGTCCTTAAGAATGGATCATACAACTTCCTGTGCCTGCATTTATTCTCTTTGGTGTCTGGAACAGTGCAGACTCTTAGAAAATAAATTTAACAGAATCTTTCCTTCAAAGGGATGGCAACCAGGCTCAGAGCTCTTGAACCAAAGCTGCATAAAACATTTCATGCTGGGCTTACATGGAATACTACACTTTATGCTTTACAGAATGGATTCTCTCCTTTTTGGATTCATTAATATGGTAATTACAACATCTTATGTATCTGAATAAATATTCATCTGTGCGTCAAATTTTCCTTTTTTCTTCTTTGGTATTTCTTTTTTCAGGTCAGGCCTTAATACATTAAGCCTTTAAATAAAATAACTGAACAACCTGATGATGTAGAGTAAATCTTAGGATCATTAAGTCCAGTTCTCCATAAATCCCTTAAGAAGCATTAAGATAATAATAACTTTCAAAACTTTTAAAAGTTCAAATCATACCAAAGTGCCATCCTATCATTCTCTGTGCCAAGAATGTGGATAATACTGCTTTCAAATAGGGATTATTTAGAGAATGCAAAACCAAACAATTCTGGGTTTGCTGGTCTAAGCATAATGCAGCAGCAGAGAACTTCTGATATTTACCAACAGGAAATAGATTATAAATGGAAGATGTTTAAATCTACCCAAATCATTCTGAATCATCTCTAATAAAGAATAGCTTCCTGTTGCATTCTAAAACTAGCACAGCAAGTCATCTAAAAGTATCTTTTTTTCACTCATCCATTCATTTAACAAATGTTTATAAAGCACCTACTCTATGTCTGCATTGCAAACGGGGGCTGCAGTTCAGCAGTTAATACAACAGGTTGTGCCCTCCTGAAGTTTACTGGTAGTTAAATATAATTAATGTACAGTCCTGGCTTCTATGAGTGGTTCATTGATCATATATAAATACAGTTATTTTAGTCACAGACCTCTCATTGATGCAAATTTACACTGTCAGTGCAACGAGCTATGAGTCATAGCATCCAGGTTCTAGTCTCCTTTCCGCAGATTAAGTGGCTTTGAGAAGTCACATAACAACTCATGGCCTCTGTTTCACATGTAAGGTTGGAAGAGTAAGTTCCACTCTGCTTTTCTTACAAAGTTATTAAGAGGTTTAATAAAAAGATCTTATAGAGTCATAAGTGGATATGTGTGTGTGTGTGTGTGTGTGTGTGTGTGTGTGTTTGTATGATGAAGTACTAATTTTACATGAATTGCTTTATCTATTACTAATTACAGTCCTATGGTACTGCAATAAAATACCATTGTTATCTATGTGTCTGAGCACAGAGGTATCTGTAAGAAATGTATCTTTTAAGGTTACCTTTTAAGAAATGCATTTAAAGAATGCATTCATTTATTTTCACATATTGCTACCAATAATATTCTGGTAGCAATCACTGCATAGGCTCATCTTCCTTAAAGGCTTTCCTCAAAAAACCCCAGTGTAGATGATGGTGGAATGCATTTTAGTTTTGTTGTGGTTGGTATGAGAAAAAAAATCCTGTAGCCATCTCAGAATTTATTAAGCAGAACGGACTCAGTGTGACCCCTGAGGTGCTTTAAAGTTTCCCAGCTGGAGAAGACCAAAAACTGTACAGTTTGGGAGACATAAGCACTAAACATGTCACCCCAATGACAAAGAAAAGAAAAGGAAGACATTTGATTGAAAGGTAGTAGGGAAGAGGGAGGAAGTGTTACCTTATAAGATCTGAATATCTTTAATATTAACGAAGATGAAACTTACTTGTATCTCTTGCCAGAAATGAAATTCAATAATTGATCAAGTTCAAAGACGCAACAACAAATGAAATCTCCAGCTGCCTTCCCAACCTCTGCCCTCCTAAACAAAGATGGTGTCGCAGATGCAGCCAGCCTCAATTAACATTTAACCTTTGCTCTTTTATGTTTAGATGCATTTGTAATTAATATCTGTCACTCTTATTTGCCAGTTTTCCACAGAGAAATTCTCCTTTAGTCACACTTTAATGCTGGTCTCCCCACTCCCTGCCTCTATACACACACAGTGGGGATATTTTGTGTATGTGTTGTTGTTTTTCAAGCTGGTATGTGATTCCAGTCAATTCAGGGTAGATTTTCCCAGATTCAAACAAATCTTTTCCAGTAAAGATTCCCCACTTTTCCACAGGCAAATAAAATTAAGATTCTGTTGGAAATTAAAAATTTAGTACAGCGCCATAATTTTTTATTGAGAATGGTAAATAAACATTAATATCCATGAGTTTACAAGAACAAAGTGTACAAGCATACACCAATAGTTCCATTATTTTTCAAGGACCTGGACATATAATCAAATAGCAATGATCACTTCCTCCGCGTTCCCATCTATCTATATGTATAAATGTTTGTATGCACGCATGGATTTCTAATGACTGCCCAACATCAAAAGTTTTAATGACTTTAATTATTTAATGACTTAATATACTAAATAATAATTATTTCTTGCCTCATTATTTTAAAAACGTGTATGCTTTAATATTTTTAATTCTTTTGTCTTTTTTTTAAGTTATTTTCTAACCTTATGGAGATGTAAATGACATATAACTTTGTATAAGCTTAAAGTGTACAACATGATGATTTGATACATGTATATAATATAAAATCATTGCCACAATCCATTAATACCTGCATCAGCTCACCTAATTGCCTTTTTTGTGTGTATGATATAACATTTAAAATCTACTCTCTTAGCTACCTTCAAGTATATAATATACCGCTGTTAACTATAGTCACCATGCTGTACATTAGATCCCTAGAACTGACTTGTCTGATACCTTGAAGTTTCTACCCTTTGACATCTCTCCATTTCCCCCACCCTCTCTGCCCTTGGCAACCTCCCTTGTTGCCCTCTATGTCTGTGAGTTCAAATTTTTTAGATTCCACATGTGAGAATATACAGTATTTTTCCTTCTGTGTTTGGCTTATTTTACTTAAAATAATGCCCTCAAGTTTCACCCATGTGGTTGCAAAAGGCAGCATTTTCTTCTTTTTTATGGCTAGATAATGTTCCACTGTATATACTGTATGCATAATTTTTAAAAATTGATTCCTGTTAGGTATCATGTAAAGCATTCAAGTCTTCCTCTGAAATGACCAAAGATATCTGATAGGAAATGATATTAGTAAAAACTTTATGAAATATATTATAAATGCATAAGCTGAGAATCATAGGTCAGGCAGACCTGGATTTGAACATCAATGCTATGGGGCCATGATATAAATATTTAATCTCTCTGAGCACTAGTTTTCTCATCCGTAAAGTACAAGTAATAATAACTAGACTTATTCTACAAGGAATAAAATCCTATAATATATGTAAAGCATAGCACCTGGTTTTCAAACAAATATTTTTCCCTTACCAGTATCTCTCTTGCTGTGGTCACAAAATCATAATGGTAGTTTCAGGCACTGGTTTCCAAAGGGTCAAAAACTTAAAGATAAATCCAGGAATAAAAATGCCCTCGAAAGCTACTACTTATTCATATAGTAATTACTAGTTCTCAAATCTTGCTATGTTTAATAAACTTATCTTTGCCCCATACAGATCATTTGGGCATTCTCTTTGGAGAATTAAAAATGGTGCCTGGGTGTTTACTTCACGGATGTTTAGGAAATGTTTGAGGCATTATAAGTACACATCACTAATTTTGAGGGTGTTAAGTAAAAGTCACCTATTATATATACCTGGCTGCTAGTGTTACCTCTTCTGTGTGTCATGTTGCTTTACCTGTCCTGAGTCTCAATTTCAGCCCTTAATGATATTACCACAGTTCTTCACATATTACAGATAAGAAAGAAAGAAAGAAAGAAAGAAAGAAAGAAAGAAAGAGGGAGAAAGAAAGAAAGAAAGAAAGAAAGAAAGAAAGAAAGAAAGAAAGAGAGATTAGGAGGAAAATCTGAATTGAGATAATTTCCCCCTTACTTTACCTCTCAAATGAGATAAGAAAAAGGGTTATGAAAATTCTAAAATATTATTTATTATCACCAATCTGAAACTTTTTGTCCACTGCGTAAATGGAACAAGATCGCATAGTTGTTAAATTGCAATCTTACTATAATTATTATAACTTGCTTTGGCCCTGCCAGTGATTCCTACTCACAGATTCACAGCGCCTTACTGTAGAAAGAAATACGGGATTATTTAAGCAACATTCCCCCACACCCTATTATAGATGAGTCCATTGAGGTTAACTAGTGAAGGGCTTGTAAGTCCAAGTTTGAGTATATAAAACAGTATGCAAATCTCTGCTTCAGACACAAAGTGCTCACATTGTGGTTTATTCCTTGATTCTCATCCCATTAACAACACGCTTCAGGAACTGTCCAACCATCTAAATAAAGGTTCAAATAGAAGAACATTTATAATCCTCACCTTTAATGGCACTTCTTGTCCCAAAGGCAAAGGAAGGAAATGCAAAAGATAGTAAAATAAGTCCTCCAGGGAATGCACAGCTACATGGAGCCAGTATCCCCTCATCCAGGGTTTGACTTCCCTCAGTTTCAGTTACACGTGGGCATCCGCAATTACACACGGTCCAGAAGCAGGTGATCCTCCTCCTGACATAGTCAGGTCAATAGCTCCCTAACGCTCCATCATGTCCTTCACCTCACTTCATCTCACGACACAGGGATTTTATCATTTCACATTATCACAACAGGAAGAGTGAGTACAGTAAGATACTGGGAGGGAGAAAGCCCACATTACATAACTTTTATTACAGTGTATTGTTATAACTGTGATATTTTATTATTAGTTATTGGCAATAATCTCTTACTGTACCTAATTTGTAAATTAAACTTCATCGTAAGTATGTACATATAGGAGAAAACACAGTATATACAGGGCTCAGTACTATCGTGGTTTCAGACATCCCCTGGAATTGATTCCTCCTCAGATGGGGGGCATTACTGTACTTCCAAGGAGTGTGAGTACCAGAGGGAAATCAGGATTTGCCTGAAAAATGGTCACTTCCTGTCAGCAGGATGCTTTTAAAAGTGGAGCTTTTTGTCCAGTTGCAAATTCTAGTTTCTTCCTTCTAGGTGAACTTGTAAGTCCTAAAGACATTTGCTTTTATTCAGGAAAGGGCCTAGCAACCCAGAGCTTACATTTAGCAGTTGAGAAAATTACTTAAAATTTTTCAGCTTTGGTTTCCTCATTCTTAAAGCAGAGACAATAGTCATACTCTCTCAGTGAACAGGCAAGAGGATTAAACAACAGAATGCAGGAGCGCCTCTTGATTTCAGCTCAGTAGTGATCTCATGGATCCTGGGATCGAGCCCTGTGTCAGGCTCTGTGCGGACAGTGCAGAGTCTGTTTGGGATTCTCTCTCTCTTCCTCTCTCTGTGCCCCTCCCCCACTCACACATGCACACACTCTCTCAAAACAAATAAACATTAAAAAAAAACAAAACAGTGCACATGTAAAGCAACTGACATATAGTGGACATTCAGCCACTGTCTGCTATTATTTTCACTCACGAATAGTTATACACACAAGCAAAGTACGTGTGAAAAAAAACTCCCTTCCTTTCTCTGATCTGAAAAAATGCACACCTTAGATAACATGAATAAAACATATACTATCGTTATTAGGCTTCCCCTATGATATAATTACATGAAAACATAAGCAGCTTACAATGATTTCTAAAATTAAATGGAATTAGTTTTGCCAATGAGGAAATCAAACTCAACTAGAAGGTTTTTGACATTCTCTTCAATAACCTACTCTTTTCAAATCCTGTTAGCAACTGTATCTTGAAACATTTTACTTTCATCCTTTGACTTCTTTACAACTGTATTTATATTTTTAAAATGACAGAATCATTTTAGTAGGCCTATGCATATTAACTTTTTTGGCAGAAAAAGGGTGAAAAAAAGCCTACTGCCAGAAAGCCATGTCAAAAACCCATTTATTCCCAATATATATCCTAAAGCACATACTACATGTTTGTTCTTTCAGTATTTTTTCCTTATGTTTGAAAGCCACCATTTCTTTTCAGAGTACAAAATTCAAGGCACTTTAAAACCAACTATTTTGACTGGAGAGAAACAAGCGGCAAGGACTTTCTCTGAAGCAAAATATACTCCACTACACCTTTAACTTCTTTCTAACGTCATAGACCTTGTACAGTGGCTACCTGGCAGTGTACTGGAGAAATAAGAGGGACTGAGACATGATCCTTGGCCACAAGAAGTTTGAAGTCTGGTAACGAAGACAGGTAAGCCTATAAAAATAGGCTGTGTTGGTCAATGAGATGTTTTAACACCTCTCAATCTTATAACATTCTGAGCCTTCTAAATTTGAAAGAGAATCCTGATGACTATATCCAATTAGAGATGGATTTTCTGGTTTTGTGTAACAGAAGGAAAAAAAAGGGGAGACTCCAAAGTGACTATATTACCCTATTGATAGAAAGTTCCACTGGACTTCAGTTAATTTAATGAGACCTGTGCTCATCAGATCAAAGTCATGGAACTCTACAGATAGTGCAACCTACAGATATTATCTGGAAAAATAAGAAGAGTAAGAAAAAAATGAATCAAGATCACCTTCCTCCTGGGCCTAGACCCATTTTACAGTATATGACGTTGGTATAATCCAAACTATGGTGAGGAAACTATAGCTCAGACAAGTTGACCAGCTCAAGTCCACAGAGCAAATAGAGCTGGGATTAAAATTCATATTTCCTCCACTTTAAAGGTCAGGCCTGGTGGTCTCTCTTTGTGTTTTTGTTTTTTCCTTTGTTTTGAGAGAGCGCAAACGAGGGAGGGACAGAGAGAGAGACAGACAGAGGATCTGAAGCGGGCTCTGAACTGACAGCAGCTAGCCAGATGTGGAGTTCGAACTCACAAACCACAAGATCATGACCTGAGCCAATATCAGATGTTCAACTGACTGAGACATCCAGGCGCCCCTCTGGTGGTCGCTCTCTAAAACTACATATTCTTGAAGGCAGAAAGAACACCAGAGTAATCCAACCCCAATATCAGAAATAAAAATCTTATGCAAGTCATTTTTATACAATAATCATGGTAAGAGAGTCAATGGCTTATCAATTTTGGAAAATGACTATAAACTTGATTATAATATAAAACAAAAGAAATATGAATAGACAGAGAAGGAAAAACTTTTGGATGCCAATCCTACAGCTGCATGTACTTTTTTTTTTGTTGGTATCTTAGGAGATAATTGGATCATTTTAATGTGCACATAGATATCACACTTTTATTTTCAAATATTCATAAAATGATGACAATGCTACCAGTAAGTTGATTTTAAACTTCAAACTACAAACATGTAATTTTTGTAAAACACAGAATCTGTGTTCAATGTGTAAAGAACACAATCAAACCTACCTCTCGTCAGAGCATTTCTAGAGATTTAAATAGTACCTGCCAAACTTAAACGGAATCACTTTATCTTTTGGTACTGTAACTTCTATGAGTCACGTAAAGAGCACATGCTCTGAGGTTACCTACAAATATCAAGCAAGTATTGACAAAGCCTTCCTGAAATTAACTATATATGTTTAATGCAATCAGTATTTTAATTTAGCATCTTGGCTGGCTTAAGAGATGGTATGATCACTCTTCTGTAACTAATGCATTGAGATTCTGTTCAGACTTTTTATGCATTCCATTCCATCTGATTAAAAGGGTTTTGATATGAGAGATATTTGGATTACTTTTAAAACCATATTTTAAAAACCACTTTGCTCAAATTAAGTATTCAAACATGCTCCCTCCTTTTGGCTGCTGAACTGAGATTTACTATAATGGTGCCAGAAATATATTTGCACTGATATAACTTAGTTGATGGAAATAAAAACCTAATTCTGTCACAGGAGTAACTAGGACAACTAGAATGCAGGAGCACCCATGAATTGCCTTTGTTCCATCACAATTACAGTAACAAAAATATTTATGTTAAGGGAAGAGCTGCTGACACCAAAATAAGTGGGAAGTGAGGTTTTAAAGATGAAAATAGAAGCTGTGAGCATTCACAGACTGCAGTTTATTTGAAGATATGAACCACCGCACCTACCTAGTCAGTACTAATGAACACTATAATCACTATAATCAAACAAACAAAGCAACCACACATTAGGAAAGAACTGAACTATTATTTAGAAAGTTTCACTAGATTTTTGTATGGGTAATTTTATTTCAAAATGGAATTTAGAATAGCTTCATTAAAAGGATTTCTGCTTTTGAATAGGGATTTGGTCAGGGCTCACCTCATATCTTTATTACCCCCCTTTTAAATAAGTTTATGAAAGCGAACACAAAAAAGTCTTTCACAGTCCTTCAGAACCTGATCCTCCTATAATTTCAACAAGTGTGGTCTACTCCATTGTTGATCTTTTGTTTTGTATCCACAGTCCTTCTCTTTTACCTTAGAGGTACCCTCCATTAATGAAACAGAAGTAGTCAAGAACGGTGTGAGCACGTAACCAGGCATAGGGATCTAAATAGAAGCCACATGCCACATGCTACTAAATACTCTAGCCCATTCTAGTATGTAAGGTTCTACATAACTTAGAAACCTAAATTTCAAACAGTGCTTGAGGACACATTTGCTCTACAAAATGAAAATCGGCATATTTATGCTAAACATGCATTCGGTTGGAAGTGGTAAAAGTGCCTATTGCTTTCTCTCTGCTCTTCACCTTGGATATGACTTTAAATCCAACAGCATCACCTGGTTTTGTCTTTTTTTTTTTTTTTTTTTTTCTCAGTAACACCCTGCCCGCATCTCCAACTGATTTGGGATTTGGAAGTACAAAAGGGTCCAGTTAAAAGGATGCCACTGTACAGCTGGAAAGGGGTTTCTTTAATGGAAGGGAAATGTTCTGCAAGCTAACCAAAAGTAACCATACTCCTGCTCCTGCTACCTCCTTTCACTAGAATCCTACTCTTTGCAGACAGAACATCACCATCTTTTTTCATGGTGGGTACTTTGGGGAAAGCACTCATCCAATTTTACATTCATTCACTCTATAATGACAGCAATAAAATACCAAAATATACACAAAATTTCATTGCCAGTAGAACTTTAAAAATGTATATTGTTTTTGCATTTTGCTTGTTTGCTCATTTGTTTATTGCTTTCATGGAGAAAACATAAAAAAATATTAGTTAAGTATACTAACAGTATGCCACAGTAAACCCCGGAGACAACTCAATAATCTTAACAGCTGCCCCACTGCATTTATGTAAAGTCAACTTAGTGACACAAGTAAACCAGTAGATTTAATTCAAAATACAAAACAATCAAAATTATATCCATTTTGACTTTATAAGTCATTACTGGCTTTTTATAAAATATGAAATATATGTATGATCTAGACCAATGATTTTCAAAGGACCACCTGCATCAAATTCAAATAGGATGCTTATGAAAATTGAGATTCTTGGGACCCAGATTGGACTCACTGAATCAAACTCTCTGGATGCAGTGTCTTAGAACACACATTTTCAAAGAGCTCCCCAGATGCTTTATAACTACCACTGACTTAGACATTAACAGGATGTTTGCACTTCATAATCACAGAGATGAGGTAACAATGAGAGATGAAACACAAGTACTCAAGTAGCCAGATTAGCAAAAGGAGCCACTGTCTAGAGAGCCAAAGAATGGAAGGAAAGTCAGAGTCCACAGTCCAATGAAGCTAACCAAGACCAAAACTGACATGTCCAAGGTCACCAAATTAGTTGTCATATTATTTGTACTCGAAACCAGGTCCCATGCCTGGCTGATGCCTATTCTAGCTTCCTACACTTCATCTGTCTCTACAAAATAAAAGTTTGAAAACACTAGTTGACTAAACTTCACACTTAACTTTCCAAAATGTCTGTATATTCAAAATATTGAAATACCATTTTATGTTTATTCAGTTCTTTACCAATCAAAAACTGTTTCCAGATTTCCTATAATCCTTGATGTACCAGTGTAAAGGTAGCCAGGTATTAGCATCTCCTTCCTACAGGGAAAAAAACTGCAGATTCCAGAGATTTAGTGACTTCCCAAGTCTTACAGCCCTAAAAGTGAAGTCAACAATCCAATTTTGACTATCTCTCTCAAAGCTTAGTCTTCCTTCAATGTATACTTTCTTGAACTTTGTACCAGCTCTCAGCTCAACCACCGACATTTTCCCACTTTTTATTTTTTAATTTTTTTAATGTTTATTCATTATTGAGAGACACAGAGCATGAGCACGGAGGGGCAGAGACAGGAGGAGACACAGAATCTGAAGGAGGCTCCAGGCTCTGAGCTGTCAGCACAGAGCCCGACGCGAGGCTCCAACTCAAAAACCTTGAGATCATGACCTGAGCCGAAGCCGGACACTAAACAGACTGAGCCACACAGGCGCCCCAACATTTTCCCACTTCTTAGATTTAAAGATTCAGTTCTAAAGGATCTCTTCCTAAAACAGATGTTACTTGGGGTGCCTGGGTGGCTCAGTCAGTTAAGCATCTGACTTCAACCCAGGTCATGATCTCACAGTCCGTGGGTTTGAGCCCCTCATCACGCTCTGTGCTGACAGCTCAGAGCCTGGAGTCTGCTTCAGGTTCTGTGTGTGTCTCTCTGCCCCTATCCACTCATGCTCTGTCTCTCTGTTACTCTCTCTCAAAAATAAATAAACATTAAAAGGAATAATAAATAAGTAAGTAAGTAAGTAAATAAATAAATAAATAAACAAATAAATAAATAAATAAAACAGTTGTTACTCTCTGCAGCCAGAGTCTCTGTGCACATATCTGAAACTCTGGGTGGTGACTACACATTATCTCAATGGATTTTTAGAAGATAACTGGAGGAAGGTTTAATGTGTGTACAAATCCAACAGATAAAACACTGTTGAGAACCAGTGTTCATTGTATTATCAGTTTCAGCCTGATAATTTGATATGACAGGTGTGAGGCACAAGCTACAAGTCTCTCCTTCTTAAAACAATAATTGTGAGCCTTTATTCTACACCAGGAATATCAAGGTCATTGTCTGGATCAAACCTAAAAGGGAGTTTCCATCAACAGATGTCATAACAGATAAGCACCAATCTGACATGCTCTTACAGAACTATCACCTGCTATCAGAGCTGCTATGACAGCTGCGGAGTAGTAAGACAACATGGGTCAATTCATCAGTCCTCTGGGCCCCAAGTGCTTCCCTAATGGGTACGACAAACATATGTCTCACTGCTATACAATGGGTGTTTATTACTGTATGGTTGTTTGTATAATGATCAAAGTAATCAGTGTTGATAGTCATTTTTTTTTTGATTGACGGAAAGACAGAATTGCATAACTCTATGGAATGAGTTTGCCATAGTATGATGGACTTTAAAAATGAAAAGGTGTGCACCTGTGCATGCGCACAAACACACACATACACCCACATACACACCCACAATCCTGCCAAGATATAAATAATATACCCATTTCCTGGTCTTTCATGTGGTATTATCTTCGCCATGCAGATATGTTTCTTCCGGCCTTGCCAAGTCCTGCTTACCTTTGAAAGACTCAGTGTAAGTCCTCTACTGGGTCTCAAGCTCCCCATGCCCCCAGAACCTAGGCAGGGTTTTTAAAGAGGACTCAGACTAGATGCGGATTAGGATAGATCAATGAACTCAGATTATCTCATTGTTTTTTAAGTGTATTTATTTATTTTGAGATAGGGTGGGGCAGAAAGAGAGAGAATCCCAAGCAGGCTCCATGCTGTCAGTTCATAGCCTGATGTGGGGCTTGATCCTACAAACCGTGAGATCATGACCTGAGCCAAGATCAAGAGACAGCCGCTTAACCACTTAATGAAGTGAGCCACCCAGGCACCCCACAGATTATCTCACTGTAATCAACAGTCATGCCCCAGCTCCAGCTGACTCTCTCCATAGGGAGCCTGCTTTCAGGGTTACCAGGTCCTCAGTGTTTCAAGAGAAGTGAAAGTCTGAGTTTTTATTTGCCATCCATAAATTCTTAAATTTTGGGAACTGTTTTTATTATGATTCCCCTCAAAATTAGAGCTTGAGATAAAGACTTGCAGGTAGTTTATTTGGGAAATTTATACCAGAGTAAGGAAAGTAAGGCATGAAGGGCTTAAAAACCAACCAAGGGGGTCTTACTGAAATCCTACTGGCCTCAGAGACATGCCACAAAAGGCTTCAAGAATCTTCTCTGTGGATAATGGAAAACAGGGGCATTTTCCTCTAGTCCTTTGCTGGTTAAGTGTTCCTATACTTCCCAGTTGTCCCTGCCAGAGTGCTGAGTGGCTCCCTCAGTTTGAGAGAAAGCCCTGACAGAGACAACAATTGTGCCTGAGGTGGGCTGCAGTCAGCATTCACGGAGTCACAGCTGTGACTGAAATTAGAGGTAACTGAAGGGATGTGACTTATGGCATCAAAAGCAACTACTACAGCAACTAATAAAATCGTAAGCATAGTGCAGGTCAAACAATTAATGGACACAGGCCTGATTTGGCTCATGGACTCCATCTGCTTTTCATCTTGAGGAATGTCTTCCCTGACTACCTCCCAGAGCAAAGCCCCTGAGAATGAAGCTCCTCTACCCACCACACTGTCAGCATCAGTCATGGTCGCATCTATCAGTACCCTCTACTATGAGCACCCTGAGGAGACACTCTGTACCCTGTTCCTTGTTCCCTGGATCTAGTTTAAGACAGATGTTCAATAAACCTCTACTGACTGAATTAATTCACAGAAAAGGCCCATTTGTGTTTGTGGGACTGAATAAACAAATATAATATAATTTTTAATAGAGCTCTATTAGCTCCAGGTACAACCCAAATCCAATCAGGAGAAACAGTCCTAAGGTCACTAAGGAACAAAGCAATCATTTCTCAACTCCTGCCCCATAGGGCCTTATGACTCAAAAATGTTAATCACTGACAAAGCTGAACTTTGCTTCCTCCACTGCCTCCACTATTAAAATCACATGTCTCAACATATATACTTTTTCATATTAATTTTAAAAAATTAGAAAAAACATTCTTTGCTCCCAGAAAAACAAAAGAATTATAAATCAGTTTTATTAGCTCCTACTACTGAAATTGAATTTTCTTTCTTTTTTTAAAAATTTGCTAATGTGTATTTATTTTTGAGAGAGAGAGAGAGAGAGAGAGAGCACACGAGCAGGGGAGGGGCAGAGAGAGAGAAGAGAGAGGGAGACAGAATCTGAAGCAGGCTCCACGCTGTCAGTGCAAAGCCCAATGTGAGGCTTGAACCCACAAACTGTGAGATCATGACCTGAGCTAAAGTCAGTGCTCAATCGACTGAGCTACCAGGTGCTCCTGAAACAAGATTTTCCTTTTATATGACCTAGTCATTCACTACCTTTCCCATACAAACTCTATCTTGATATTTGTACCTTTCTCTAATTCTCTCATAGCCTTTCCCTTAAAGACATCTGGTCTGGCTGGGACCTGAAGAGCGAGGCTTGAATGACAGATCTCCATAGGGAAGCTTCAGAGAAATCAGTGTAGTTGGGAGGATTCTGGAACATTCCATAAAAATAGAGGCTCTCCTTATACCAGTAACTGAGTGGGTACTTCAACATAAATGGCAGACCTGGTTGAACATTTCTATCCTACTTTCTACATATGGTGTAAACAAAACAGAAAAACTAAGTACTCATTAGAGAAAGCCTAATACACAATGAAAGTATGCCTGGAAAACTTTCATCCTTGAAAAAAGTGCAAAAAGGTGTCCTAAGTAACAGACTTGCTACACTATTTCTAGCACACTATTTCTGGCAATAATATAAAATTTTAAAAATATATATAAACAGAATCTATATAAATGGGTAATTAGAGAATACTAAGTAGGTCATTCCCAGGTGAAATGGTCATTTATAGAACTATAAATAGCTGAGTAAAGTTTCTATATAATTACTTCACATCAAACTCTTAATTTATTTCTATTAATTTATTTTTTTTAATGTTTATTTATTTTAGACAGAGACAGAGCATGAGCAGGGGTGGGACAGAGAGAGAAAGGGAGACACAGATTCAGAAGTAGGCTCCAGGCTCTGAGCTGTCAGCACAGAGCCTGACATGGGGCTCGAACCCACAAACCGCGAGATCATGAGCTGATATTGGATGCTTAAATGTCTGAGCCACCCAAGTGCCCCAAAACAAAGTGTTTACACCCCACTTTGCTAACTTATGTCCATCAGTTCCTACATATTATTTTTACTCTTGTATCATATTTTGGCAATAACGCTCCCAAATACATTCTGAAAGGTACACGTATAACTCCTTAAGAACGATCAACCAAGGGAGGCAGAGGGTGGAAAAAGTTGGATGAGAGTCCTATAAACCAACTTCATTCTAATCTTCCAATCTTTAGTTCACAATGACCTTCAAGCTATCACTAGAGAAACGAGCCATGCCATAGCAATGTGATAAACATTATAAACTTTTGGGAGGACTCTGTGGGGCATGGAATCTAATGAGATATATGAAAGATAAAAAAAAAAAAAGTTATGATCTTGGAATTACCTCAGAAACATTGCTAAAAAATTCTAGTTGTGCACATCTTCAAGAAAACAGAGTACTGAGTAATAACTAAGAGAGCATGGTGCAGACCCACTCCTGTCAAAATAATCTAATCTTCACTGATGAAGTGACAAGCCCAGTAGATCAAGGGGAAGAAGCCAAAGACAATTTATATTTGGATTTTAGCAAAGCTTTTGATTCTGTTCCTCATGACATAATCATCAATAAATTGAGAAAATAGGATCCACACTGCATAGCTATGAAACGGCAGGAAGGTCATGCCTGGCAAGGAGCCATCGATGGAAAAGTGTCAGCCTCAGAGGTAGCATAACGAATGGGGTTCCACTTTGGTCAATTCTGGACAGTGCTCCGGTGGACATTTTTCATTAATGACCTGGGAAATGGAACAATTGGCACCATTATTGAGTCTGCATATGACACCAGGGAAAAGAGGATGAGGGGGCAGCAGGGAGCCACCAGCCATTGAGGAATATAGAATCAGAATACAAAATGACCTTGAAAGTTCCAAAAAGAAGCTGCAAGCAGAATGACTTTCAGGGAACAACTACAATGTATGCAACTGCTTCTCCCTACATTTTCAGTACATGGGCTACCATGCAGTGCTCAAGTTCCAGTGTTACAGTTCCAGGTGGTGGCTTGTTTTGTTTCGGTTTTTTGTTTGTTTATTTTGTTTTGTTTTATTCCAGATTCTTGTTTCTGACATTACAGAAATGATTCACTTATTGAGGAAGGTCATTTAAAAGGGAATTACAACAGAGTTAAATATTACAGTAAGTATAGTACTCTCTCTGAAAGACCTCCCTGATCCTGGTCCACCATTTTCCCTCCCTCTCCCAGGTGGAGTCAGTTACTTCTCTTGGATACATTTACATTTCTCTCACCTTTCTTTTGCATCAGAATACTGTAGTGTAATCAGATTTATTTATTTGTTTGCCCTCTAAATTGCTAATCTTTGAAAGGGCATGGGCCATAGATTATGCACCTTTGTATCCCTTGAGCACATCACCTGACACATAATGGATACTCAATAAAACTTTATTGATTTGGAACTGAAAACAAACAACACATAAGCAAGATGAGCTTCATGCCGGTCTAAAAAAAATGTAGGAGTGCTGTCCTGAAACTCAAGAGTTAATGCCCGCAATTCAGCCAGAGTCAAGGTTCAAAATTGGAGCAGGGCATCTTGTGCTCATGTGGAAATTTTCCATGCAGGGAGATGGGGAAGCACCATGCAGAGTGAGTGCTGAGGGCCAAGACAGCACAGGGGTGCCTTGAGGAGAGCTGCTCCAAGTGGAGAAAAGAGGCAAGGGTGGGAAGATAGGGAAGAATCTAAAGAAGGAGTATTCAGGGAACCAGAAGAACCAGGGAGGCTGGCCACTTGGAGCTGAGGCCAATAAGAATGTCCCACAAAGAGTGAGATTAGAGTGCCAAAGGCAGCAAGGAAAGTCAGAAAGAAGAAATACCTGGGGAGGGAACCCTAGACTGCACAACTTAATCAAAATGCATTGAGTGTGGCACAGAATATACAACAGTATAAGTAAGCATAAATAATAAAGATGAATACGAACAGATGTTCTTAACTGGAAGACTGGTGTCCACACATCCACAAGCATACACACACACACACACACACACACACACACACACACACACAGCACAGATTATACAAGTAGGAAGAAAATATACTGAGTCTACAAAAATAATAAAGACACCTTAGAAGATCAATTCTCAACCTTAATAGGAAGGGAGGGTTTCCATCATTGAAATTAAAGTTCTGTTTCTGTGTGCATCTATATAGTCTTCCGTGGACAGTGTTCATTTCAGTAAATAGTAACTCAGAGGAAATGTGGCAATTTTGTCTGAAGACTCCTCTTCTTGCTCATTAAATTCTGTTCTCAAATATGGCCACATCTGTCTCAGCTTTCTCATGGCCCCAGTTCAGGGGGTGTATAGGAATTGTCATATCCCACATTTAGAGCAGCTACCACTTTATAGAATTTGGCTTTTCTTTCAATTTTCTCTTCATTTTTATTGAGGGAAGGGGCAGTGAGAGGACAATGTGGAAAGGAGACAGAGTGAACCACTCATTTGAAAACTCCACATCTGATATAATTTGTTTCTCAGTCTTAAACCACATTTCTGCCACTTCTACTGGCATAAACGTAACTGGCTTACCTTTAATCACAGAGAATGACATTCTACTGAAACACCTATTTTCCAAGATAATCCACACAATCCAAGGTACACAATAATAAATATTTGAGGTGAGTTAGACTCAAAATGTGATCCGATCTTTTTCAGTAGCTCAACTGTCAGGGGCTCTTCAGATAACTCAGATAAAAGGATTGGTTTAAAAACTAAAAATGAACAACCACAAGTCAATACAAAAAATGAATTCTAACATTTACTCATAAAAATTAAACAACTCTAATATAATCACTTCATAGCACAGTATATGAATGTTGTTATCAATCATGTGCTGAAAACTTTAGAAGCTATGTGTTGCAGTCTTTAAAATAATTCTTATCAGTATGAGGTTATGATTTTCCCCGTAATTCCCTACACAAAATTATTGCTAAACAACTTTTAAGTCACTATATTACTGGCATCAACATTGTTGATACAATTCTTTAGTTAAAGCTATTAAGTCTATTTTGGAGTATCTGATTCCAAGGACCTAAACCAAGGGGTGAAAATGAAAAATTGCAAACATGTGGCTGATTAGAAAAATAGTTATAATAGGCCTTACTGCTGTTATTATTGAATGTACAAGTGAAATAACCATTAGCCTGTTTTAACCACTAGAAAACACCCTATGGTGGTACTTGACTGATTCGATGCATTTTTGTACACAATTGCTGTGCTAATGGAGCAGACATTTACCCCATAACAAAGGAAATCTCAAATGTAAGCCTTAGGGTTTAGAGTAATTCCAGAATACCAAACCACCACTAAAGATTTTAAATGAAGCCCCTGCTGATCTATTTGTTGGTTAAATCCTTTTGTCTCCTCAAAACAGTAACATCACTCACAGGACAAATTATTGATAAATCGCAGAATTTCAGACAAAGATAAGCAGGGAATTAAAAATCCATAACAGACATTAGCTTTAGGAAATGCACTTAACAGAATATGATCGTTGGTCTACATCCAGTTTTCCTTTGCATATTTCAAGACATAAATGTCTGTGCAAGTCTCCTATTATCACCGTATACCAAAGAGCAGAATTGGTTCAGCTATGGAAAGAATGAGTTGGGCCAAGCAGTCTTTTGATTTCTGAGGATAATCTATAAACACAAGACACAACGTTGACCCTCGAAGTGATCTCTTCTCACCTCCTCACAAGGGATGGCAAGCCAGCGATTTCGTTATAGGGTACAAAACAGCATTTAGGAAAGGTTCCTAAAGGAAATCATTCTTCCATTCAACTGTGTTGCCATAGTAACCAAACCAATCAAGCTTCTTCACAAAGGCTTTTATGTCAAGTTCTGTTAGCAAACTCATAGAGAAAGTATAACTCAACTAAATTAACACTACATCTGTTACCTTATTAGAGATAGGCAAAAGGCACAAATCCTTTTCAAAACCAGAGAATATATACTCCTTCCATATTAACATCTTAAATTAGTCAAGTTCAGTCTTTTTAAATAAATACAACTCTGTTGAAGGTTCTCCTGGAAGAGGGAAAAATAAAAGGGATTTACCTAGCAGTACTTGCCCTTTCCAAAAATGGATTTTTCCTCCACCTTCTAAGGAACATAAGAGTATTCCTGCATCTTGCTGTCTTTTATTACCATTTCTTTGTAAAGCTGTGCTTCAGATACACTGGTACTATAGGCATAACTTACATAGAAAAAAAAACATTCTAACATCTACCGCCTATCATTTTTAAGGTAAACAGAATAGATGGAGAGGAACTACAGATCCATTTTATCAATGGGCATTCTTCTTTAACATGGCTTGATGAAGCTATAATATTGATTACAGGTTTAAATTTGAAGGCTATTTTATGTTTGTGTTTGGTTTCACACTAAGGCAAACTCCATTTTTATGGGACACTCCTCATGTTGATTTAATTTACTTATTAAAAGTAAAACTCTGACCAACAAGCTTTAATAAACTTAATGACACTTAGCTCCAGAGCCAATAGATTTTCAAGAAAATATCACTAAATCACCCACATTCCTATCTTTGATTTTATTAAGAAATACTGAAAGAAGACTGATGCCGTATATTTTATTTTTATAGAAAACATACCCAATATAATTTTTCATAGAATATGAATGAAGAAATTCTTAAAACACCCAACAAGCAAATTGATTATGGAAGTACAGAGTTAGTAGGTTAAGTCTCTGCCTTAATATCAGGTTTCGGTTTTAATTTTTTTTTTAGGTTTATTTATTTATTTTGAGAGAGACAGAGATAGCTTGAGTAGGGGAGGGGCAGAAAGAAAGAGAGAATCCCACACAGACTCCGCACTGTCAGCACAGAGCCCCATGTGAGGCTTGAACTCACAAAACCATGAGATCATGATCTGAGCTGAAACTGAGTCAGAGGCTTAACTGACAGTCACCAGGCGCCCCTCAAGCTTCAGCTTTAAGTAATCAATGTCTTCTTCCTAGACTCAATGATAGAATTTCAAAGTTTCAGATAACCAGACTTTGCTCCAAAATACTTGACTGTGACCAGGTGGGAAATAATCACCAAGATAAGGGTGTAGACCAAATAGAACCCAAAGGAGTTGCTGGGAGGACTTTAAAAGACCAAACATCATCACTACCATTAAATATAAATTCTGGTGCACATTGTTCTTCCGAACTAATTGCCTGGCTACTGCCTGGTTATGATCTGAGGCCTGAACAGTTTAGTACAAATATTGGCAGGGCATATTAGCCTGAGTAAAATTGCAAATTAAAAACCAAAACACTGTATAAATTAAGACTGCCCAGGGGCGCCTGGGTGGCGCAGTCGGTTAAGCGTCCGACTTCAGCCAGGTCACGATCTCGTGGTCCGTGAGTTCGAGCCCCGTGTCAGGCTCTGGGCTGATGGCTCAGAGCCTGGAGCCTGTTTCTGATTCTGATTCTCCCTCTCTCTCTGCCCCTCTCCCGTTCATGCTCTGTCTCTCTCTGTCCCAAAAATAAATAAACGTCGAAAAAAAAAACTTAAAAAAAAAAAAAAAAGACTGCCCATTTTAATTTTTAGGCTTTTGATATCAATACGCTAAAACATCAGCCTAAAACTTTAGAAACTGTCATTTTAATTGGTTTTATTTTCAAACATACAATTATGCACCTAATACTAAATGATAATAGCACTTTACATTTGTATGGCCACTCGAAAATTTACAATGTGTATTCTATGCCTCACCTGATTTTATTCTGTACAATTCTGGGATATAGGCAGGGAGATAACAGGGGAAGAATATGAGGCTTAATAAGGTTTAATAAAATTTATTTATAATACTGTTGTATTTATTTATATAAATAGCAATTTATATAAATAATTATACTTTATATAAATAATTATATAAATAAATACATATAAGCACATATTTATAATACTGTTATAAATTTATCATAATAATTGTAAGAACAATTTAATAAATACCTATTATAGGCCAGATACTGTCTATCCTAAGAGCTTTTCATTTCATTCTCTCTTTCTTTCTCCCTCTTTCTCTCTCTGATTCTCACAATAATTCTCAGATGTGGTTATTCTCATTTTACAGAAAAGAAAAAAAAACCAGATTCAGAGACATTAGTCTGCCAAAAGCCACAGAGCCAATAAACCCACCTGCCAGAATTCAATATCAGATCCACTGAATTGGCACTAGCCTCATTTGTTCTAATAACAGACTGAATACTCAGATGTGCTCGCAACAAGATCACTCCCTCTTATAAATATGATATTTAATTGTTGCTAATGAAACATTTATGACATTTATAAAATTTCAGATAAATTGGTAATTTGACTCAGATCATTGTAATTTGATCTCTCAGTGATACACATAAGGTATTTTTATAGTAATAAAATATAGGCATCCTAAACACAGAATGGTGTGTTCTCACAACGGATTTAAGCAACAACTCCTGATAGATTTCCCTATTATCATTTAGCACAGTGTATCCTGTAACAAACCAAGGAAAGGACATACCCCACTAATTGCAACGTTTGTTTGACTGTTGTGTTAAATTAGAAATAACACTATACCAGGGGCACCTGGGTGGCTCAGTTGGTTATGGTCTGATTTCGGCCCGGGTCAAGATCTCACCGTTCGTGAGTTCAAACCCCGCATCTGTGCTGACAGCTCAGAGCCTGGAGCCTGCTTCAGATTCTGTGTCTCCCTCTCTCTGCCCCTTCCTTGCTCTCACTCTGTCATACTTTTTGCTAAGAAAAAGTAGTTATTATTTAACAAAATTTGCCACATATTTGACTGTTTGAGTAAATGGAATACATAAAATACATACACACTCTTTCTAATATATTCTATATATTTTATTTTATACTGATATATTTTAAATAATATTAATATATTAATTTATATTTTATATTAATATATCTGCCTAATGTGAAAGCTCTTTGGGAAACTTGGGACATGTTGTAACCTTCTATATTACATTTTCATTGTTTTCAATAAAACTGTTTGGGGAATTTTTAGTTGAGGCCATATTCCTTCGTGACACGATAATGTAAAGTTCTTGATAGCTAAAATTACCAGATAATTTTTTACCTGACATCTAATCAGAGAGCATAAAATGAGCTGAAAGAAAGATCAGATGTGGGCTATTCTGTCTCTTATTCTCCTTGTCCATACAATTATATATTCTGGAAACCAGCTTATTATAAAAATAAAACAATGAAAATCTGTCAATCCCATGGCAATTGAGTTGAGTGCCCTTGCATCAAATTTCTTAAAGTAGCCATTTCACAAAAGACCACATTGTTTCTGAAGCAGCATTCTAGATATTCTGAATTTTATTCTTTTTCTCTGTACTAACAGAGATAAAAGTAAAATGAATATATTTAATAACATATGAGATTACTAACATTTGCTAATACTTTGTATATATTTATAATTTAAAATGTGTTCTGACATATATGTCTATTTAACACAACTACCTATCATGCAGATGCAATTATTGTGCCCAATGTACAGATGTGTAAAGCAAAGCACAAATGAAGTAATTTGACCGTAGGTCACTCAGCTAGTAAGTGGCAGAGCTCGGATTCTATCCAAGGCAATCTAGCTCAATAAACCATTCTTTAAACCTCAGCATTTAAGATGAGGGTAGGATTCCTGTGGTCACTCTGGCTTTTTATTTGGACAGAGAACAATGAATTCATCACTGTAACAGAATTTGGTCATATTTATTGGCTACTTACAAAATGTCAGTATTTAAATAAGGAAATCTATTCCTTGGTGAATTTCTTTTAGTTAAAATATGTACACAGTACATATCACACACATAGTAGTGTATATATTAATGTCACAAGATACCTTTATTTTACCTTCCACCATACCTTTAAGATTTACTCAATGGGAGGGGTGTCTCGGTGACTCAGTTGATTTGATTTCAGCTCAGGTCATGATCTCACGACCCTGAGATTCAGCCCTGCATCAGGCTCGGCACAGAGCACAAACTTGCTTGGGATTCTCTCTCTCTCTCTCTCTCTCTCTCTCTCTCTGCTCTCTCTCCCTCTCTCTCCCTCTGCCTCTCTCCCTCTCTCTCCCTCTGCCTCTCCCCCTGCTCGTGCTCTCTTTCTCTCTCTCTCAAAATAAATAAATAAAACTTAAAGAATGTTTTTCAATGGGCAAAGTTCTCTACCCTTACATGACAACTCACACAGTCCGATTACTTTCCTGTTGAATAATACAATGGCCTATAGTCACTTTAAATCACAATATAGTCCCAATTCAGAAATTAGAGTGCTCAGTTAAATATATTAGTCATAGTTGAAATGTTCTAGTTACAAGTACTTCACTCGTCCAGCCAGGGTTGACTGCAGACCAGCATCCAACAGAAAAGGAAGTAGTCTGCCCCTTCCTTTCCTTTTTTACCTCACTTAATACCTCAATGCCTCCAATGGAGAGATACATTTTCCAAACTACCATGTTGGAGAGGTGAGAAAAATGGGAGTAAGAAAATACTTGATGGGTACAGTTGGCAGCTGATCACATGTTCTCTTGGTCTGGCTACTGTTTACAGATCTCTCTTTATCTCTCCCTCTCTGAGCTTGTCACCTGCTGTACTTTATGTGGATGTTATGATCTCCCCCATCCATCTTTTGCTCCTTCCACAGTCCCTAAGAATCCAGGGCAACTCCTGTTGAGGTCTGTTCCTTTCTCTTGGCAGCCCAGGAAGGTCTCAGCTCTCTCTTATAATTGGCCCATATTTTGTCCCCAGGAAACATAAATGGAGGGGAAGTCAATGCCCATGCAGTTACCTCTTCTTTCCTCCACTTAAAATAGCAAGCAGCCCTATTCCTATCCTTTTTGGATTTTCTAAGCAGGAATGAGAACACCTTTCCACTAGGTTACTTCAACTTCTGAAAACATGTGAAGCTCTAAAGGTGCTCCCTTGAAAGTTTCCTTCCTAATTGGCTTATTCAAGGTGGGGAAGGTGCTTGCAGATTAGCACTCATCAAAAATTTGTCTTCATGAATCTTCTCTTTAATGCCCAACCCCTAAAATAACCTTCCAGTATTTCTTTTGAAAACTTGATACCTGGTATCTATCATCTTTCGGTCATAGCCAAAGATATTATCCTAATACCTCCACTTCTATATTTGTAATTAATCCTATGGGCACTTGAGATGTGTGACTTGTTTAAATTAAGTTTGAAATCAATTTCAAATGATGAGTTAATCCTGAGTAAGGTATTTTAAGTTCTGGTATTGTTGTTTTAAGAACTTAAAATACCAATTATGAATATGCCATTACAAAGGAAATTTCTATGACTACTTATATCACTATCTGTTTTTTAATAACATTGTATTTCCTTATGGATGTGCCAGATATTCAATAATTAGTATGCTGGGCTATTTTTAGACTATTAGAGAAAAACTATTCTCATCATTAGTCTTAGAATAAGGTGGATTTCTTTTGCAAAATAATGACTCATTATTGAAAAAATTATTAACAAATTTAATGACAAAGTCCTACACAAACACATATCATCCTCAAACATGTCCTGTATTTCCCTTCTCTTGACCTCCAAGGAAAGCTAACTCTGAAACAAGGCAAGAGTCTTTATATATTCTGTGATCACAGGCAGTTAAGGAGGGGTTGCCTCCACTTAGACAAATATGAAAGTCATGATAAAAATGGAAAACGTGTTTCTTAGTTGTTTTATTTTGTTTTTGTTTTGCTTAGTAAACATTTTTAAGCTTCCACTATTCCTTATTTTTTTTTTTAATTTTTTTTTTCAACGTTTTTATTTATTTTTGGGACAGAGAGAGACAGAGCATGAACGGGGGAGGGGCAGAGAGAGAGGGAGACACAGAATCGGAAACAGGCTCCAGGCTCTGAGCCATCAGCCCAGAGCCTGACGCGGGGCTCGAACTCACGGACCGTGAGATCATGACCTGGCTGAAGTCGGACGCTTAACCGACTGCGCCACCCAGGCGCCCCAAGCTTCCACTATTCCTTAAATGCACAAGGAGCTACACCCCTCTTATGTTTTTTTTATTCCATACCAGGTTGAGTCACTGCCAGTTTCCTCCATGACTTAGGACATCGGTTCTCATTGACTACTTGCCCTTGAAACATTTACCCACACCCTAGTAATGTCTGCACTAGCCAGGGTTCTAATACCCTAATTGCTATAAAAGCACACAGAGACTGAGAAATAAACGACTAGAAGAACTGGGGATAAAATGTTAAAGTGTGAAGCAGTATAAACATGTGTTCCGTCAGAGAAAGTGTGCTTTAAACTGTGCACAGCCAGGTGCTCTCTACAATTTGGAAATTCTCCCAGAGAGATTAGAATTACTGCATTTATGCCTGGATAGAAGGTTAAGGACATGGTTGTTGAAGGCTAATGTTAATATACTACCACCAGTGAAGGGCAAAGTGCAATGATTTACAGAGATGAAATCTTTATGAAAGGCACACATGTGCTTACAAATACAGTATCAATGATAATAATAAGTGATATTCTTAAGGGCTTATTTATATGATGCATTAATCCTCATAACCCTCTGTGGGATATGTTATATTTTATCACCAAATTACGCATAAGGAAACCAAAGGTGACAGAGAGTAAGCAACTTGCCTCAGGATCTGGAGCTGACAATAGAAAAGAACTTGACTCCAGTTCTGTTCGAGCCCAAAGTCCCCCATCTGCCAAAACCACTACATGTGCTGCTGTCATTTGCTTGCAGATAAGGCAATGTAACAGGTTAGAAAGCAGAAAAGATGAACATATTCCTGTTTCTCTAAACTAAATTCAGTAGTCACACAGCCCACATCATGATCTTTCCAAAATACTTCTGGTCAGGTCAGTCCTCTGCATGAAACCCTCTGATACCTTCCCATTTACAGCTGAAGAAAAACAAATAAATGCTCCAGTAAAATATATAAAACTCTGTGTTCTGTTTCTCTCTTGTTAAACAAAACAGCTCATTCACCAGCCTCCTCTTAAAACCCTCTTCTCTCTTGGTATTCTGTTGTGCCACACAATCCTGGTTTTCTTTCTACCATTCGGGCTGCTCTTTCTCACGTTCCTTAAAACTTTCAGCTCCTGGGGCACCTGGGTGGCTCACCCAGGTTAAGCATCTGACTTTGGCTCAGGTCATGATCTCACAGGTCGTGGGTTCAAGCTCCACGTCAGACTCTGTGCTGACAGCTCAGAGTCTGGGGCCTGCTTCGGATTCTGTATCTCCCTCTCTCTCACTGACACCCACCTGCTTATGCGCTCTCTCTCTCTCTCTCTCTCTCAAAAACAAATAAACATTAAAAAAAAAAAAACAAAACAAAAACCTTTCAGCTCCTTGGCCTGACCTCTAAGTACTCTGTGCCCAGTGACTCCCCCTTCATGACATCCCTGGGTAATTCCATCTCTTCCCACAGAGCTTAATGTTCCCAAAATTTTATTTCCATGGCAACCACACCTTTGTCCTCTAGACCTATATCATACATAGTACCTCTCTCTCCTTGAACGCTTCATGGGGACCTCAAACCAAAGGTTGCCAAAATGATTTCCCTATCTCCCAATGGGCTCATTCATCAGCTTCCTCCTCTCAATAAATGACACCATTTCAAGACAAAAGTCTGTATCTTTCCTCCATTTCTATCTGTTCCTCCTCCTCTTCCTCCACCTGCCCTTAATCCATCAGAAATCCTGTCTCCATTGCCATTGCCATCTGTCCTCCTACTACAATACAACAGCTTCCTAAATGGCTTTCCTACGTCTACTCTTTTACCTCCCAATCAATTCTTTGTAATATTTTTAAAACTGAAATCCTGTGTGTCACTCTACTAACTAGAACCTCTCCCAGTTTCCCATTGTTCCTTAAATGCAATCCAACTCCTCTACCAAGGTTCACAAGGCTCTGAGCCATCAGAACTCCTGACCAGCTCTCTCCCATCTTAATAGTTTTTATTCTCCAGGAATTCACCACCCTCCAGCTTGGCTGACCTCCTTTCAGTTCACCAAACAGCTACTTCCTGCCTCTTGTCCTTCATACTCACTACCCATATCCAACAGATTACTTCTCATCCTTCAGCTCTCAATTCAGATGTTGCTTCCAAAGAGATATTTATAAGACTGGGGTCCTAGGAAGGAAGGCACCTTTTTTTTTTCCTGTCATAATCCTTAACCAGTCTGTAATTGCATATTCATGTAGTATTTCATTCTTTTCCTGATGGGAAGCTCCCCAATGGCAAGGATAGAATCTGCTTAGATCACCAGTAAATATCCAATGCCTAGCATTGTGTCTGGTGATACAGAAGACTTTCTGCAAACACTAGGGTTAAAACCTTGAATGATCTGGTCCTTGGCTGTCTCTCCCAGCTTTCCAATCCCACAGTCCTGTTGTTACCATTTCTTTAAAAGGCCTGAGGGTTACCCAACAAGCAACATTCCTGGGAACATGCTGATCATTCAGCCTGGAATATTCCTTCCCTCCTTGTTTAAACTGCTAGATTTCTGCTCACTGCTTGGATCCAACTCTAGGATCTTCTACTCTCTCTCCCCTCCCCCAACACACAAACACAAATACATGTGGAGGGAGAGACACACACATTCAAGATAGAGCTGACAACTTCTTCTGTAGGTCCAATGCATTTCTATTAAAATATGATCACACTAACTTGCTATAATCTGTCCTCCGATCTCCTAGACTAAGCTCATTAAGGGTAAGGATGATTTATTATTCATATTTCAACCCATAAAGCCCAGTAAAATCTATGGTGAAGGAATAAATGACTCAACTCATCAATCTATCTGGTATACAAGGAATCTTAGTTTTCTGCCACAAAAAGTAACCAAATTCCTTTTTCCCCCCAGACCTTGCAAAGTAATTCAACTCATCATTTAAATTTCAAAACAGAGCATGCCTTTAGCCTATAGGCTATTTATCACGTCCCTTCACCCAAAGATTTATTCTTGTTCATTATTGGTTATTAAAATTTTTGAATTAAACTAAACATGGATCTAATCCAATTAAGCCATAGCTAAATGAACTTGAATAGGTTCTATTTAAAATAATAGGCCTGAAATTATGTGGAAGAGTATCTTTCTTAGGAAAATCTACATTTTCGTAATTATTAGTATAATATCCTGAAGCACGTTTAATTAGCACTTATCGCCATCCTCAAAATAATAATAAGATAATAATAATATATTCAAAAATGTGTTGGGTGCTGTTTGATCTATTTTGCTAATAAGTCCATTATTAAAAGAGGAAGTAAATCCCATGAAAGTCTATTTGTTACATAAAAAACAGATGAAGAACTTGATGTAATGATTATGAAACACACAGGCCTGACAGAGAATCATTTCCATCTTCAAACGATTTACTCTTTGAAACTGGACGTGTTTAAAGAATTGTGTTTAAACATGAGTATGCTGGTAGTATCATAGGATCATCAAATACCCAAAGGTACTGTGGAGTATAAAGAGTTACTACAGAACTGATACCAGGTTCCATAGGAATCACAGAACTAGTTGTCCAAATTGAGAAGGTAGTTGAGGTTATTATTGTGTATACATCTGTAAAAAATGTAAAACTTAAAATGTCAAGGCCATGTTGGGTGACTTCATTGTAAAACTTTAACCGTTGCAATAGGTAATAATAACATAATGCCATATAAAATGTGTGAAGTGTCCCCCTAAGTAAACTCAAATAACCCAATACATGGTGGGTTCGTTATTATTTTAAATAACTCAGGGTGTTTTCACCTTCAGAGCAAATGTGGAGAAGGGCAGTCCATATAATGTGGTTACTTGCAAGAGAAATAAATATTCATAGAAATACTCTATCATACTATACTGGCAATGCCATATGTTGTATAACATCCATTTTAAATTTACTGTTTAGAGTTTGCCAAGTTGAATAAATAATTACCACTAAGGCTTTCTTAATCATGTAAATTATTTTTTCATATTAAAAAAATGAAGTATAACTCATACATGAAATACACAGATCTTGAGTGTAATTGGATGAATCATTGCAACTATCATAGTCACATGACCACACCCTCATCCAGGTATACAAATTTACATGACTCTGGAAAGCTCCTCCTGTCCTCATGTAACCATGCTCCGCTCCCTCCAGCCCTCTTCCAACCCTGGACAAGGCAACTACTGGCATTATTTCTTTCACCAGAAATTAGTTTTACCTGTTTTAAATTTCACATAAAGGGAATCATACAGCATGTACTCTTTGGGGTCTGTCTTCTTTCATACATTGTATGTTTTTAATATCTATGCATTCGTACATCTATCAATAGTTCATTCCTTTTATATTGCTGAGTAGCTTTCCATCATGGGTTGAGGAAAAAATGAATTCAAAAAAATTTTTTGAAGGCTACTATAAATCCCATAGGATTTTATCATAACATGTATCACACTGGGTTGCAGTTTCTTGATGAACTGTACTTGATGAACTATGAGTATGGGATTGTGCCTGACTTGTTCACTGGCAGATGCCCAACACTTGACAGAACATACACTACATCCTGGAAGTCCAATTACTGGGAAGAGAATAAACACAACTCTGAAAACATTTCATCCTAGAAATACATTTATTTTTCATGCATTTTGACAACATGGAGTAATAAAACGTTGTAGAGTCAGATGATCAGGGACAAAGAGCCCAGTCTATCACTAACTAGCCACAACATTCAGTGAGTCACTGACCTTCCTTGACCTTTACCTTTCTAATCTGCAAAATGGGAATAACAGTAATGCTTTAGAAAATTACTAAGAAGGTCAAATGATATTACTTGTATGAACTCTCTTCATAAACTGTATAACTCTGTAAAAAGTTATTATAACGATGCTCCCTGAGTAATACTAGCAAACAAAACTTAAAAATCAAATACAAGAGCTTGAACTTATTGAGTCTTCACTATGTTTGAATCAGGCACTGTTGTTAGTCAACACTGCATACATTAATGCTCTTAGATTTTTTGAACAATCCCCTGGAGTAGGTGCTAATATTAACCTCATTTTGTAAGTGAGAAATTGGGGTAAATCAGATTAGGTGACCTGGCCTTACAGCTTATGAGAGACAAAGCAGAAGCACAGACTCAGTTACTTTGGTTACAGAGCCAAAACTCTTAACCACTTTGTTTTGCTCCCTTTTAATAACTTTGTTTAGTGTAAGTTCACACAAATTATGCTTAACTATAACACTAAAAACACAAGTATGAAAAGATACAAGGAAATTTTGATGGCGATTCTGAATGAGACTTCCAGACATTTTCAAGGGAATCCTGGAAAGGGTGCTGATATTAGGAAATAAGAGTTAAACAAGAATGGAAAGTAGGAAGTGAGCTAAAGTGGTTGAATACTTGGATACATGACAGTGTGTCTCAAGCACAATCAAGAGCTCTGTGATCAAGTAGAAAAGTTGAGGACCGAGGTCACCTCAGTACTCCTTCACCAACTCCAGAGACAGGAAGGAAAGGAAGTCATGGTGAAGCAACAGAGTGTCCACCTTGATCACAAGGTGGCCCTGTTCCTTCCAGATGATGGCAGCCAGAATACACAGCAAAGGGGAGGTGGGCAATTTTTGACTAAGAGGAAGATAAAAAGGGGAATACAATGCATATGGCCACTCACATGTGAGGATATTCCCAATTCTGTCCATAATTTGGGGAAAGAGCACCTGGGCCACTGAAATCATTGTTCAGGAAATCCCTAAACTCCTTCAGGGTGTAAACTGTTGCTTTCTTTTTCAAACAAGTAGTTATTTTTAATTAATTATTAAGATGACTTAGTAAAGATTAATCAAGTGGTATTAGCATTTCTGCAGAGTCTATATGTTTAATAACAAATATGCTTCAGAATATTCAGGAATAGTTTCCTCTTCTTAATGTCTATTTATTTTGAGAGAGAGAGAGAGAGAGAGAGAGAGAGCGCGTGCGTGCACATGTGAGCTGGGAAGGGGCAGATAGAGAGAGAGAAAGAGAATCCAAAGCCTGACATGGGGCTCAATCCCATGACTGCGAGATCATGACCTAACCCAATATCAGGAGTCAGACACTGAACCAAGCTACCCAGGTGACCCTTAGGAATAGTTTTCTGTACAATGCTGATGAGCCAGCTCCATAGTAAAATACACACTTAAGTTTTTGTGGATTTAGACTGGACTTTTGATATCATCAAATCCAATCCCACATCTGGAAGATCAGAAAACTTAGGCTCCAACTCTGCTGTCTGAGGTTCAAACCCCTGTGTTTCAGCAGAAAATGTAACAGTAGCACAGGAGGACAAAATAACATTAAATTGTAAATAAAATGTCACCACATATCAGTGACAAAAGAATTCCTTTTCATTCTGATAATCATTTTACTAGGGATCAGCTGTAACCAAGGAAATACATACTCATTAGCCCACATATGAATGGACAAAGGATTAGGACCATGGAGGAAAGTAGACTTTTTCTATAATAATTTCCTAAATCTGGAAAGACAGCCACCTAATCAATACCAACCTATGGATGGCACTTAAGCTCATTTTCTGCTTACCTCCCACAAACAAGGTGTAAAGTGGTCCAAAGCAAGTTGTCTTTCTCTTTGAAACTAGATTTTAAAAAGAAATACATTTTTATATGTATTGACCCATTTTGTGTACACAGTTCATATCCGTATGCCAGATTACAATCATATTTTAGAAATGCATTTGTGTCCTGTAGTGCATTGCTACAACACGATTGACAAGAAAATGGTTCTGATACAAAGTCAACAGTATTCCCAAACGTATTATATGTCCTTTCACGTCCATCTACAGTGCACAGCATGCTCCCAACAAAGCTGGAGAAGAACAACCTAAAGCCAGAGTGTAGAGGCTCCACCTACCCTAAGTGCCCTGAGGGAAGCAGCACTTTGAGAAGGGGCCTGACTTCACAGTCCTAAAGACATGTGCACTCAGCTTCATTACATTTGCTGAACCCCATCCTCTCTCACTGTAGCTCTCAATGGGATCATCACAGCTGGCATCCACAGAATACCAGACCATTTTTTGTAAGGTAAGAAGGAAAGAAAGTGGGGAGCATGAAAAGGAAAGAAAAAAGGAGGGAAAAGGGAGAGAGGGAGAGAAAGAGGGAGGAAGGAAAGAAAGAAGAAAAGGAAATCTACAGAACTTACCTAATTAAACTCACTGAATATGTCAAACCAGATAAGCCCAGAAGTCCTATGCTGTTAAACACTCAAAAGAAAATGGTTTTGATATTGTTTTTCCTGAAATTTAAGACTGAGAGGCAGAGGCAGGGAATGGTTGCTGTTAAAGATTCTCCTCCAAAATTTTTATGAATTGAATCCTGCACTTGTAACAGATGTTTTCATTTTTCATCATTGTCTTTTGTTGGACCTACCTACTGAATCCTAGGAGAATGTCCAGAAATGTTTAACCCTAACTGAGTTGGCTAAAAATATAAAGCAATCTTGCTTACTCTGTACCAAAGTACACTTGGCTTCCCTCCATTAGATCATTATGAAATTGCGTTAGGAGTATGTTATGTAAAGATGCTCAGAGACTGGATTAGAGATCATAAAGTCCACATCACAATTAAAAAGAAAACCTGAACCTAATTCAGTAAAGTCAGTCATTTTAGATGGGAAGGAAAATGACAGGGTAATAAGCTATATTAAATTGTGCTAAACTTTTTTTTACAAACACACACTAAATCCCCTTAAATATAAACTCAAAGTCCTTTTGAATCAGACACATCATCTCCAATACTAACAAAAAAGAATTCACACAAGATATGCCTCTTTCAGCCTCAGCTAGAATGAATTTGATCATTCTGAAAACACTTTACTATTCATCTCAACACTGTATTACTTTTATGAGTCAACTGCATTATAAACACTGCAAAACCTTAGAAAAAGTTTCATAGAAGCAAAGACCATTTACATACACTAATTTGGCAAAAATTGCTTTCCAAATCACAATGTTTTGCAAAGGCCATATTCTACTTTTCCTTTAGTGCTTTTCTGACAGATGGAAATGGGTACAAGTTGTAATTTACTTGTATCCATTTCCTACTTTAGTAGTGTCCAGTAAAATCATTCAAATAGCATGACAGATAAAAGGCAATAATGAAAAGTGTTTGCAATCTTCTGAGAGCTATAATGTGCACTGAATGCAAACAGTAACTGCTGATTAAATATATATATATATGTGTACACACACACACACACACACACACACACACACACACACACACATATATATAATGTTTACATATGTCTAATGACTACTAAGAGAGTCCCTAAATATATTTTAGGGCCCTGCAATGAAAATGTTATGTAAAATGGTGTGGATTGATCTAGTAATCCCTGAAGTTTCTAGCCCATCTTTAATTTACTTGAATGAAGAATTGCTTTGAGAAAAATCCTGTAAGATACCATGAAATCTGACGGTGGGTCCCAGTATTTTGTAGAAATAAAAGCAGAGCAACAACGAAAAGATGTCATATGCGAGGCCAATGGCAACTAACGCCATCATGTTTTTCATCAAGAAACATTCCACAATTTGATAATTAAGGGGGAAAACACACAATGAATCACAAGGAAGAGAGTGAGTCAATTATGGCAATTACCAAAACAGCCACACAACATTTCGGAAATGCCTCACTGAACAGGGCCACAATACACTTCAAGTTACGTGAAACAGAAAATTAACCAGTGTTTGCACCCACCAAGTGTGTTTTGTTAACAAAGCGATTTTGATTAAGTTTATGGTCACATTGCAGGATCACAAGACTTCACAAAGAGGATTACTTTAAATATGAAATCTTTCAACTGTAAAAGTAATCATGTCTGAAGGAGACTAGATATTTAATATTTCTCTAAATTGGAGGGTTTTTTTCCAGATTGCCTGAGACTTCATTTTTCCATGAAGTGAATAACTACATGTAGCCCCCAAAGAACAGAAAATAATATCTTAAATGAAAAGAAATGCAACCCTTCACTTCATATTAGCACTCTCATAAATTTAATATCCACCGTTCATTATCCAGAGAGCTGTATAACATAAAATACATTTTCCTTCCTATTGTTATTTTGCCCAAGTTAAAAACAAATCAGTCATACAATTGACTTGATTTTTATTCTGTGGCCCAGAAATCTTAACAACAGTGGTAACCCATCTAGTTCATCTAGAGGCCACGACCAAACAGCTTATGGAGAAGAATTTGTTTAAAGGTGGAGATAGGAAGTTTATAGCTTTTCTCTTCTGACTTACCATAAAGGAGGACCTTGCTAAAGAATGAATCTTATTGGACGGTATTTTCTACTGCTCCTTATTCCAAGAAGTTATTAACCTTCATTTGAGCATGTGACCTCTGAAGCTTCTGCAGAAGGTCTGAGCACAACTACTTTCGATGATCCATACAAGTGACAGGTAGAAAGATGGAGAAAGAACTGAGTCCAGGAGATATGTATTGTAAATAATAACATGTAATTATTTTAATTTATTAATTTATCACTTTAGTAGGTGTTATATAAAAATTCTCATTCTCTAGATTTCAGAACAAAATTTTAGAATATAAGCATGCTGATGAAAGCTAATAATACTGTATCATATACTTGAATACTGCTAAGAGAGTAGATCTTAAATGTCCTCACAACAAAAAAGAAATAGAAAGTGTGTGATGAAACGGAAAGGTTAGTTAACCCTGTGGTGATCATGCTACAATGTAGAAATATACCAAAACTACACGTTGGACAGCTTAAACTTATATAATGTTTCTGTCAATTATATCTCAATAAAACCAAGGGGAATAAAAGTTTCAGGATGTACCATGACTGCTATTCACTGGATGAATGAAGCCATCTTAATAATGGGCACAATTCATAATAATACATAGTTGTTAATAATATCCTAAAGTTGAAGGGTGCCTGGGTGACTCAGTCGGTTAAGCAACTCTTGATTTCAGCTCAGGTCATGATCTCATGGTTGTGAGATCAAGCCCTGTATCAGGGCCCTGTGCCAACAGCATGGAGCCTGCTTGGGATTCTCTCTCTCTGCCCCTTCCCTGCTCATGTGTCTCTCTCTCTCTCTCAAATAAATAAACTTAACAAAATAATATTATAAATTCGAATGGAAAATAACTCTCTCTATATATACTTTATCATATAAAAAGTGAATATTCAGTAGTTCACATGATAAGGTTTAATTTTTATAGATAAAAATGTATAAGAAATTTAGCTATTATGCAAAATATTTTTGTCAAACATCTGACCATCTTCTATAATTTGTCTGTTCTTATTTACTTCAGAAATAATGTTATTAATAACTATTCTGTTCATACATCTATTTTTAAAGGTTTATATAAAGAGGAAGACTAATGGCAAAAGTAATAATAGTAGTGGCTTCAATACAAATAAAAAAATTCCTTTGTGTATTGAAGACCCCATGTGTCATGTGTCATGGCACTCTAGCCTTCTTCTTTTATTTTTTTAAGTAGACTTCATGCCCAGTGCAGAGCCCAATGCAGGGCTTGAGCTTACCACCCTGAGATCAAGACCTGAGCCAAGACCAAAAGTTGGATGCTTACCTGAATGAGCCACCCAGGGCCCCATGCACAGTAGTCTTTAAATGCATTACCTCATTTAATGTTCAGAGCAATAATAGTAGAGAAGAGTTTTATCATACCTATGTTAGAGATAAGACTCAGGAGAAAAGAAGTTACACAGTAGGAATTTAAACCTCAACACATCCAAAGATCAACACAATAAGCTAAGGCATGCAAAGATAATGATTTCAAACAAACATCCCATTGGATCCTCCTTCTGTGGCTTTGAGCAAGACACTGCAAATTTTCATTTCTCAGATTTTTTCCTATATAATATGAGGGCAGAAAAGAAAGTAAATACAGAATTGCTTTACAGAGGCAGCTTAGATAGTAACTTGATTCATATGAGGTTAAGAGTACATAACAACTCACAGCATAGCTGACACTTTTGCCTAAAGGAGTGGGCATGGCTGAACTGAGGAATCCAACAGCAGGAAGAGGTCTAACAGATACGCTCTAGGTCATGTAAGGACCCAGGGTTAAAGTCAGTAATCACTGGTCTTGGTATATATTCAAGTGGGGCCCAGAGCATCAGATTTAGAGTCAGCAGAGCAAAACCAGATCATGGCATGGGCAGAGGAACTGGATGACCCTGGCCCTTCTGCCTGGTTAGACATCATCTGGGCTCGTAAGTACCAGAGGTAGCCAGGATGAGATCAAAGAGCATGGGTGGATGTGACCTTGCAATTGAGGCACGTGGGCATGGTGAACAGGATAGGTCTAGAATTGTTGCCTCTACAAATGCAGCTAAAAAGAAAATGTGCTTTTCCAAAGAGTTGAGAAACACAACCCAAGCACAGTGCCTCCTCAGGGCATTGCACTCACTGGTCTCTGCTGAATTCTTCTTCTCCACAAAGTCACCATCCTATAAGCCCACCTTCCATGAAGTGTCTCTGAGTCCAACACGCCCCCAATCCTGGTCACTTTATATCTTTCCGCTTCCCCTGACATGTATTTTCTTCATATCGCTTATCACTATCGCATTTATTTTACAAACTATTGTATATCTGTTTATTGACTATCTCTCCACAAAAATAAGTGTTCCCTAAGAAAAGAATTTTGCCTTTGTTGTTGCCTTCTGCATCCTCAGTGCCTAGATTCATGTCTGGGATACAGTAGGAACTCAGTAAATAATTTGTTCAATTAATGTATGAATAAATTTCAAAGCTACATTGTCCAAAAGCCATTTTTAATTTCCTGGAGTTTTAAGTTTTGTGTGCTGCTACATGCTCTATTATACAAATTAAGACAGGGCTAAACTGGTAAATAAAAATAAATATAATCAAAGTTAGTGGCCCTGAAACTTGTGAACTAATTCAAGCATAAATACTGCTCAAAATGCAGAACTTGAATGTTTTGATAGTTTAATAGAACACTGACAAAGCAAACTCCAAGATATGCTCTATTTCACAAAGAAAGAAAGCCTTGGGCACATCTCTCAAAGACCAGAGTTATTGGTTAATCACTGAAACCCATAATCTTCTTGGACTGTTTTTTTTTTTTTTTCTGATTAAAAATAAAAAGGTTTTTAATGTTAGGACATCTACAGAATAACTGATACATGTACGAAATATATAATCAAAATCCATCCTTACAAAAAATATAGGAACCGATTTTTAAATCTCATCTTTGACATGTAATTCTTAATTTTAGATCTTAAGTTTAACTTTTTTTTTCAACGTTTTATTTATTTTTGGGACAGAGAGAGACAGAGCATGAATGGGGGAGAGGCAGAGAGAGAGGGAGACACAGAATCGGAAACAGGCTCCAGGCTCTGAGCCATCAGCCCAGAGCCTGACGCGGGGCTCGAACTCACGGACCGCGAGATCGTGACCTGGCTGAAGCCGGACGCTTAACCGACTGTGCCACCCAGGTGCCCCTGAAGTTTAACTTTAATAAAAACATTTTAAAAACAGGATATAGAAAGAAAAGATGAGAATCTGAGGCATATGCAGATGAAATCTTGTTTTTCTTCCAACTATAAAACTAAAGAACACAAGATTTTGGTATCATGAAAACTGAGTTTTAAGTCAAAACAGGCATTCACTCATTAGAAAATTATCTAGTATCGAGGTTTGAAAGTGAAAAACTCTACCATTTAAAACAAAAGTGGTTCTATTTGTTTGCTTGTTTTATGTGAGGTTACACAGAGAAAGGAGAGAATTCTCACTATAATTAAGCATTCAACTACAATTAAATTATATATAATATTCCCAGTTCTCAGAACATGAGTAAGTCCAATCATATTTTGTAAATATCTGAATTAAGGCTTCTTGCTTTCTAACTCAAAATTTTAGGTCAACTAGAGTTCATTTAAAAAATAAACTGGAGAATTTACCGAAGAAAGTTTTGTAAGAGAAATATGAGAAAGGGCTCAGCCTAACAGGCTGTGACAACAGAGAGGGAGGAAAAAAGGTAATAATCCAAAGAGTATTATAACTGAGTCATAGACCTATAGAAAAATAAAACTCAATATAAAACTTTTAATGATTTCAAATAAGATTATTTTTAAAGGAGCATTACAAATAGCCAGGGAAGAACAGACTATAGTTTGGGGATAAGTAATCTTAGAATCTTGCTTTGTGTTAAGCTACAAATGACCTACAGATGATCTGAAGATGAGATTATATTCCTCTTTATGGAAACATCTAGGTTCTATGAGCTGCTTGGAAATACTTCACTTCTAAAATCAGCTAATAGCACCCTCTCAAATTTAACTCAAAATTAACTTAATGTAGCTATTTCACTAAACATTTCATTTTCTAATAAATATTTAAACAAACAAAAAATACCAATTTATGAATAGTAACATAAAAACTGATTGATTAAAAACAGACCATTTAGTTTGGCAACTTAAAAAAAAATCTTTGCAGGGGTACCTCAATGGCTCAGTCACTTGAACATCGAACTATTGATTTCAGCTCAGGTCATGATTCCAGGGTTGTGGGCTTGAGCCCCACATCAAGCTCTGTGCCGAGCATGAAGCCTACTTAAGATTCTCTCTCTCTTTCTGCCCCTCTCTCTGCTTATGTTTTCTCTCAAAACAAAACAAAACACAACAAAAAAAAATATTTACATATAATGCTTGGTTGTGGATTTGTAATAAGCTTTCTTCTGGGCTCTTTCCATACTTTGGCTATTGTTGATACTGCTGCTATAAACCTGGGGGTGCATGTGTCCCTTCGAAACAGCACACCTGTATCCCGTGGATAAATGCCTCATAGTGCAATTTGCAACCACGTGGATGGAACTGGAGGGTATTATGTTAAGTGAAATTAGTCAGTCAGAGAAAGACAAAAATCATATGACTTCACTCATATGAGGACTTTAAGAGACAAAACAGATGAACATAAGGGAAGAGAAACAAAAATAATATAAAAACAGGGAGGGGGACAAAACAGAAGAGACTCATAAATATGGAGAACAAACTGAGGGTTACTGGAGGGGTTGTGGGAGGGGGGATGGGCTAAATGGGTAAAGGGCATTAAGGAATCAACTCCTGAAATCATTTTTGCACCATATGCTAACTAATTTGGATGTAAATTTTAAAAAACAAAAAAATAAAATTAAAAAATGCTTTCTTCTAACAAAACAGTACCGGGTTTGCATGCTAGATACAAATGTAATGATATTTCATGGTTATTCAATACTTCCAAATGCTTCACTTAACTGACTGAGCCACCCAGGTGCCCCCCAAATGCTTCACTATCTATGTAAGTTTGAGAAGCACTTGATTGAAGAACAGATATAAAGTAGTAATAAGGGAAGAAAACACCAGAAAAACTAAATGAGAATATTAGGAAAGGAAAAGATCTCTAGTTCTAAATGTAATAGGGATCATAATAGAGAAAAAGATCATCGACAGTTTTGACTATATAAAATTATAAATAAAAATTCTGCATGTAAAATGAATTACTAAAGTAAGGCCAATAAAGAGACTTAAGGTACATTCTTTACAAACATGACAGAGAGTTAATATGCCCAATAATATAAGGAACATGAACTAATGAATAAAAACCCTGAGGCAAAAGACATGTAAAGACAATTCATTTAACAGAAATAATTACTTGCAAACAAACATTAGGGGGGGAATTATCACTTTTTTAGTAATTAAAGAAATTCATATTAAAAATAAGAAGTGAGTGTTTTGCCTATTACATCAACAAAAGCCCATAGGATTATTTTCATACTGACCAAGGGAAATAGAAACTAGTATCCTTAGTCATTAATGGCGACATTATCAACACATACCTCCTATCTGGAATGCAGTTTGGCAAAATGTTTCAAAGACATAAAAACATTCATATCCTTTGACCTAATGATGCCACTTCTATGTATCCTAAGAGAAATAATGCAAAATATAGAAAAAAGTTATCTCCATTAAAATATTCTTCTAAGCTTTGTACTTGGAATAGTGAGACAAATCGGGAAAAACAACAAATATGGCTAACAATTGGGAAATAGACACATCGAGTCAATGATATATTGGGCAGCCATTAAAGACAATGGTCACAGTGAGGTAAGAGGGGAAAAACATATTTATGCTACAATGTGCCCTGACAAGGCACTGAGCAGCAAACTCACCATATTGTATAAAGGACCAAAACTTTTACTCAAGTCAGAACGTGGTTTGTTTTCAGGTGACATGATTATTAGTAACTTTTTTTTTTTCCGGTGTAAATTTTTTGTAATTAGATTATACTACTTTTTCACTTTAAAATAGAACATAAAAGGGTAGGGACTTCTGCATGGCTCAGTCGGTTAAGCATCCGACCCTTGGTTTTGGTTCAGGTCATGATCAATTTCGTGGGATTGAGCCCCGCATTATACTCTGCACTGACAGCATGGATCCTGCTTGGAATTTTCCCTCTCCCTCTCTCTCTCTGCCCCTCGCCCCCCACTCTCTCTCTCTCTCTCTCTCTCTCTCTCAAAATAGATAAATAAACTTTGATAAAAGAAGAAGAAAAGGGTATAGAAAGGTGAAAACAGTATCACTCGACCACTGTGTTAGAGCAGTGCATAGAAAAACAGCTTTGGAGTCATGTTTTCTTTCAAATCACCCTGTTGTAACCCAAGCTACCTTTTCTTACTTTGCCCCTGTCAGACACACCCAAGTGGGATGTTCCACAATTCTGTGCCTTTCTGGTCTTTACTCAGAATGCTGGCTACACTTGGGGCCTAGTATTTAATTTGGCAGGGCTGTCATTACATAATTTAAAATACTAACACATAAACCACGTATTTCTGAAAACTGATCATGCCCATCCTTATTTTTTTTTGTCCAGATAATTAAATGATAGAAAATGATTAATTGCCCCTTTAATGGACCTAGCAACCCTTTGGCACCAATTACATCAATTAATTACAGTACCACACCAGATCTAATATTGCATATTCTTTTTTTTTTTTTTTTTTTTTTAACGTTTATTTATTTTTGGGACAGAGAGAGACAGAGCATGAACGGGGGAGGGGCAGAGAGAGAGGGAGACACAGAATCGGAAGCAGGCTCCAGGCTCTGAGCCATCAGCCCAGAGCCCGACGCGGGGCTCGAACTCACGGACCGCGAGATCGTGACCTGGCTGAAGTCGGACGCTTAACCGACTGCGCCACCCAGGCGCCCCTCTAATATTGCATATTCTACAGTGCATGTAACAATATGTAGGAGAGACTTCTACCAGTGTCACGTATGGATCACCATGTCACCTTACCTAAGAGTTCTCAGTATTCTTTCTATAATGACAAATTCAAGTTCTACGTTCTCACCTAGAGCACTATAAGCCATGACTGCAGTGTGGTGGGCTTCAGCAGATCAACTACTAAATCTTGCTTGGGTGAAAATGTGTTGCTGTTTTATATAGCTCCTGACCCTATCATAATATTCCTACAACCATCAAGGTTTAGATCTTTAATTACAAGAGGAACCTGATTTTCACCTTGGTTACTGATAGAGATGGTAACTATATTCACAATAAAAAGCCAAGACTTGAAAAATGAGACTTTGCAAGAGGTGAGGTTCCTCAGGCTCTGGTGGATTAATTGGCCCAAAGTAGACCTTCCACTTCTTCACTCTGTTACAGAGGAAGCTGAAAATGTCAGGAAGCATAAGCACTCCCATCCCCGCCACAAATCCTTTTGGTAAGGAAATAAATCAATCTGTTATAACAGAAATGAAAACAACTTTTATTATTTGTATAGTTGAGAGACTTTCTGAGAAAGGGGTGGGAGACACTGTTCATGGTCTGAAGCAAACAGCAATTTATTAGATGCCAAACACCCTCAGCATTGGGTGTGGACAATCCCCTGCCCCTAACACAGACCTTTGCATTTTCTTTAAAGCAACAAGTACTGCTTAATACACAAATTGGTTGTATGCCTTTAAAAACACTTATCCCTCCAAAAGCTGTTTTTGTGAATTTTGATTATATAACTGGAGGTACATACCGACAAAGAGTCTCAGAACAGATTAAAACAAACAAAAAACTACACCTAATGGGTAACTACTTTTTAAAGCATTTTTAAAACAAAGCAACTTCTTTATATAACTATAGTAACAATGCAAGAGAAAAAAAAATCTACCTGCAAAATGCAAAGGTTGCAACTAAAAATACCAGGATCTGTGATGCTCCCTGTAGGAGGTGATAGAGACTTAAGATGTGAAAGGAAAAAAGAAAGGCATTTGGGAACAATTATCTCAAGTTCTGTGACCAAAGGAGAGACTGGATGGGTGAAAAGTGAGGCTACGTTTCCAAGAACTGTTATAAGTAGTTTAGTTTTTATCCCTCCTCCTTCATCTGACTATTCTATTATCACTCTACAAAAATTAAACTGAGCTTTGACCCCCTTGCCAAGGCAACAAGGAGGGCGGGGGGGTGGGGGGGGGATGGGTCTTAAGGTACAGGTTCAGTATTGTCTCGACTACTCTACCTCTCATCCCCACCGGATTGTCAGGGGTGAATCTGGAGTCCTCATCTGCCCCACGTTTCTTACAATGGCTTCCAACAGTTTTTCTGATACATGATTGTCATTATTACGTGTGACATGTGACACAGGACTGGCTTGATCCCTGACACAATTCAAGAGCACTGTAACAAAGCAAAAGGATAGTAAGAAACATGCTAAGAGGAGGCTAGGTAATGCTACTGCATCCCCAGGATTTCCTTCGGGCCTTCCTCCTGCCCATTTCAGCCGACCTAACCAAGACTTATTTGCTCTGCTCTGCATAAGGAACTTTAAGATATCAGAACTCTCCAGGTTGCCGAGTCTATACCTGTTGTCCATTAAAAGTGTCCCCATTCACTGTCACAGCATCCTGTTAGGATGTTAAATTATGTAATCACACTATTGAGCCCCTTCTTTCAACCATATTGCCACTCCATAATCCTGGTATATCTCTGCAGTGAAAATGGCTGAAATACAAACAAAAATCACTTGGAAAATAACAGAAAAGACTGCTGACAAAATCAGAGGAGATGTGGTGGAACTGATACCCTCAATTTGTTTCCTTATTTGGCCACAGTACAAATGTATTCCTCTACACTATGCAGGTACAAAATAAAGAGTATGTATACTTGTCATCAGACAGAAAGCAATGACTCGGCCATCAATTCACTTGCCTTGAGGATGTATTTCTGAGACACAATATCTTCCACTTACATCTGGCAGGTACATTCTTTCCTACTACGATCAATGGGTATTGTCATTACGTAAATGGTCTACCTTTATTTTATTATATATGAAACCTCAAAAATACCAAATCATGTTTCAGACCGATCAGATAGGCCAGAGCTGTCCAACACAGCTTTGTGCAACAATGGCGATGTTCTGTGTCTGTGTTGTTCTGTATGACACCCACCACCAACAGCACAACTGAGTTTATAAATATATTTCATTTTAATTAAGTAATAAGGACACTTGGCATCTTATGGATGTGTGTGTGTATATATATGTATATACATACATATATATGTGATAAAGAAGATCTACATCCTTTTCTTTCCTTTGAGTTTTGATGAGAAAAGGCAGTCGATTCCTCGTCAAAGCAGACATCGTCTGATATAGAACCTTCCTCCAAATTAGAAGTAGCAATGCATTGGCCAGGACCCCATTCCTGGCAGTATAACAGGGACAGCGTTAATGACAGAAAAGAATAGCCTAAAATTCAGAAGACCACGGCTGAAGGGCTAGCTGGGATGGCGAAGTCTCTTCTATTCTTGGGCTCTTAGTTTCCTCAGCAAAACAACAGGAGATTTAATCTAATGTCCTTTCTAGCACATTCAGAAAATTCCCCATTCATTCTCTGAGAAATGGTTATCCCTATGGCAAAGAGGCCAATGTTGCTTTTTTACAAACAGAAATGTGTTCAGCTGTCATGTGGTGATATGAAAACACAGTGTAGTTTGTCACTCTGATACCTAAGTAATCAAGAAATAAAAAGAATCTTACGCATAAAATATCTAAAAGATAATATTTCCCCTTTACTTATAGGTATTACTACGTTCACACAGGCTTGTAGATGCAAGTTTGTATCTATTTGATTATTTCATTATTTTTCTCAATTCCAGTTGCAAAAAAACATTACTACTATAAAATCCTCCTACAACATTGTGCATTTTTTCTTCTAAATCATGAAGATGATTTTGAAAAATTTATACAATCAGAAATGGTAACAACCCTTTTAAATACATTTGTTAAACATTGTTAATCACATTTATGTTACTTTTATTTATGTATATTAGTATGAACAACACTCACTAAGTGACTAGTTTGACATACCCCATTAAGGGCTCTATCATTTTAAAAATGCTTTGAAATACAATATCAGTCAGAATGAGGCTAAGAAGATGCATATTTTAAAAAATTTCTCATAGAAGCTAGCCATCTGTACAATAATCCATTGTCTGCTCTACCAAGGTGATTTATTAAGGATAATGAAGCATATGATTTAATAGCTGCCGCAAATCCTTTTTCAAGTAGGATGGGTATAAATAATACAAAAAGATGGTCCAATAATAGCCAAATCCTAACCTAAGAACTATTCTATATGCTGGGTCACAGGAAATTAGATGAGCTCAATTAACTATGGATCTAAGTGACGTGTGGCTAGTAGCTAAGGATCTAACCATTCTTTCTTATTCCAGCAATGATTAGTACTACTATTTAGTGAATCCTGTAAGTCCTACTATCATGATGGAACTTTTTCCATGAATAGCTTTTTTCCACATGACAACACAAAGCTCTCCAATAGGAAATGGACTTTAGGGTAGCACAAATTTTTCAAAATCTTAAGAATCCAGATCTGTGTCTATTTTTCGATGCAAATTGTACTTAGCAGTGTTTTGCTCATTTGTATATCCCCACAATACTCTGTATGTAGCAGAGTTTAATGCAGGGCACTCTGAAGATGAATACATAATTGGGAGAGCAGGTAAGTAGTAAAATGAAGTCTCTAAAATCCTTGCAGAAAAAACATGCAATTCTATATCCCTGTGAGATCTGGTTCTAACCTTTGCCAACTATTCTACATTTAAGCTCTGCTAGCCAATTGTCAAAGGTTATTTCCTTTGGTGGCAAAGGTTTCCATAACCAGCTTCTTGTAAAACATGAGAAAAACCCAAGAAATCATATACACCGTTTGAATGAAAATGTCCAAACATGAGCTCCTGTTTGCAAAATGACACTTTCCTCTCCTGGCTAACTCTATTAATATGTGAGTCTTTACTGAGACTTTATGTAATCAGTGAGGCAAATCTCTGATGACGGGAAATAAAAGCCATCATACATGCCAGCTGTTTGGCATGAAGAGATTCCCTGGGTGTGCCTTACAAATATGGCAGAGCTACTCACTAAGGTGGCACTGCCAGTCCTGTCCACATGCCACCCAACAAGTCCATCGAAAATAATATGAGATGTTACAAATCCTAGTGTTCACATAATACTGGACTGTGGAAAATTTCCATGGCTAAACGTAATCAGGGGCCTATGTGTGAGACATATGTCACCTTCTAAAAAATGTATGCTTCACAAGCCACATTCACCACCAGTGTACTTTCACACTGCATTTCCTACCACTCTTGCTCTTGTGAGCTTGGCTTGCCAGAACTGAGATCAATTTTATTAGATACCATTAGTCTCTGTTAGGGCGGTCATTTGAATAACAACAGATTGGCAAGTATAAAACTAAGGCACCTGTTGTACATTTGGCAGCCTGGATGAGGCCCTTTAAAATGAAAACAAATACAAGCTATAATCATGCCAGGGAATGGCTTTTGGTTCAATAATGACCATGTGTCAGAATTAAGTGCATCTGGGAATTCCTACCCCAGCCAGATGTAAAGGCAGATTTGTCTTGTCTAGTGACATATGAGTAGATACACACAATATACTCATATTTGGCTTTGTCTTAGTTTAGTACAGAAGTAGGTAAGTGGAACTTAGCTCAAGTAAAATAAAAATTACTAAAGAGCAACTGGCATTATCATAAATTGTAGAGTTAAATATTAAACATATGGGTTATAAGATTTGGGCCATGAACTAGTCCATCTCTGATTTTTCTGTGCACAATTAATTTGTTCATGGAATACACAATAAAAACATGCCAATACTTTGACTACACTGAGCCAGGCCATGGGCTACGTGCTAGAGATGCCACTGGGAAAAGACATGGGTTTTAGCTTCTAGCTTTTAGCTTTTAGCTTGTAATCAATCAGACCACAGATAAGCAATCACAATGCACTATTATATAGGCTAGGTGTCAAATTTATTCAGTGCTTGTTTAGTGCATAAAGAAAGGGTATCCACTCGGAAGAATGGGAAGTCCTCTTGGAAGAGTTGTCAGCTAAGGTAAGACCTGAAGGAATAGGTGACTCAGGAAAAAGAGGAAGAGGAAGGAACTTCACACACAGAAGAGAGAAGATATTCTCAAAATTAGAAATGAAAGAGTCAACAGAGTAGTGCCTCCTGGAAACAGCAAATACTTTAGTATGGCTGGAATGTATGTGCATTGAGGGTGTGCACTGAGGGGAACAGAGATAATGAACATGAGGATGGAAAGGTGGCAAGAGCTAGGCAGAGAGAAAGGTATCAAGAGCCAGGTGACTTGCTGCAGGTCAAGCCTTAAAAAGAAGGAAATGGGGAAGCAGAAGCATATTTGAAGGAGAGGGACTACTTGTTCAGATTTGAGTGTCTTAAAGATCACACTGGTTGCAGAGAAGAGAAGCAACTATAGTGCATTCCCAACTAAACACAGAGGCTGCAATCCGGGCAAAAGATGACAGGGACCTTGCCAACAGATGTCTGCTAACCTATGAGAAGATAGTGAATAATTTGGTTGGAAGAAAGTTAATATTCATTTTGGTATATGTGGGAATGACAAGTTATTTAGAGAAAACATATTTTAAATGATAAATTTTAAATCAAAATTTAAATTATATATTTCCTGATTTTTTTGGTAAAACTAGATCATAGATCAAGTTGAGTCTGGACAACAGTAAAATCAGACTCAAATACATTCAGGCAATCATTTCTTAGGTAGTATCTGAATACACATAACATTTACTGAACTTGTCATTCTTAATTACAACTATTATCTTCAAAACACAATAAGAGTGTCACTGTTGGAGAACCCTCACTACGTATTACCCAAAGAAGGTAGGATACGCCACTCCAGGCTTCTAGGAGATTGTGTTTATATATTAAGTCATAGGAAAACATGGCTAAACAAGACAGTGTACAATTGGGAGAAGTAGTTTGGAAACCTGGGCAAAGAATACTTAATGGTTGACATTTCTGTAAGAGCCATAAAGGACTAGAGAATTTTTCACATAACTCTAGTTTATGTACCATATCGGATTTAGAACTTCAGGGTGGCTTGTTGTCAGAGAAAAAATAATTTTCCAAATCATCAAACAAATATAAATCCTGTATTGTATTATTTATAAAATCATAATTAATCAGAAATAGGCCTCCAAAAACTGACAAAGAAAAAAGCTGAACCTTCATAAAACAGATTAAATGGAGAAAAACTTACCAAGTCATCCATCTGATATTGATAATGAAATTAACAGGTAGGCAGTGAAAATAGAGTATTTGAGAAGAGACATTATAAGTGATGGAATTTCCCAGATAAAACTGCATAGGGCAGGCTGCCAATAAATAGAATGCATATATCTCAGTCACTTGGCATAATTTCATTTCTTTGATGGGAGGACGCTCTGCAGATAATCCTGCCGGATCCATATTTCTCTTTATACAAAGTGCTTTGATTCCTTACCTGTTGGGCAGTTATGAAAATACCAGCCTTTGTGATTTTAAAAACTATTCTTGGTGGAAATATTTTATTTAACCACTTCTGCTCCAGAGCTCAGGCAGTTGTGTCACTGCTTTATGAAAAGCATAAAATTTTAGAGCTAGAAGGCAACTGCCAAAATTAAGCCATCTAATCCAAACAACTTAAGTATAAAAAAAAATCAATGCTTCCAGTCCCAAACAGAGAAAGGAGCAGAAGAAAGTCATCAGAAATGTTGGAAACCTACATAATGCCCAAGATTTTTCTTGAATTTGGGTCAAGACGGCACTATATTGGTCTTATTGGCCTGGTATATGTGAAATAAATTTTTAAAAATCCCGTCACACACAAGAATCATATAGTGAGAGTTAATACCGGAGTGGACAAAAGTTGGGATTGTAATATTGCTTGACTTAAAATCTTGGCTTTAACTTCTGTCTTTACTATATCTATGCAATCTTGGGCAAATCACTTAACCTCTCGATGAATCCATTTCCTTCTAAATAAACTGATGATAATAAAAACATCAAATTTATACAGAATTACTTTAGAGATTAAATGTGGTGCTGAAAAAAAAGTGCTATGCTGAATGCCTGGCACATAGTAAGCACTCAGTAAATTCTAGCAACTATCACTATTATGACTTGATGCATCAGCCACTGCTATTATGCTTCACAAAAATTAAAAGAAACTTAGTTTTTAACTACCTCAGTGTCCCAAGCATCATTAGACATTTCAAATGAATAATTATTCCTCACATTCTTGATTTCAATTAAATTCAACTCAAACCAAATTCAAAGAAAAGGGCACAGTACTTGAGCTGAGAATTAGAAAATGAGAGAATAATTAGAAGGATTTCAATGGATGCAAGTTGGGATAGCTGGTAAGGAGACAAAGGATTCCAGAAACAGTGCCAGAACTGGAGGTGCCCGAGAGCAGTCTTCTTCCTGATGTCAGGGACTCTGAACTTGCAGGAAGATGAGCACCTGGGGCTGTTGTCTGACAGAGGCTATTGGTCATGTAGGTTAGGGTTCAAATGCAAAGTGCTTGGAATTCTGTGCTGAGGATTTGGCCCTTGAATGTGCAGACTTGAGAAAGTTGGCCTTTCAGAAAGCAAAACATTTTAAGAAGCATTGAGAGGAGAAATGTGAGAACACAGAGTTTGCTTAGGAAGCTATGAATGGTGTGTTGAGCATGTCAACAACGCAGGAAAGGAAGCAGTAGAAAGGGAGTGATAAAGTTAAAAGAGATTACAGGAATCGAATGTGCAAAATTGGATGGAGTCACGAATAAAAGGAAGGAAGGAGATAAAGGTGACGCCCAAGTTTCTGGTTCAGGGATAAATCAGATAATGAGGTACCAAGAAGAAAAAATGTTGATTTGAGTATGGATGGAGGATAATATTTTAGGTTTATAAAATGCAGAGTGTGGGATCCAGGAGAGCTTCTATTTCTCAATCATCTAACAAGCAGATTAAAAATCTGGTCTGGAACTCCATTGAGAAGTTGAGAAATTTATTTTGAAGATCATCTATGCAGAAATTACTGCTTCTATGAGAGGTGGATAGGTATACCACAGTAGACAGGACAAATGGTGACCTGAAGTGGGCCATAGATGAAATGACTAAAAAAAAAAAAAAAAAAAAAAAAAAAAAAGAGTTTAGTATAGAGATAGAGACACACTGGCCAAAATATCTAATAAAGAGGAAATAATGTTGATGGAAAAAGTGAGTGTCAAAGAACTCAGAGAGAACAACTACCATCCATGGGATATTTTCAATGGAAGATGCTTCCCCAAAATTTATTCCTCTAAAAAATATTACAATTCCGGGGCACCTGGGTGGCTCAGTCAGTTAAGCATCCGACTTTGGCTCAGGTCATGATCTCAGAGTTTGTAGGTTTGAGCCCCACATCGGGCTCTGTGCTGCCGGCTCTGAGCCTGGAGACTGCTTTGAATTCTGTGTTTCCCTCTCTCTCTGCCCCTCTCCCGCTTACACTCTGTGTCTACCTCTCAAAAGATAAATAAACGTTAAAAACAAAATTAAAAAAAAATATTACAATTCCCTCTCTTTCCCGCCCAGGAAGAAAGTGAAAATTATCCCTTGGTCATTAAGTGGATTCAGAATATGTAATTCTATTACTTACAACTAGTCAAATACTCTTGATAGATCCATTTAAAATAAGATATAAAACCATGTATCGAATAATCACACTGGACTATTTTAACCAGAGACATCGTTAAGCATACTTTGTTTCTCTCTTAAAATCCTTTAATAATATTTCAATTAAGTTACTACTACAAGTAGTTTGAATTGTTTTTACAGAGAGGCCAGGGTCTACTTGTATAGTAAAAAACCATTAGTGCACACACTCAATATGTCCCTTTAGTTGGGATGGAACATGAGGAAGGTGGGGGGGGTGGTTAAAAAATATTTTAAACATTGGAAACAAATGTCTTTTTGACCTATAATGGGACACTGGATCAGCATTTGATGTGTCTAGTCTAATTTTTCTCTGTGAAATTGTACTGGCAGATCTTAGGGAGAGACAGAAGGCAGTAAATTCCTATCCTCCATCAATACATTTGACCTCAGAACAAACCCCACAACTGGCTACAGGCACCCACCATCCATCATTGCTCTTGAAACCTGATCTTTCGGGGAAGGACAGCTGCACTGAGCAAAGACCTAAGGAGCTTTCTAAGATGCACTACCATTAAAGAAAAAAAAAGGCAATTTTTTGGTTCAGTATTTTAATTAACTGCTTTTCTAAACATTTCTTCCCCAGACTGCAGTTTCACATCAAATATCATCAAGAATCTATTAATATATTTTTTTTACTTTTAAGCAAAATACTCTTTGTATATTTTAGGTAAAACCATTTCTTGCTTTCCCTTTAAAAGCTTTTTGAGATTGTGTACCATGACATACTGATATATACAGACTTCAATAAACATGCGGGAAAGGAAAGGTAGTTCCAGCATGCGTAGTAAGTATAGCATGTCCACAGCACGATGCAAATTGGGCAAACATGCAAAACATCCGCATCCAAGTCCTAACTTTTAAATCAGGTAGCAATAATGTGTAGCAGATAACTAAAGACAGCAAAACTCTATCGTGGAAACTAGAAGTGATGAATATAACATGTTCCTTACAAAACTCTTACAACCAGAATGTATTTAAAATGAAAAATAAGACAAATTCTCATTATCGGTTGGGTCTTCATTATATCTATGATTATTTCCTCCACTTTACAGACAGTGAAACCAAGACACTGAAACGTTATACAACTTCTCCCAAGATTTTACAGATAGTAAGTGACAAAACGGATGTATAAATTCAGATCTTCTTGTACCAAATTTATGTTCTTTTCACTACAGCAAAAGAAGAAGAAGGATAAGGGAGGAAGGAAAGAAGGAAGGAAGTACCTTGAGATTTTGCAATGTTTAGCATTAGTTTCATATACATTATATACTAGAAGGATTAAATAAGATTGAACAAGAACTAATTTTCAATTATTTATATATTCAGTGCTAACAAAAAAAAATTTGTTAATCAAGGTTGATTTACTGAAGCTGAAAAGATACGTCTCTTATTACTTGTGACCCGATGATACAGAGAATCCCTTTATATATTTGAAGGTTCAATATCTCCTAATATCAAAGCAATACTAAGAAGTGCTATTTTCTAAATGCAACTGGCAGTCTCAATTTAGTTAGCTACTGCTACATTAAGGAATATAGCTCGAAGGCTGTTAAAAAAATACAATTAAGAATTTATAAATTCAATCAATTTCATGAAACTGACAGTGTTACAATGCTTAAATCCAGTTAATAGCAATGTGGTAAAGGTCACATTGCTCCTGACATTGTTATCTGAATGTCAAAGTTAAGCAGAGTTTCTGGTCAGTGAAAATCCAAAGAATTTACAGAAAGCCTAGCCTCAGATGCCTGCATTTGCTTTTATATTTTGTTGTAAATGCTGAAGAAGCCAGAGAAGAGCCTGCCATCTAAGAGCAGTCATTTGCAAAGGAAAGCAAGACATGTGTGCTGCGGGGGGGAGCAAGGATCCTCTAAGCGGTCTCAACATTACTGGTCTGCCGAGACACCTGATCTGCTGGCTTATAGACAAAATTAGTTGTCTTAGCTTTCCAAACTGTCAATTCCTTCATTTAACTTACTGATCTATGACATAGGATTTGATTCAAGGGACAGCAAAGATGGAAAGTGAAGAAAAAGTTCAGTTTTGCTCTATTTTTTAGTAATTTTTAAAAAGCTATAGACAAACTGAACAGTATTGACACGATCCAATTAAACATATCAGCCTCAAATAGAAAATAATGAACAGAAAGATATTGAATGAATTATCTTGAGAAGGAGAACACCGGGCTTTACAGGCATTATTTTAGTCATCCCTCCCCCTCTCCACCTGACACATTGTTTTGAGGGTATAGCAGTACATGTGGATATAACACTTAAATTATTTTAACATTAAGTCTTAAAAATATTTGATAAATAAAATGTCAAAAGAATAAAATGCAAACTTACTGATGATTACGTGAAAACAAATGGGTAATTTATTAGAGGAGAAACGAGGGGCAGAGGCCTTAAATGTAATTTTGTGAAATACTTCTTGTAAGAATTCTATTTCATTAATGCTTCAGTCTAGCACCACCGTCATGACTTTATTATTTAGGCTGCATTAGGTCAGAGACTGCTGTAACGTATGAGCATTTGCTCTTTGACCTCCCCAAGACTTATGACGCAAAGGAAATGCTGAACTCTTACATGTAAGGCTATAATTTCATATAATGAACAATCATGAAGCACAAGCCATATATTCTTTCAGCTATCTTTCTTAAGGGCCTAATTGTGAAGAGCTGAAACACATTTTTATTTTAAAAATGGGGAAGAGGGGGAGTTGGACACTTCAATTGTCAAAACAAATGCAAGTCAAGCATGAAATTTTAAAAGTGTTACCAACTACTAATTAGAAGCAAATGAGATTATTCATATAGAAAACATATCCCCAAACAAACCAATCCTTTGGTGGAAATGTCACTGTGCTATGAAATTACAGAAGCTTAAACAAGTGATGTTTGTGGGAATAGAATTCATTGACAAATCCCTTCCAAGCAATCTTCTTCCGCATTATCAGATTTCTTAGTTGACGTGTTATACAGGAATCCTCAATCTTGTCGTGCACAGAGAGAATTAACTCTTCCCTTTGCTCTTTCTTGGCAAATCATTAATAATACAAAAAGAAATGTTTTTAAACATAGACTTTGCTTCAGGCTGCAAGGTGCCTTTCTGCCATCACAAGTAAGCAGCTTCCAGAAAAGATTTTTTTCAAAGAAACCAAACAGTACAAAGAAAAGGTGAATAACTCCTTAGGGCAAAAAAGCACCCAGAGTAGGCGTAGCTTAAAATATAACTTGTTTTCTCGCACTAAACTTTTCAACCAAAAAGTACTGTCCCTTTAAGAAAATAAGAAAAAAACATAATACATTCTTTGAATACTCTGGAAAACTGGATACTTAACATCTGTATACTTAGCACTTCATATATCTTATAATACAAATCCTAAAGGTGTATTTTGTGGCCACTAAGTTGAGCACACTATGTCAAAGGTAAAGTTCATTTCTGAGATAACCAGAAACTTTGGGGGGAATTAGGAGGGTAACCATGAGCAAAGGTTAAGTGCTTAGATTTAAAGACCTGAGTCTAAAAGTTTGATGCTCTCAGGATCACAAGTTAGAGCACATACATACTCAAACTCTCAGACTACCCACGGACGCACAGCTGAAACTGAAGGGTAGTTTGAAAGCAAAATCACCTTGAGGAATCCATCTTTCCTGAAATGGTACTTTTCATATGTGATTGTGTTAATGAATTCTTATTTATCCATAGAATCTTTTTAAAAATAGAACTGTTTAATGGCTTGATAAATCAAGCTCAGTCTGAAGGAAATCCAATATGCAAATGCCGGTGGTGGGCTCTTTTACAAATAGTCACCCTTGTCAGTTTGAAAAACTGAAAATCAACAAAAGAACAGTGTAAGTATACTTGACCTTATTGCCTAATGTCTATCAAGATTGCCATAGCTGGTCGATTTCAAATTTGTGAAACTGACACTTAAAAATGTATAGTCCATCTTCAGCCCAGGTCCCTCAAGTGCTGACTACACTGGAGTCACAGCCTCAGATTCTCCTTCCATACTAACTTGCACAGCACTTACAAAGCTAGTTTAATCACACCATCAATCTATGACTACACTTTCCTTAGAGTAATTCTGTTTCATTTATCTTTTAACCCTACATTAATGCAAATGACATCCTTATCAGCCCAATAAAAAAGTTATTAATGTTCCTACTTGTTTATCCTTGATATACACTGAGAAACTGAGATCACATACGAATTTGCACAAATACCTCTTCTGTTTCACATTTTATATGAAAAATCACCTTACACCACCATGGTCTTAAACTAGTGTTCTTGAAAAACTCTTCAATCAATGTCTGTGGCTAACATTAGAGTCTGAGTTAATAGGCTAAAAACAAAAACTTAGGGGACTGCCTACTTTTTTTTTTTTTTTATTTTATGTCTCTCTAGGAAGGGTTTGCATATGCCATAGGAGGGTATCTCCTGGATATAAGAACAGTTATACAGGCCCCTAGTGGCTTAGCAAATAGCAGCAGATGAGGGGATTCCGATTCTCAGTTCTCGACTTTAAGATATTCTGGCTTTAAATGAATGTCAATCTTAAAAGGCAAATCAAATCATTGTATTTAATACTTTAATTATTTTTACTTTCATGATTATCTACCAAAATACACATATGTTGAAGTAGATCACCACATTTCATTACTTTAGTAACTACAACCACACTGGTCCAAGAATTTGTGTTACATAACCTCCACAATAAAATATTTAACATCCATCTCTTTACATGTCATTACAAAAGTTAATATATTACTCAAATATATTAAGATATATTTGAGAGACAATTTTCCTCTTTGAATTTCACTCATTATACTATTATTACTGAGGGCTTTAAGAACAGATAATTTTGAAGTAAAGTGCTGACTATTGTAAATGAAATACTGACACAAACTGAATGCCACTTTTAAAATAGTAAAAATCTGCATATATTTCCCAACAACAGCCAGTGATAAAACTCACAGTGGAGCGCACCTATTTTAAAGGATGTACAATTAATAACACCCCTTAATCCTCATCTTCTTGCTGTCTTTCCTTTACAAAAGAAAATTCCAGGCAGGCACATTTACAGCTTTTAGCAATTTTTAACTGGACACAATCTGACAGCTGAATTCATGAAACTGACCAGCTTGTCAATTTCACACTTTGAAAGTACAATAATAGCTGATAGCGTGAGGGTGAATTTTAAAAATCTGTCACAGAATTGCTAGCTCCATTGAAAAGCAAAGTACAGTACATAATTATGGGAGGTGGGAGGTAAGGACATTTTCTTTCTATGTCCATTTAGGGTGTCTATTTCAAGAATTCGGACATCTAGCATTGAACATTTATTCTCTCTTTGTTAAGTCAATAAAATAATATCTATCTGTGGCATATAACACAGTATGCTTTCAAAATAAGTATAATATCTACTAAGCATTGTCCTGGATAGCCTCATATTAGCATCGTCAAGTTGGTATCATCTAAATATTCTTTTAAATCAGAATATTTCAAGTCTTGGTACATCACCTTGGTTCTACTCAAGTTGAGTAGTGGGTATGCACACTTTCAAACAGGACAGAATGGCCAAAATGGTAAAAAGTATCAACGGTTGGACTAAGTCCCCATATGTGTGTTATTACAGGATGGTTGGAAGGAACACATCAAGGGGACAGGACCGTGTCTGTAGCTCTGAAGTCCTACAGTAAATCTATCTCAAGTCACAAGCAGTTACTAGTCTCTGCGAGGCTCAAAATGAGGGTGCTAAGCTCTGCCAGGTCAGTGCCACTATGTCTACAGGCATGTAAAAGAAAATGAAAAGAAAAAAAAAAAACTTTAAGAGATAATACAGAGAGAGTGATCCCTCGAGAATCTTCCTGGGTTCTTAAGGCACAAACTGTAGCTTGGTCTTGGGGGATCACTTCAAGAATTTTAGAAAACAGAGACATTCTGCAAGTCTGTACTGGGAGGGGAGCTGGAAACAATACAAGTAGATTGTGATAGTCCGGATTTTGGGGAATTGAACTACTATTCAGAATCCTAGAACACCCAATTAATGAAAGCCAATCTCATACTTAGTGTTCAAGATTTTTTTTTTTTAAGCATAAGAAACCTGACTTCATTTGTTAGTGCTTCTAAATGAAAACCAACCTCGCAGATAAACAATGCAAGTTCTCCACATGCCTACATAAAAGCTACAATCAATCGACAGAAAAGCAAAGAACCTTTAGTTTGTTGTGGCTTTCTTTTTAAATTGTTTCCTGCAACTTGGATTTTTCATTATAAATTCTGCGTCCCCTTCCCTACGGAATGAGTAAAAACAGCAGCTTCCCGTAGCAGAACTACGATCTTTGATTCTTGCCTTGGAAAGGTCTCCAAAACAATCCCCCTCCTCTATGGCAGCCTTGTAGACTTCGATTCCTGCTATTTCTCCTTCCCCCCACTAGTTCAGAGGAAAGAAAGAAAAAGAATTCGCCCCCTCACCATAACCAGCCCTTCTTAAAACAGTAATCACTGCCTCTTAAAAAAAAAAAAAAAAAAAAAAAAAAGATAGATACAGATATATACGGAGCAGAATCCCTGGGTAGGGTCGCCTTGCCCCACTGCTCCTCCATTTCCCCAATACTCTGCCCACCCTAGGAGGAGAGAGCGGGGGTCCATCCATACAAACACCCTCCATCTCTAGAATTTCCACTCTCCCTGGTCTGAGTTTTTACCCACAGGCAAGCCGTGCAGGGGAAGACCTCTGCCCAAGGAGGTTCAGAAGAGCAAACTGTGTGCGCTCCGGCTGCTGGGGCGCTGGGCTCGCGGACGCGGGAGTGGGAAGCTCCGGCCCGGGAGACGCGGGCTGCCGGAGCGGGGCTCTGGGGCAAGCCCCGAGCGCAGGGAGGGGAGGACACCGGGGGCGGGGGCGGGCCGGGTCACTCGGGGACTTACCTGGTCATGTTGGCTCCGGGCAGCCGCCGCCACCGCCTCCCGCGCCGCCACCAGCACTTTCCCCCAGCGCCTTCGCGCCCCGCCACGGCCGCGCAGCCCGCGCCTGCCCGAGCCGCCGCCTCTGGGCGGCCAATTTAATCTCGCGGAGCTGCGGCCGCCGCCGCGGGAGTCCCCTCAGTCGCTGCCGCCGCCCGGCCCTCGTACGGCCAGCCCAGTCCAGAGCGAGGAAGTGGAGGAGAGTCAGCGAGTGAGTCCAAAAACCCGAAATCCAGCATCCAAAGGAGCGCGTCCCCCCGCCCTCCCTCCACCCCTACCCCCTTCTTCTCCTCCTCCTCCGCCTCCTCCTCCTCCTCCGCCTCCTCCTCCTCCTCCCGGGCCGTCCTCCTGGCCCTTGTGAGCCGGAGGCTTCCGCGGCGGTTTCTCCTCCTCCCGCTCCTCCTGCTCGCCCTGCGCTCGCTTCGCCGGCTGCTGCCGCCGCCGCTGTGTCTGCTCTCCCTCCTCCTCCTGCTCTTCCTCCTCCTCCCGCTCTTCGATGCTCCGCTGCTCGCGGCTGGGGGGTCCGGGGCCGGGTCTCCTCTCCCTCCGCTTCTCTCGTTTCCTCCTTCCTGCTGCTGCTTCTTTTAAAGAGGATTCTTTGGCCACAAATAGCAACTCGGCTGCCCCCCTCAGCGCCTCCCTCCCCTTCTTCTCTTCTTCCCCCCAAAAGTGAAGCGCACGAGAGAGGTAACCAGAAACTGAAGCCGGCGGGGAAAGAGGGGAAGCGGGGGAGAGGGGGTAAGGCGACGTCTGCAGACCTGCCCGAGTGGAGTCGGGAGCCAGGAGGTGGGATGGCCAGTCCAGCCCAGACCTTGGACCTGGCCTGAACCTGGTGGTTACGGTTGTAGGCGAGGTGATTTGGTGGGGAAATTAAATCAAAAAGCTCAGGAAAGTGATTGGAAAAGCTTCTTTCTTTGTTTCCTTGTCTGAGTGATTTCTAAAATCCTCGTAACGTGCTGGGGATCCCACAGAATCGCGGTGCCCCGGCGCTGGGAGAGTGTGTGTGTGCGTTGCCAGTGCGAGAAGTGTGGGTGCGCCCAGGCGCAGGGAGAGCCAGGCCCGCTGCGCCCGCTGGCGAATCCCTGAATCTGGACCACTGACCCACTGAAAGGGCCGGGGAGCTGGACGAAGGAGGGGCAAGCAGAAGAGCTGGGCGAAGGAGACCCACCACACACACACACACACACACACACACACACACACACACACACACACAGGAGGGGGTGGGGTGACGTCACTCTCCAGCATCCATCCACCAGGCCAGAAAAGACCCCCTCTAACAAATTCACTCTTCTCCTAAGAGATGCACACCCGGGTCCTTCCTGCTCTGTGTCCTGGTGCACTGGAGGAAAAAAAAAAAATGCTGATCGCGCCCCCATTCAAAGCAGTTATAATAATACAAGGAGCGCTCCTTGATGAGACAGTTTGTGTCCGCCCCAGTTCACCTTGACAGTGTTATTCAGGGATGCTTGTAGGATCTACTTTAGAGTCAGAGAGGAAAGGAAGTATGGAATCAATCTTACTGTGATAACCTTTGTTTTGCTTCCATGCTACCCCCTTTTAGGATGTTGGAAATTCACTGCTCCCAGCTTGTCTGAAGAACACGTAAAACCCTCTCCCTAGACATGCAGTCAGTTGTTCCGCTACACAAGCTTCATCTGTGAACCCTTCATCCACAGAACACACTGGGTGGATTGTTAGCTAAGAGGCACATTTTAACCTTCGTCACTCCTCACAGGATCTCTAGCATGTGGACAAAGTCAGTAGCTGGGAGCCACCTTTGGCAATTGGCCTACCAAAATTTTATTAGAAACTTGGTCAGAAAGGTTAAATAAAGTCAGGGCCACCAACCCCTCCCTTGCCCATTCTGCGTTCAGGCCAGCACATACACAAAATACTTATGCCTGCAGGTTCAAGGCTGTTTTTGAAAGGGCAAAGGTAAGATGATCCAGCATCCTGACTGTTGCCTCCAGCTGCATGCTGTACTCCTGAAAGACACTGAAGCATTGGTCAGTAATCCTCAGCCTCTTTTGTGCTCCAAAAAGAAGTCACATATTTTTGCAGGAGCCTTGCTAAATTAAGTTCAGTTTTCCAGCATGTGAGGGGACAGGGCAGGAGGGATCGTTGTGGCCTGACTCTTCCTTGTACTTGTGTGTGTGTGTGTGTGTGTGTGTGGTCAGCCTTACAGTAAAACTTTAGAAGAAATTCATACCTGTGCAAGCTTCTGGAGCAAGGTGTACCCTTCAGGCTTTTTGATGACATAAGGAACTGAGAGGCTGAGCAGGTGTGATGGACAACTGCCCCTGTGCCTTAAGGATGGATTCAGAAATCTGAGCAGGTGATTCTCACTCAAGGTGTAAACTGTAAACTGATTCGGCTTTCTCCTTGCCACATTCTCCTCCATAAACCGCGAGTCCCATTTTCATCTTGCAAAGTTGGATGTCAGAAGGACAAACAGAAAAGTTCTTAAAGCCCTAACAATCCTTTGCTGTTGCCTTTGGTGGAGAGATACACATCCCTCTGCCACATTTAAGAAGAGTTGACCAGGTTGTTTAAGCATCCCGCTCTTGATTTCAGCTCAGGTCACGATCTCACAGTTTGTGGGATGGAGCAGCGTGGGGTTCTGTGCTGACAGTGAGGAGCCTGCTTGGGATTTTCTCTCTCCCTCTCTTGATGCCTCTCTCTCTCTCTCTCTCTCTCTCTCTCTCTCTCTCTCAAAATTAATAAATAAACTTAAAAAAGAGAGAGATGATCTGATCAGGTCTGACCTTATTTTAAAAGATCCCAGTTGGGAAGGCTGACTGCTGTCTAAAAGTGTAGTCAAGGAAGTAACAACGTAACCTGATGATAGCAAGTTAGACTACCTAGAGAACCTAGAGATGATCATGACTAAGGTGAGCAATCAGCAGGTAGCAAAGGGATCCAGAAAGAAGAGACAATCCAGACAGAGAACAATATGAGTAAGTGAGATTAGCCGGAGGACCATACTTTCCTGACACAATGAGGTCCTAGATGCTCATGTCCTACTATAACCAAATGTCTTCGAAAAAGAAGTGGCAGTGGGATAAGGTGACTAGCAAGTCCGAGCTATTTTTGTACAAGATCCAGCATTATTCAGGGCAACAATGCTGAGGAAGAGGAGATGGAAGAAACAAAGAAGCCAGACTTTCTGTGCACATCCTACAGAGGTGGGGTAAGACAGCTGCCTCATATACAAATATTAACACATTCACAACAGATTTGTAACAAAACAGCACTCTGTGGCATCTCCTATAACCTCTGGGAATGTTTGCTATCTGGAGATTTGAAATCAAAGAACATCAGAAGTGGGCTAATTATCTGTTGAAATCACCTAATTTTATAGGTAAGGAAACTGAGCCCTGAGAGTTTAAGGTGATCCAACTATTTGGTGGCAGAAGCAGCCCCAAAATGCAGATATCATGACCCAGTGTTCCCCTGCCCCCAGCTCTTCCTAATTACCCCTAGTTCTAGGTCAAACTGTTTTCCCACTTATCTATGAGCAATAAATATAGATTGTTTTAAAACTATAAATACTTACATGAAGAGAAGTGAAGAAATAGGACTAGACATTTTCTTAGTTCCTTTCCACTCTAACATTCTGTTATGAATAGCATATAGGAACTTTGCTATAGCACAACCCCCTCTAGTGCATAATTCAGCATACAATGAGTATGAATCTATTTTGGACCCCGTCCAAAGGAGTTAGTTCCTAGAAGTACTTGAAAGATTTTATTCTCATCTATAATGAAACATCCTAAAAAAGACTAAAAATAATCATAACAGCAATGATAGTAATCATTTGTTACTCTTGTATTATGTACTAAACATCATGATATCCCACTGTTTACAAAAGGCACATTATGACCTGTCATGGGTCACAAATCCAGTAGGTCATAAACAACTTTTTAAGCAAAAGAAATGAAAGTAGGAAAGAAAAGAAAGAAGAGTGTGCTACATATACTAAATATTGTTCTGTAAAACTTATGTTTTGATCATGTGACTAGTAATTAAAAGTTTCGAAGCCACTGCCTTGCCTCCAATCTTAACAAGTGCCTTGCTAGTTAAGTATAATTAGCCCCATTGCACAAGTGAGGAAACAGGAATCCAGAGACTAATCTGGCTATGCTGACATAGCTGGCTTGTGGCCAAGCTAGAATTTTAAACCTATATCTGTTTGCCTTTCAATTTTGTGTTTTTACTTCTTTTTTAATTACACATTATTAACCAAGGAATCAAATACTTGTTGTCGATGATATTTTCTTTGTGAAGGCCAGTTTTTTTTTTTTTAATTTAATTTGTAATGGAGAAACATGACATAGGTTCAAGGGACATGTTCTGAAGATGGTGAAGAGTTTCATAAGGTACTGAAATGAATATCTGAGACCTCGTCGTATAGGTGCTAGTCATGTTCAATATAATTCACCAACTTGCTGCTAAATGCACAAATGGGATAATAATTTATGGTTTTAATCTTCAAATGACCATTAATCTCTACAAGTGTTAAAATGTTCATTTGAGAGAGTTTTCCCAGTTTAATTCATACAGCATTTTTCAGGAGCTTACTTCTTTTTTTTTTTTTTAATTTTTTTTTTTCAACGTTTATTTATTTTTGGGACAGAGAGAGACAGAGCATGAACGGGCGAGGGGCAGAGAGAGAGGGAGACACAGAATCAGAAACAGGCTCCAGGCTCTGAGCCATCAGCCCAGAGCCCGACGCGGGGCTTGAACTCACGGACCGCGAGATCGTGACCTGGCTGAAGTCGGATGCTTAACCGACTGCGCCACCCAGGCGCCCCATTCAGGAGCTTACTTCTTAGTCCAAACACAGAACTGGCAATTGAGAAAGGTAAAACAGATATTAAATATAGTCACAAAACAATATTTTGATTTCTTTGGGAACACAGGATCTTCAGTAATCAAAGTATACAATAATTCCACCTAAGTTGTAAAAAAGAAAGGAAGGCAGTTGTAACTTAGGTGCCATGCTACTTTTTATTCATATAATCCTATGCATTCTGCCAGTAACATTGCACATTTAGGTGCTGTTATTGCCCTCCTTCAGATTGGGAAGCTCCTGCACAGAACTAGGAGGCAAATGAAATGAGAGTCTAATCCTGGTCTTTCTGATTCCACCAATCAAAGTCTCTTTACAAACAAGGGGGCTTCCAGGAGACAAAAAGCTGGTTAGAGATTCTGAGCCTTGCTATGCAAACATTCACATTTTTCTCCATGTGAAAGAAATGCACTGTTTTTTTCTCCAGGGCAGCATTTCTTGTTGCTGTCAGGCAGCACAGCACTGTTCTCTTAAAGAAAAGCAATCCACATCTTCCTCTAAAGACAGGCCTAGAAAAGCCAGGCCCTGCACCCTGACTCTGTTCAGTTCAGCTGCTGCATTTCCCCCTCACCTGCAGTGTGTAGAGGACGTTATGGTACAATGCTATTTTCCATTGGCTCTGCTACTGGAGATTACAGCATGTGACTGTGACAAATGGATATTCCCATTAAATTCTTTAGTAGAGTGGGGCATTCCATTAACCATTGGCACTATCCCAACCCAAGTGAAACATGGGTCATTTTTTTCCTGTGAGCAAGAAATGAAGGGGGAAAACAAAGGATATACTCTAATTACCTTTCTCTCTCTCTTTCTTTCTTTTTTGTTGCATGCATTACGATAGCCGTATATTACAATTATTTATAATTAATATATGACAAGCTGTCAGCTAAAATTTAACAGGTGATTTGTCAAGAAGTTCCATTAACTCATACATTAAGCAGTGGGTTTCAATATTCCCTAACAATAAAAGTGTGTTTTGGTTTTGTTGTCTTAAGTATATTGTGTTTAAATATTCAGAGGCCACCAATCTTTATATATTTGCAGCATCTTTTAAAAATACAACTATTGCTAACATAAATGGACACTATTAGTAATGCAAGGAATAAGCACATTTTTTTGTCACTTTAACCTTTAAATGCTAATGTTTTCATTGACAAAACTAACTGCTTAGTGTTTATTTTTAAGTTTTAAACTTTTGTGATTTTTAATACATTTTCCAAATGATGTCTTTGGTAGTAAAGGCAAAGCTGAACAAAGAGGAAAGTAATTGCGGTTACTTATGTTCCATTTAGAGTTTGTATCTTACACTAGAGAATTTCGAAATGAAGGAATATTTTAAAATACAGAAAAAGATTAAGAAGTCACCAGAAAGCCAGTAATTAATCACTCAATAAAGGGGAAATCTACAGAGACCAAAAACTGGTGAAGCAGGCTCCATTTTGCTGAATAGCAAAAGAATGGGGCACATGGTAGAAATGAATCACATATATTTCTTGGGAGGGATAGCAAGAGTCTTTGAACGAGGAAAAGCTTAGTTTCACTATCTACAGAATGTCAATGGCATGGGCTATACCCTGGAAATAAAGTTAAATTTTAAACTACAATGTTATTATTATTGGTTCTGTGGCCAGCCAAAGTTCGTATTGTTTAAAAGAATGATAGGAAAAAAAGAGAGAGAGAGAATGATAAAAAAAGGAAAGCAGCATTTGTTTAAAATTTTATCACATGAGGTTGACTCTTATCTTTCAAGACTAGGACTTGCCACAGGATGTTAATGACTCACAATCAACTACTGTAGAGGGTGTTGAATCTCCTTAATGAAAGAATGTGCTTCAAGATTCAATGGTTAGGATGGGGGGGGGGGGTGCGGGAAAGAAAAAGAAAGCAAGGGTAAAACCTGAAGCACAGCAGTTTTTCAAAGCTTCTAAGACTTCTGAGTCCACCAATCAAGTTCAGTTTTCACATTTTTAGCAAGAACGCCATAAAAAGTTGTGACTTTATTTCTAAAGGGTCTTTCAAATAGAGTTTCAGAAAATGATTTTCAGAAACTCAGAAGTGACATAGCACAAGTTGATTTCCACATAATAGTAAGTATACCTCTTCACAGGCTGGGGATTATAAATGACCAGTACAAAAAAAATGGTCCCGGTATCCTTGACAGGGGTCTGTTACTAGCCCTCAACCTGCTTCCCAGATACTGCAATGTCCCCAAGTGTAGCTGTGGATGCTTTTGCACATATTCAGGAGCAGTTTTCAAAGCAGTGAAGTTAGCAAAAACAAAAACATCAGGACTACAACTTTTTCAGTCACTTTTGAAACTTTTCCCTATCTTTGTCTTATTCATCTTTACTTACACTTTAATTACGGCACTTAACGATTTCTGGTGGGTGTTCATATTTAGGAAACATTTCCTCTCCACCCTTTGAGAACAGATTGATGTCTGATTAGAAGCCCAAAACTCTCATCATAGTGCTTTAAGCACTATAGGTACTTCATAAATATTTGAGGAAGTAAAGGAAGGGAAGGGTGGAGATAGGGAGAAAGAGGAAATAAATTGGTTGTCAATTGCCCTTTTTATGTGAAATACCACTTTCTTTACAAACTTTATTGCAGTCCGCTAAACACAATGAATTTGTCCTGCCTCTGTTCTCCCATTCTTTCATTTTCTTATTTGGTATCTGCTTATATTTTTATTGCATATATTTGTGACCTATTAAGTCCTGAGCATGTCCACACTCTTTGTATGGCCATCAATAAGCACAGAACCTGGACCCTAAGGAGATCTCAAAAGATATCTGCTAAGTGAATCAATGGATGATAACATGGGCTATTAACAATCTTTGACTTTGAGAAGCACAAAAGCAAATGAGGTCAAACAGTTGTTTTTCTCTGCCTTCCCCTTGGCAAAGAAACCAGTGGTCGGCCAGACACCTAGAAACAGTCCTGAAAAGGACACTTGGCACCCATTCTTTTTACTTTTTCCCTTCTATCAAAGGGACCTCCTACCTAGTGAGTCTCAGGCTCTAGGAAACATCCTACCTCGTACCAAGTGGAAGTCAGAAGGAACAAGGCACCTGCTTTGCTTTTCCATCTCAGAGCTGTGCTGCCCCAGAACAGGCTGTGTTCTAAGGGTTTGGATGTCATAACTGCTCAGTCTGGTCAGTTCTATACTGGGTGAAGAAGAGATGAGAAACTAGACCAGATGCTGAAAGCTGGAATGTTTTGTCTGCGATTCGATCCTTGTTGTGCCATCCATAACACACTTGCCTTTTGTTAAAGTTATATCTATACTTGTTTTTCTCATTCTTTCCCTATGCCTCTGCCACAGGCCAAATCCCAGATTGCGAGACTATAAAATCTTTAAGAGAAGGACTGGGTCTTAATCTCTGTGCATACCTTGTACATCTGCAGAATGTCCTGTACAAGGAATACATGATAGAATGTTGTTTAATTGAATTTTCCAAAGTCTAATGTTTTCTTTAAAATTCATGGGAACTCTGTAGGGCACAAGCACATCCCAAGTTTCCCCATTTAATACATTCTATTATATTGTCCTCAGGGCGTATACTTGCACTTATCAGATCACATTTCCAAATGTTTCGACTGCCAAACCCCTAGAATGGAGGTTCACAACCTTGGCTGTACATTAGAATCATCTGGAAAACTTTTAAAACATATGCCCTGGGACAGTGCATATGAGCTGAATTGGATTCTTTGGGAATGAGGCTCTAGCATATTTTTTTGAAAAGCTTCCTAAGTGATTCAAATGTTTAGCCAAGGTGGAGTAACCTTGCTTTACAGCTCTAGGAAGTATGATTTGAAAATCACTAGACTAGATTATTTCTAAAATATTTTCCAGCTTAGGGATTCTTTGTGAAAGCACTTTTATTTTATAAGTGAAAAAGAAATGACCTTTTGACTGGATTCCATTTTTAGGTAGTCACTACAAATGAAACACAGCCCAAATTTCATACACGAGGGCCGTGTTTTTAGCGTTTCCTTCTACTTGGCTTTCATGTGTGCCCATTCATCCCATTGGTCACTCATTCAGGCCTCCACTGTGTGTGAGGCATGTCAACTCTGCACTATTAAGTGATTTGAAGAATGTAGGCTGCAAGCAGGGCACACATATTAAGGAAAACCCTTTCATCCAAATACAATACAAACATCCCCTAATGATTTTCATCCCCTGCAGTTCCATTCAAAGGGGAAGAAATGCCATCAACTGACTGAAATTCCAGCCACACCACCCCCAATAAATCTGTGATTAAAACAAAGAAAGAAAGGAGCAGAAAGATTGAAACTTGTCTTGGAAAACATTTGGGATTGAGTCTTGATGTTTGTGTGTTATTTTCAGAGTTAAATCAGAAATAACAGAAAACTACCACTTTGAGAGAGAAAGATGTTGCTCACACATTTTTGCTTAAGGAATTCATTTTCTTGAGAGGGAAGTTTTTCTTGGTGAACTCTAATAATAGAAAAACTATCAGCTATGTAAACTACACAACTTAGAGCAGCCTTCTTTTATTTCTCTAAGAGTTGCTAGCACCCCATACCTAATGCAAGGAACGCTCTCCAAGCCATGTTATTCAATATGACCACTTGAGCAGCACTTTGCAGTTCACAGAGAACGTTGAAACACCTCTTTTAAGGCTCCTAATAATTCTTTGGATGGTAAACACCCAGTTTACACATGACCCAGACCCGTGAATTGACCTCTGGGCCAGTTATGGGGAGTCAGAATTTTTGGCAAAGCTTTTCAGGTACTTCTGAAAGCTGCAGTGATAACTCAGTTCAAATTCATTGATTTGCATTGTTCCTAGGAAAATAACCCAGTACAGCTGAGCAGTTTCTGGCACTTCTGAAGAGGCTAGTTCCCTTTTTCTAGGATTTGCCTTTTTTCTTCCATACTTTTCAAAAGGGGAAAAAATCACAGGTGGCACTATTTTACCTAAATCTACAAGCTTTTTGATTCTGCTTTGCACAGCTGGCTCATTCTAACAGTTGCCCTCACTATGAAGGCACTCCTAGCTTCTGGCATTGGTGGCAGGACTTGAATCCTACCTACTCCCCTTCTGGCCATAACTAAGGTCTTAACAGCCTATGGAGACCGCAGGCCTCCTTCAGCAGGCAGCTATAATTACATGAAATTTGCTGGACATTGTAGTGCAAACCCAGCAGCCTGCTGGGACATTTCAGTCGGCTTCAGCCTTGTATTTGGGAACCAACTAGTTCTAGCTGTTATACTCAGGAAGAGAATTGCCATGAGCTACTAGTGTTGGTGTGTGTCTTTTGCCATCAGTTTTTTTTCTTTGACTTAAAAGTAAAATGTTCTCAGTTAGCCACCCTGCCCCCCACCGTACATTATATTGGATCAGTGTAATATTACCTTGGAAATACCATCTCATATAAAACTCTGGGAAAAAGCCAAATAGACCCCTCAATAAACCTTTAGAAGAAAAGTATGCATTTCAAGAGAGGAGACAATGTTAATTTTACCTTATAATTACTCCTAATCCACACAGAGACTGGGGAGAAGAGGATTTTGATTTTATGTCTGGAATGAAATACACTTGATTGGAAAGGAAGATGTGAGAGGGAAAAATCCTCAAAAATTAAAGGAAAAGGAAGTGTGTGTCAACCACCCCAATCTTCCCAATTCTCAAACTTTCCAAATTCCTTTGGTTCACCACCCCAACCTTAGTTATACTCCCTTGTTTAACAACCCTCCAGCTATTATGGTTACAGTTTCTGGGAAATTTGTCAAAAGAAGAAAGATTCCAAAGAGTTTGTTTTTTTTCTCTTGGGCAATAGAAAACCATGAGGGTCGTAAGATGCCAGCGTGAAAACACACACACACACACACACACACACACACACACACACACACCACAATCTTTCCCGTTCCTTCTGGAATTCAGCAGCCCATGATGTGCTGGTCCTTTAGGCCTTGAACAAAACACTATGGGCAGGAGGGGGCAGAGATATACACAGACCATACACTCCAACTCACATATACTCCAATATAGATGACTACTGTAGTTTTATCCTCTGTTCTGATAATGCCCAAAGTGCAAAGGATATTGGGAAAAATGGACACAAGGCAGTTTGCCATATCTTTGGGCATCTGAAAGGATAGAAGAGCTTTATGCTTTTTATTGTCTGCATGCTAAGAAGAAAAGGCAGCCATCCCATTCAAAACCACTAGGTCCCCACTCATTTCCTTCTATTTTGTCTTACACTGTTTAAACTCCCAAATAAGTACACATGTTGCTAGGTTCATAATTAAAGTATTGGCAATGTCTGTTCTCTTGCTTTTAATTCCACTTATATGAATGTTCCCATCACTCTTTTTAAAAGCCCTGGGCATATATTCAAAACATACAACCTAAACAAATAAACAGCATAACCTAAGCCAAACCCACCAATAACTGGACACTATCCCTGGTTTGGAAGGCCACCCTGAGAAATTACTTAATTCCAGTATATTCTGTGAATCAAAGTTCATAGAGCTGAAAATGGAAGTTTTCTGTTGGTACCTTATCACCAAAAAAAAAAAAAAAAAAAAAGAGTGAGATATGAAAATAAGCCACGGAATCAGTTATTGGAGATTCAATAGAGTAAATTTCACTGTGAATGATATCCTTAGAAAACAGGATATTTAGTGAGGAGCAGAGTTCCTACGGGGAATTTTAGGGCAGGGTTAAACTTTGGTAGTATTCTTTGCAAGTGCTGAGAAAGAGTTTATATTTAGAGCTAAGTTCTTGATCTTATCTAATGATTGACTTTTCATGGCCTTTAGAATTAACTTTGATAGCAAAATTCCTGTCTGTCATTTATCCCTAAAGCTGACAGGATCACAGCATTGGAAGCTGCTATAAATGAGGCCATGATAAGAGTGAACACTTTACCAATGGGTAAGACTCCCACGCGTAGGAAAAAGAATAAATTTACTACAAACTGTTTTTTCCCTTGGTGCGGCCAAAAAAGAAATATGTCAACAAAATTCAAATTTTGGTGTGAAATTTCTCCAATACAGAATTGACAGAACTGCCCAAATGCACTGTTTGGAGTAGTAAAGAAATAAGGATTTTTGGCAGTAATTCAGGCTGGCACCGTGGCCCTGAGGTGCTACTGAGAAGCAACATGTCCTCTGCAAAATGGCAACCTGTGGAAATCAGCAACAGCACAAGTCGATCGACAGCCAGGGCCAAAAACTCTTGCTTCCGTTTCCTGACAGAACAAACCACTATAAAGTTGGCTCACAGCCCCAACAAAAACTGAAAAGTTTATAACAAGTGGTACCACCTGTGCTTGTGTCTCAGGCTCCCCAAAATAATTTCCTCTCCTGGGTCTTCTAAGTGTGGCAAAGGGTGAGGAATGTGTCGGAGAGTCTGGGAAGAGGAAGAAGGTTCCAACGTGGAGCCTGCAGAGCGAGTGGATTAGCATCATTTGTGCTAGCAGAGAGCTCAGCGACTCTTTCTCCTGTCCTCTGGAACAACTGTGTGTGATATGATCTCCCATCCCCTATCAAAAAAGGCTCTGTCTTCAGGAAAACAAAGACTTTTCAGCTCAGTGTTGTTCTCTCACATGATTGAGATTTCTTTTTAACAATGTTATATTATTACAACCTTTGTAAAACTCCGGATAAGGAGGCTGTGTTAATAACACACAAAAAAAGAAAAGCAGTTTGTTTATAAAAGCTAGTGTTTTGACCATAATTATACTTTCCTCTGTCTTCTTGATGAATCAGGAATTTCTGAGCCAGGTATCTGCACAAAGCATGATAAAACTAGGTTCATCCAGGATGTGACCTACATTTATGTAAATCTTGTGGAAACAAAGTTCTGTTCTCCATCCCTTATTTTTTTTTAAATCTGTATTTCTTTTTTATCTTTGATTTTCATGAAAACCGTCCAGGGACAGTCCACATTTTTCAGAAATAACAAATTTTTCAGTACAGGAGGCAGCATTTGCCAGTATAGCAACAAGAAACCAGCCAAGTTGCTTTGGAGGAGTTAAGTAAGTACATTTCAATAAGGACCCAAACAAACCTTGGCAACCAATCAGAAAAACAAGTCATCAATGCATTAAGGAAGCCCTCAAATATGAGTGCTGTCGGTGGAAAACAGAGTTACTCACCAACTGAAAATGTTTACTTGAAGCGAGAATTATTTTATGGAAAACCACTGTGAGTTTTGGAATACTTACAATCTGTTCAGATTGGTCACTGTGTACAATGTTCCTGCTGCAATATGCCCTGAGACTTCTAATCTGTCTGCCTAATGGAGCAGGTGGCGAGATTCTCTACTGAGCTGTTGGCTCCTGGAGGGCAGGAACCATGTCTTATTCATCTTGTATCTTGCACAGTACCCAACTCTTCAAAGGCAGTCGATAAATATTGAATGAATGAATCTTTATATACATGACCACACTCCCTGATCCCTAGCATAAAATATCAACACGCCATCTTCTCAATCCTATTGCCCTGCTTTACTTTTCTTTTGAGCAATTAATGCCAGCTGTCATGCTATGTGGTTGCTTTTATTATTTATTATTTCTTTTTTTCCCCACCAGAATCTAAGTTCCCAGAGGGTAAATTGAACAGTTTTGATTAATTGGATAGCCCTAGTTCCTAAGGGGGTACCTAGTTATATAACAGGCAATTATAAATAAGTGTTGACTTTTGAATGAATGAATGATGAATGATGAAAGAATGAATGACATTCTATTGTCTATTCTATTCTATTGTCTAATGTCCCTCTATTTTTCTTTCCTCTTCATTTTCATCTATCTCATCTTTTTAAAAGTTTATTTATTTTGAGAGAGACAGGGAGACAGAGAGGTAGAGAATGAACAGAGGAGGGGCAGAGAGAGGGGTACAGAGGATCTGAAGTGGGTTCTGTGCTGACAGCGGACAGCTTGATGCAGGAGTTAAACCCATGAACTGTGAGACCTGTCTTGAGCCAAAGTCAGATGTTTAACTGACTGAGCCACCCAGGCACTTTCATCTATCTCATCTTAATAAGGCCAGAAAATTATACTATGAACATAAATATCTGTAAATAGTAACAAAACAGGGTTTCTTCGTTACATAATGGCTTGTACTGAATAATGGAAGGATAAGGAGACCAGGTCTTGCTGATCTCTGGCATAAGTGTCTACAAACCCGCCAATAAGTATGAGTGACAAGAAATGAGGATGAGAGGAAGGGGAGAAACAAAATATTCTCCTGTAGCAATCAGTGGTGGGTGGGCTCCCTATGAGCTGACCAGCTACCTCATGTAAATAGTAAAACACATTTGTGAACCATCTCCCAGATTCTAGTAATAAAAACATATGACTAGTTTCTTCATCATACTAGCTTTCATGTGCTTCCAGTCTTTGAGGAATAAAACTACATCTTCTCTAGATTTTCAGTTCCTTTAGAACATCACTTATAGCTTAGGGCAACATTTTAATAATATAATATAATATTTGTTTCCTTTGGACATTTCTGCATTGTCCTCATGTGTAAATGAATAACAATCCCAACCCATTAATAAAATTCCCATTTTACCTCCCAGTTGAATGGTGGATAAAATCCCCAAGTGGGTGGCTCAGTGCCTTGCCTGTGACTTACATGTGGTTGGTCATCCTTCCAAATATAAGACTTTCAACTGCAAACTCCAGATATTATTTATTTCTTTTCAAATCAATGTGGAATAGGAATTTCTTTTTTTCCTTGTAGATGTCCACAATATGTGATGTCAGTTGAACATACTGATTGTTGCAATTTCCCAATTTGGGTATCACCAAATGAAACTAGAATAAATAGGAAAGTGGCCTAGCTGCAGAGTCTAAGTTTGGAAAAAACAATGAGTAGGAAATGTCTGTCATTGGCCTTCTCACTCCTGCCCCTTTTCTCCACTCTAGGTCTCCTCTGAGCATCTCATTCTCTCCACCTTGATCCCAATGCCTTACGTACTCTGGATTGTCCAACCACTCAGCTGTCTTGCTCACTTAATGAATCTTGTCTCTCCCCTAATTTATTATAGTGGAAATTGCATGGGAGAAGAGCGAACATAATCCCTAACTTTGTTAATAGCTGTGTGTAATGGGGTGAGCTGTAAAATTCCCCAGAGTCCTCATTTCTTTATCTGTAAAAACAGAGATAATAATATTTATTTCACAGAGCTATTGCACAGACTATATAAAATTATGCACTTGAAACTTCCACTCAGAGCCTATCTCCTGGAAAATGTTAGGATACAATGTCTAGATATTTGTTCTGACCTAAGTTGGTAATTCTAATGAAACTTTCAAAACAGAAAAATGGAGGACATTCTTCTAATGGATGGTGAGGGGATTCCTTCAGATGGAGCAAGGGTGGTATGGGGAGGAAGTGGAAGATTTAGGGCCATGATGACAGTTGGTCAGTCCCCAAGCTATACAACCATACATGGACACACAGAAAGTAGACACTTTTATGAAATGAAAAAAAAAAAAAAATGAAGGTGAGAAAAAAAAAAAACTAAAGGTTTTTGGGATGAATATTTCAAGCATAAGGTGAACATCTCGAAGTATATTTTCTAAAGTGTGTAGCAAAGACAGGGAGTTGGTAGTTGTAAAATCAACAAATCTAGTTGTATGGATGCTAATGTATATTATTGTGTTTACTAATAAGTATTATCTCACTCTCTTAATGATATTTAACATCTGTAATGTATTGTGTTTTTACTGTGATCAGAAGAATAAGCTCAAGACTCAGAGTGGGCTGAACTCCTGGCTCAGCCATAAACAGATGACATTTTACATGTGCCTTAAGCTCTCTGAGCCTCACTGTCCTCATGAAAGGAGGAAAAAACATACACACTTTTTACAGGTGGTGTGAGACACATAGAGCACAGATTATTGATGATGCTGATCCAGGGAATTAGCCAATCCTAAAGTCCTATCTCTGGATTTTTTTTTTTGAGATAATAAGTATCCTCATGGTTTCAGTAACATTTTTGGTGGATTTCCTCTTGCTTGGAGCTCAAAGCATCTTAACTGGTCCATCTCTTTTTTCAATTCTTCAGTATGTGACCATATGTATAAGAGAACCAAACACTGAACTGGCCTGATCTTGGGGCTTCCACCACATATGCTCTAATGTTCTTTACCTAACCCAAGAGAGCCTATGTGAATATGAGTATGAGTGTGTGTGTGTGTGTGTGTGTGTGTGTGTGTGTGTGTGTATGAGTTGCTATTTAAACAATTCACAAGACATAGCTGAAAAAATTCTGAGATTGGTTTTATTAACAATACACTTGAGGTATATATTGGGGAATAGTCATCAAACCAAATTAGGTGATTAAAAACTCATACTTTAAACATCAGTTTATCTTTCCCTTTAACCTCTGGAGATAGACCAAGAACCTGCTTTTCTGTGGGAAAAAAATGTTATGAGTCCTGAAAACTCCTTATGCCTCTAAACCTCCTTTGTAATGTTCATGCACTCTAATATTACAGGATAATCATTTTACTGCAATATCCTCAGAAGAATTTGGAGGTTTGTCATTTCCTGGTTAAAGGTTTCATTATTTGCTTCTGGCAGAAACCTAGTCAGGAAGAATTCATTGGTTTATAATACTAAGTTAATACACTCTAATCATTTAGAAATTTACTTGCAAAAATAACTCAGCATATTTGTTGTTCTTTAAGGACTGTAGTAAAACTTCCCTGAGTAACTTGGTATACTTTGCAAATAAGGACTAGTTTTAAATACTTGAATGAAAGATGCAAGTATGTTTACATACATCTTTAAAAGCTACAAAGTTCAAGATCTCTGCTCATAGATGACCAGAGTCAATTATGTTCTAAATCTGTCCTTATTTTAAATGTTTCCTTCTTGTCTTTTTCTTTTACTATTCTGTTTCCCATTTTAAATAATTTGTATCAGTCAAAGTAGTAGACAGATAATCTGGACCTTCTTCCAAGAAGTCAAACAGAAAGAATCCAGGGTAACTTCTATGTCGAATTAATGGTTCATTAGAACATTGCATAATCTACCTGAGGAGGTAAACATCGCATTTTTAGCTGTTTTGAAAATTTTATGAGACATTGACATGTGGGGATTTTTATAGTGGCAGTTTATTTCTCTTGTTGTAAAGGATTTTGGAGCAAAAATAAATTAGCTTTTAAATTAATATCTAGATAGATTAACATATTTTAATGAGCAAGCTATCTTTTATTATTTTGGTATTTTTTATGACTTTTTTCTGACAATAGGTCAAATTATAAAAATTTGCATTTGCATCTACTTATAAAACGATAGAAGTTTATCAGGAACAAAAATACAAAGGAACTTTCAGATCTCCATTAAACTTGACATTTTTTTCTAGTAACATTTGCCTAGAATGATAACCCGCAGTGACATTTTATACTCACAGAGGAGACAGGCCGACAGATGAAGTTTCCAGGGGTCATTCTTTTGTCCTTTGCCCTTTAACATTTAAACACTGCAAACAAGTGTTTCTAACTCCTCTCAGATAATCCCATTCTCACTTTCTTAAACATGAAGCCTGTGAAGGATGCTAGTTGGAAATAAAGGTGTCTATGGACAGAACCCCATGAAATATTGCCCATGGTCCACCTTGAAGTACCGTAGATAGAGGGTTAAATCCCTCCTTGGCTATTGATACTATTCATCTTGTTGTTGTCGTTTCACTTTTAATGTTTATTTATTTATTTTTGAGAGGGAGAGAGTGTGAGCAGGGGAGGGGCAAAGAGAGAGTGAGAGAGAGGATCCCAAGCAGGCACAGCGAGCGAGGTGGGGCTCCAATTCAGGGACTGTGAGATCGTGACCTGAACCAAAATCAGTGGTCAGACTGAGCCACCCAGCCACCCCTGATACTCTTCATCTTAAAGGAAGTTGACAGTTTTATGATTAGCTTTGGAGATTGACCAGATATTCTGGAATTTAGTGCTTTGTGGTCACTGAAAGTGGTATATACTAATCATACTTGAGGAGAATAGTTAGCTTATATTGTAAGGTATTACTTGTTTTCAGGAAATCATCTGAAGGAGGTTTATGAAACATTGTGCCTCAGGGTCCCTAATAGCTGGATAACTTTATGAGATGGGAGAGCAGTGGAATTTTTCCACTCTATGTCTTTCTGTGTAGTTCTTCATTTCAGGCACAGACAATACATGGAAGGAAATAAAATGACCACTGTATCCAAAGATGGAAGAAGAATACTAAAGAAGTGTTGTAAATGTTTAAGAAGAAAAGAGAAATTATCTGATTTACTACTAATGTAATTCTCTGCACCTTATAATCCCTTGTAGAGTTCACAATGCAAGAAAGAATGGCCATAGCTGTGCCCTTGGTGACTCTAGGTAGATGCCAATCCTACATCTCCTCCAGGCCACCGTTGGTTGTACTTCTGTGTTTACTATGCTCCTCTGCTAAGTAACATAAACATGTCTGGTTTTGATGCAGAGCAATTTCCTTTACCCTGGGCAAGGATGGAATCAGAGGCCTAAGGTACCTACATTCAGAACTTCCTTAAAACAATGCATCTTTCTGTATTCCAGAAAGAGGCCTGTGTCTCCAAGTGTCTACAGGAATTGCTATCCCTTCCAGGAATCATTATGGGTTCAGATAAATAAGATCCATTTTCCTCAAGATGGGTGAGTGGTAGGGAGGGAGAATGCCCTTCAAAGTTGTCTTGGATGTTCCTGTTTTATTTTTACAATAAATAAAAGTGCTGGGTGTGGCTGGTCCATGAATAGTGAACAAACAATGTGATCAGGTCTAGTAGGCTTGGCTCTGCATTCATTCATTTGCTCACTCATACCTCCTTTTCATTCATTTACTAAAATATCTACTGAGAGCCCACTGTGTGCCTGGCACTCTGCAAAACACTAAGAGTACATGGATGAGTGAAAACAGACATAATTGGGTCACTGGTCTATTATCATGGAGCTCACTGGTCAGTAACAGTCAGTCCTGATTATTATTTTAGTTTTGGATGTCCCTTTATAATTAATGTCCACCTTCCTATCCAAATTGTGAGTTATAGACTTGTTAAAATAGTCTAAACTTTTTTTAGGGGAGAGAATATTATTTAATTTCAGTAATTTAGAATAGGATCATGCATCTTGGAGTTGATGCTAACTTCTTCTAATTTGTCATGACAACCTCCCAGCATTAAAGTTTATTAGACTTTGCTTCAACTTTACTCAAAGAGACAGAGATGGAGAGAGGCCGGACCAAATCCAGAAGCCAAAGCTCTGGTCATTCATTTTCTGAGACTGCTCCAAATACCCCTGATGTGCTTCCAGGTATTATAAAGTGTGTAATGAGAGAGGAGTGATCCTTCCAAATCACATAAGATGAGAAACCTATTGACAGAGAGTGAACCTTTTTGGTCTCACTGCTTAAGTAAGAATTTTCAAAGCAAACATTTCAACCCTCCACTTGTAACACTGTTTACAGAGAAAATACACCCTGTGTTTACTGTGGGGCTGGAATGTAGCCTGCAAAATAAAGGCAGGGGGATTCCTGGGTGAAAGGAGGTCAAACTGTAGGGAAACTAAGACAGTCATTTTTCTGTCTTAACCCTGAGCAGCTCATTGTCTTCTGCCAGTAATCGACCTGGTTGTATCTGGTATAAACTGGGATGGTAGCCACATTGATAATGGCTGAGTAAACAGCATATTAATGGCAACTGTTTTGAAAGATAAGGAGGGATTTCAGATCCTCAAGTCGCTTTTTCTGAGGGATGCTTCAATTCAAAGCCTGGCTCATCCCCATTCAGTTTTATCTGTGGAAATCGCCAGTCACCTGCTTCTGCTTTTTCCCTTCAATAAAGATGATGATGTGGCACAGCACACAATCATCTCCTACTCACTGCTGTTAATATTATTATTTTTATTGAGCAAAATTCTAACTTCTCAGAGCTAACTGTTACTGTTCAATCTAAGGGCACGTACTAGGAGTAATGTTATTACTACAAAGACAGAAACAAGCAAATGATCCAGGTACCTGCACTTTTCTCTCTTCATCCACTCATGCCTACTGTCTCTCATCCTATGGCATCAACAAGAAGTGATTATTCATGTATACAACAGCAAATTTATTCAACTTCCCCTCAAAAGATAATTAAAATATTTTAATACACTTTGTTTCTTTAGCTTAAAATAATATTTCTAAGGTCATTTCTGATATGCAGCAAGGATTGGCAATACACTGTGGTCCCTCATTTAAAAATCAGGTTGTAATTGTTTATCCTTTCTCTCGTTACTCATTCCTTTCAATCATATTTATTAAGCACTTACTACATGTCAGGCATTTGGGGTAGAGTGGAAAAGAAATATATTCCTTGTCCTCATGGAGCTAAGAGTCTAGCGAGAGAGACTGTTCTGTAAACAGTTGTATATTAATCAAATCTTTATACATTCATATTAAAGTTCAATAGGGTACTATGGTCTTAAAACAAAGTTCTCCTTAATACTTTTGTAAGGCAAAGCAATGGCTTTTAATGTATCTATTTGGCGAGGCCAGATATATCAGGCTTTATTAAAGCTGGGCACAATTTTCCTCTTGAACATGAGAATGCTTTCCTTCTACAATGTCTCTGCAAAGGATCACAATGATGTAGATAATATAGTTTGCTCAGTAGAGGACAATGATGGAGCCATGGTATGCATCACTGTGTATTGATATAATTACAGTAGTATAAATTTAAATAAAGAACAGACACATGGACAACTAAATAAGCACAATTCAATGTATGTGCTCTACTAAAAATGTGAGACCATAGCATAGTGAAAGGAATAAGGGGTGGAGCCATTGGAGACAGAGTTTAAAACAAACAAACAAACAAAAAACCTTCCAGGTCCAGGTTCTTAAGGATTAGTAGAATTAACTAAAGAAAGGAAGAAATGGTGGAGAAGAAGAAGAAATTAACAGAGAATTAACGACACCTAGCCATTATCCTCTCTGTGGTTATTTGGTCATCCTCTCATGGAAAGAAAGCCTCAGTTCCCTTCCCATTCTCCTGGGCTCTTAATGGGTTCTTTCCTGTCATTTGACTCAAAAGAACACGGGAAAGAGGAGGGAGGCACCACTCAGCTCTCTCACCATAGACGAAGTTCTGTCCCACTGTATGGGATTGGGCTGACTATCTTTTAAAAGGCTGGTAGAAAAATAAGGGAAAAGAGAATAGCCTCAGTATCCTGAGGATATCTCAAAGGTCAGACCAGAGTACAAATAAAAGTGGTCTGGAAAAAAGTATCCTAAGGCAAGGACCAACAGGTTCTTCTGCTTTCCTTCTTTTCTTTATGATATTGGGAAGAAGTATTGTTAACACACTGACTAAAAACAGAAACGTGGTCCCTTTATTTTATTTTGCCTTGAGATTTATTTTTAGAGTATCTCATCTTAAACTTGTAGTTCTGGAAAGGATCTTTTAAAAAGTCTAATCCAACCCCTTTGTGTTATGAATTAAAAAATTACCAACCAGAGTGGTGAGATAATTTGTTCAAGAGCACAATTACTTAGGGGACAAAGTTGAGACCTGAAGCCAAATCTTCTGGTGCCCCCCAAAGTAGAGAGTAATTTAGAATTAGTCAGACCTGGTTTGCATCTGTGCTCTGATTTATATTTGTATCTGTTTCCTCTGTATAAGGGACATTATAATAATTTACAGGGAACTTATGAGAAATAGATGAGAAAAATATATGAAGAGCACGTAGCAGAATATCAGATTCATTGTGAGTGCTCACCTTTACAGCCTCTTTCTCCTTTTTTACCCAAGAAAAACCATACTGCAGAAACTGTGAAGATCTGATTAAGGTATTTTAGAACACGACTTTAGAAGCCAATCTGAAATCATGGACATTACTAATGGAAGATAAATGTAAGAATTTATATATGTACATTCGTGTATACTTGCACACACATGGTTTCCTCCCACAGTGAATAATGTGTGAAATTTGAAATACTTGAAATTCCTGGTAATGCCTTAATAATACCAATTATTTTCATCATGAATACCACTAATTGAGCACCTACTATGTGGCAGGTATTGTGCCACTTCAATTACAAACATTAATGCTAATTCTGGCAGCAATCTAACAGATCACTTCACAGATGATGAAACCAAGGGCAGAGTCATTGAGTCCCACAACTAGCATCAGGATGATATGAAAGTTACAGAAAATTTTCAACTCTCAGATTTGTTTCATGCAGAATAATTAGAGGTGATTTCTTGAAATCCTGTCCAGCACAGATGCCTAGACACTTAAACTAGCAGCTGCTCTCCTTGTATATTCAATGGGCAGTGTTGCTAGGCTTGATAGGTCAGGACCATAAACTTGGGTAATTTAAAGACGGAACAAAGGGCATAGATGACGATTTCTTCCAAGCACACACCTGCTGAGAGCTATGAGTAACTATCCCTAAGGTCAGACTTAATTGGATTTAGATCCAAATGAACTCTGACATGTTGATTATTCACTGCTTGAAAGCAGAAGGAAGAAAAATGCTAAGGTGAGAGGTCAGGAGTATAAGTTTTCCTTTTTCTCTCCTGTGGTTCTGAAAAGTCCCCACTGAGGACTTTTTTTTTATTCAGGTTTTATATTTTCACTTTTAAGGTCACTTGGGGAACCTAAATGTTCTGGTACTCTATACATCCCAAACACATATCTTTCCTCACATACTCAGGTTCTATAGCTTCTAGAATCAGTCCTGTGATGGATATTAGGAGCCTACGAAGGACATCACAAAGTAGTTGGGGATACATATTCGAGAACTCTCACAATTAATCTCCTCCACAGAATTTTAATAAAGGGAGGTAAGCAATCTTAGAGGTGATAGGAATATTAGGGTGAATAAGAGTGAATTGTCTGCTCTATCCCAAGCTTTGTATATCTTACCTCAGTTAATTTTCATAATTATTATTCTCGTTTCATCACAAGTACAATTCTTATCCTCATTTTATCAAAGAAGCAATTGAGGCTTAAAGATGTAATGCCATGCAACCGTAAATGGCAGAGTTATTATTCAAAATTCAGCTCTGTCTGATTCTGGCAGCCAGAGCTCTGGGAGGATGGCTGTTCTGATATGGTCACAGAAAGGCTAGATACTGGGTTAAACCCATCAAAAAAAAAGCTTCCTGGAGGAGGTGGGTCCTAAGTTGGAAGACAGAGAAAAAAGAACAAGTGGCTTGATGGCTACAATATGGGTAGAATAAACTGGAGTGAAAAGAGGAATGTGAAGGATTCAAAAGAATATTCTCTGAGTTTGGAGCTGGACCCAGTGATGAGGCTAGAGACAGCCAATGGTTGTTTCAACACAGCAGGAGAGCAACTGGATACTTGAGAACCAGAGAACAATCTGGGAGCCAGAGAGTGGGAGCAGACTACACTAGTCACTTGTTAAAGATCAATAGGTATATGGAAGATTCTGGAAAGGAAATACACCTCTTTGATTTCTGAAAGATAGTAACAATGTTTCCATAGTAGATGAGATCCATGACAGAAAAGATGAGTTTGTAGAGAAGAGAAAGGCCACAACTGGGTTGCCATAGCTCAACCTGTGTTTGTCATGCATCATTCCTTCATTTAGCAAGTACCTACTGAGTACCTACTGTGTGTCAGGCTCGCTGTGGTCACAGGAGTTTCCACAATGTATACCTGAACTACAGCAGCATATCAGGTCTGCCCAGAGGAAAAACAAAGTTATCTCTTGCATTCCAGCGACAGTGACATAAAATTGATGACCATTGAATCAATGAGGAAAAATTCACCATAGAAATTTAAGTGCTTTTGAGAATGAGATAGGGTTAAAATGACTATCCTAGTACAAGTGAAGTGTTGATAGTGTTGAATAAAATGGAAACAGGAGAGCCTACACTTTAAGAGGAAACAGAATAGGAAATGTGGATGAGATTTATAATGATAATAATAGTTCCTATTTGGGGACCCTGTACTTTGGCTGTACTAGATGCTTTACTTATTCACCAGTCTGCACTACAGCTCTGTGAATAAGTTATTACCCTCATTTTATTGGTGAGCTGTAGGATGACCAGCCATCCTGAGGGGTTTCCCTGGTGGAGGACTTTTAGTGCTAAAGCTAGGGGAGACCCAGACAAACTGGGATGGTTGGTTACCTGAGAAGAAACTGAGGGTCACAAAGTCGAAAGTCAAAGACAGAATATGAACTCATGCCCAAGACTTCCAGATGTCTTTCCACTATAACACATTGCCTCAATATTTAAAAATCCCAAAATTACAAATATTAGACCACATATTCTCTTTTCTGTTTTCTTTTTCTTGTTTGTTGTGGTTTTTGTTATTTTGAGAAAGAGAGAGCATAAGCAGAAAAGGGGCAGAGGGAGAGGGAGAGAGAGAATCTCAACCAGGCTCCATGCCCAGTGTGAAGCTCAGGGCGGGGCTCCAGGCTTGATCCCAGGATCATGAGATCATGACCTGAGCCGAAATCAAAAGTCAGTTGTTCAACCAACTGAGCCACCCAGGCGCCTCTCAGATCACATATTTTCTATACACACAAGCATGACAAAGTTTTTATTTCTTGAATCAATAACTTCCATGCCATCTCTTCTGTTAAATTGTTCATTGCTTCTGTCTCAACCACTAATCCCTTTGTATGGTCTAACATATCTTTTACTAACAGCTTCTTTCAACAGAGAAGAAACGTGTTTATATATAGTAAACCTTTTCATTTTTCAGATTTAGTTAGAACCTCAACACTAAGTGGTACAAAAGAACTCCAAAACAGGTTGTGTTGCAGCAACTGGGTGGCTCAGTCAATTAAGCATCTGACTCTTGATTTCGGCTCAGGTCATGATCTCACAGTTTGTGGAACTGAGCCCCACATCGGGCTCTGCTCTGGCAGTGTGGGATCTGCTTGGGGTTCTCTCTCTCTCTCTGTCTCTCTTTCTTTCAAAGTAAATAAATTAACTTAAAAAAAAAAAAAAGAGGCTGTGTCTTCAAAAGACTAACATCTGGAAGAAAACAAAGTGAAAAATGAAACTCCAGCTGTTTTGTCCATAAGCCAAACACGATGCTATTTGGGGACATCTGGAGAGCTGACTGAACTTTTTTGATTTTCTTACAGATGTTCAGGGTCATCTAGACACTGCTGTAACTGCACATGGAAAGATATGCATAATGGTATTTCACTGTGTAATTGCCATAGAGAACCCTTTTGTAATGTTAATGTTTGTGGTCAGAATGAAGACTCACCCTATTGGCCTATACTGTTATATCAATTATATTTTATAGCATGTAGTTATTATGTTGCAGGACATGTATTTTGACCCAGATAGCCAAGCCATGATGTAGACGTTATGGATTTTGAAATTAGTTACTTTATAGTCCTTTTCTTTTTAGGTTCTAATTGGTTATATGCAAGCAGGAAAAATGGAGGACATTTACTGAATTGCCTGGACTTTCTCAAATAACTAAACAAACTTATTGAAGGCTTGTTTAGAAGTGATTCAAATAATTCAAACTTTGAAATTATGTCACATTCTAAAGATGGTCCCAGGGTTCAGTATGCCCTGCAATCAGCACACCCCCATCTGACTGCTGTGGGAGCAGCTGCATTATCTGCATTTGGCCAAGTAAGCAAACCCTGCACCGTGTCACAGTGTTTGTTGTTTGCTAATGGGCTAGTGGTTAAAAACTGCTTAAAAACTCTAATTACACATTTTCAGATAATGCAGAGGTGGCATATGGTTGGCTTCATTACTTGAAGATATACACATACAGACTTTACTTGTATACTTTGTCTGGTGCATAGTAGCTATTCAATAAATGCTTTATAAATGCCTGAAAATGATATCAAGCCTTAACTAATTCATTACCATGCACTGAATACAGAGTTAAACATAAAGTATATAATATTACTTAATTCACAAAAGAGTCCTCTGGGGGGGCTTTATTATCCCCATTTCAAATATATGTTAACTGGGGTGCAGGAATGTTAAGCAAGTGACTCACCCAGGTTGTATCAATCTAGCATGTGGCAGAAGTGGCTTTTGAAACCAGATTGTCTAGCTCCTTAACCATTATGCTCTGCTGCCTCTTTTTGAAGTGAGTATCTGATGGCAGAGACCTAGATTTGCTAAGAATCCCAAGACTGGTTTAAGACCACTGTCAAGCACAGACATGCACAGATCATTTTATGCCTATTTCATTAAAAAACATTTTGTTGGGGAGGTCCTAGCTCCTGCACATAGATGGGAAAAGTACACATTTGGTACATAAACCCCACTTACACACATTCAAAATGATTCAGTCAGTGGGTTAGCAAAGGTTGTTTTAAGCCAAATGACACCTGTAAAGGAAAGTTATGTTGCTGCTCTTTCCTTTTAAATCTGAACTTCTTACTTAACTGACCTGGTCTGTTGCAAACATCGATGTGTCATAAAAAATACGTTACCTTATAAATCACATCTCTCCTGTAGGAGATTACAACATTTTTTATGGCCCATCTGAACCTCTTGAAGCTTTGTTTCTTCAGAACCTATTCCAGTTACAAAGAGATGAGGTTTTTACTTCAAAGGAAGCAGCTATGAAACCTACACTTGTAGAACACAAAACTACCTCCTTAAAGTTTTTTAATGATTGTTACATCATTCACTTTTTGCAATTGCCATTTAAAAATTCACAATACAAATAATAAGGTATCCACTTTTTATAACTATCCCACTGCTATGTATGCAAACAAGTTGGAAAAATAGTGTGTCAGCTCTTTGATCTTAAGTCTCATCTTTACTCAGTGGAGCTTACTGGAAGAGTCATCCCAATTCCTAGAAAACCACAGGTTTTGGTGTATTAAGCAGGTAGCACATTAAGAAATTTTATTGTACATACCCACAGAGTCAGGGATTTTAAGCCAAATGGTTGCAATTTTTTTTTTCAGAGTGAAAATTTAAGAGGAAAGATAATTATGCTACTATTTAATAGAATCATCGAGTGACATTATTTAGGTTGTTTTTGCTTTCTTTGAAAAGAATGCTCATCAAATACTATGTAAAAGTCTATGTTTACCCACCAACATAATAACACCCTTCATTTATGTGGCCATTTGTTGTTTCCAAAGTGCTTTTACATTTATTACATAATTGGGTGATATGATTTGAACACTTGAAATTATACCCCAGATACAGTCCAATAACTGCATTCTGAACACTAAATTCAAGGTAGATATGCTTTTCTGGCACTGCCTTGACTAAAAAAGGTAACATAAAATAATACTGCTCTAGTCCCAAAGGGATTTCAGACAAGGAAGCAAAAAGATAAAAACAAAGCAAAAAAAAAAAAAAAAAAAAAAAAAAAAACCCAACAGTATTACAGTATCTTACTCACTGTTAAACCACAGTGAAATTTACAAGAGGGGTTTTGTTAAAGGATTTTTCCCAAATGGTCCAGAGTACAACTTAACAGTTAGGTCTTGTAAGATTAAGTGCTATACCTTCACCTTGATTTTTTTTTTTTAATGGCTGCTTCTAACTGTGGTGCCTCACCTTAGATGTAAAATATCACCTAAGAGGGATGAGCTAATGGTGTGCCTGGAGGAACTTTTACTGGAAACCTTAATGAGTGAGAAGCATAATCAGGAATATCACAGTGGTTGCAGAGCAGCATGGCGGAATGAAGACACAGAGACTTTGAAGTCAAAATGCCTTGGCTTAAAATCCAGGCTATTCCATTTACTACTTCAAAGGCATTGGACAGCTCATGTAAACTATCTGAGCCTTAGTTTTCTTACCTTTGCAAAGAAGATGGTAATATCCTTTATTGTTCATAAGGTTATTGTGAATATCAACTTTAATATTGACTGTAAATATTTAGCTGGTGCCCAAGATATTAAATAATAAGTAGACTCATTGCTTCCTTATTATTAGACCTGTTTCCTTACTACTACAATGTTATAGGCAGACATCCAAGAGGGTGTAGAACAAGAAAATTTAAGTGAGTAAAGAGGAGGACAGAGCTTTCATGAAGATGGTTTCCTGGATTGTGGCTTGGGTATCTGGATTGTGATATTCAATAAAACTAGAAAGAGGGAAAGAGAGAATGAGAAAACTTGTGGGGGAGAAAGAAGGTAAGATTATATGGCACAGCACATTTATCCTGCTCACTCCTGAGTCCCCAGATCCTAACAAGGTCCTTGGAACAGAGTAGGTAATAATGATAAGAAAATCACATAGCAAATAACAAATACTTAGCAGCAACTGACATCATTAGGTAACCCAGACTAACTCAATGACCATATTTGAATTGGATGCATGATCAAAAAAATATATACCTCAGAGAATATTCTTACCAGAAATGTATAAATATATAACGTGGCATATATGCCCTCTTTCAGGGGTCAAACAAAAACTTTCATAGCATTTCAAATAAAATGGATTAAGAATGAAAACATACAAAAGATCAACAGTACCCACAAAGATTAAGAAACTGTTTCTTTTCTAGGTCTAATATGCTAGGGATTAGAAGCATTGCTTTCTTTCTTTCTTTTTTTTTTTTTAACACCATTTTACATTCTTATTTGGATGCACACAAAATCATTGGTCTTTGGCAAGAATATGGAATGGGAAAAAGACAGTCTCTTCAACAAATGGTACTGGGAAAACTGGACCAAACTTTTTTACACCATACACAAAAATAAAGTCAAAGCAGATTAAGGACCTAAATGTGAGACTTGAAATCATAAAAATCCCAGAAGAGAGAATAGGCAGTAATTTATCTGACATCACCTGCAGCAACATTTTTCTAGATATGTGTCCAGACGCAAGGGGAATAAAAGCAAAAATAAACTTTTGGGACTTCATCAAAATAAAAAGCTTCTGAACAGTAAAGGAAACCATCAACAAAAGTACAAGACAACTTACTGGATGGGAGAAAACATTTGCAAGTCATATTTAATAAAGGGTTAGTATCCAAAATATATAAGGAACTTATACAACTTAATACAAAAAAATCCCCCAAATAATCCAATTAAAATATGGGCAGAAGACATGAACAGACATTTCTTTAAAGAAGGCATCCAGATGGCCAATAGACACATGCAAAGATGGTCAACATCACTCGTCATCAGGGAAATGCAGATCAAAACCACAATTAAGATATCACCTCACACTTTTCATATTGGCTAAAACAGAACAAAACAAAGCAAACAAACACAAAAAGCATGAGAAACAGCAAGTATTTGTAAGGATGTGGAGAAAAAGCACCCTCTTTTGCTGTTGGTGGGATTGAAAACTGGTGCATTGTTTTTTTGTGGCATTGTTTACAATAGCCAAATTATGGAAGCAGCCCAAATGTCCATCGATACATAAGTGGATAAAGAAGAGGTATAAAGACGGGGCACCTGGGTGGCTCAGTCGGTTGAGTGTCTGACTTCAGCTCAGGTCATTATCTCACGGTCTGTGAGTTTGAGCCCCACGTTGGGCTCCGTGCTGACAGCTCAGAGCCTAGAGCCTGCTTCGGATTCTGTGTCTCCCCCTCTCTCTGCCCCTCCCCTGCTCATGCTTTGTCTCTCTCTCTCTCTCTCTGTGTCAAAAATAAATAAACATTAAAAAATTTTAAAAAGAAGAGGTATAAAGAGGCTATATATATATATATATATATGAGTATTATATAATATATAATTGATATATATATAATGGAATATTATTTCATCATGAAAAATAATGAAATCTTATTTACAACATGGATGGAGTTAGAGAGTGTAGTGGTAAGCAAAATAAGTCAGAGAAAGACAAACACATGATTTCACATGCTTTCACTCATGTGGAATTTAATAAACATAACAAATGAATAAGGGGGGAAGAGAGAGAGAGAGGGAGGGAGAGAACAAGAGAAACCAAGAAACAGACTCTTGACTCTACAGAACAAGCTGATGGTTACTAGGAGGAAGGTGAGTGGAGGGATGGGTGAAATAAATGATGGGGATTAAGGAGGCCAGTTGTGATGACCACTGGGTGTTGTATGCAAGTATTGAATCACTATATGGTACACCTGAATCTAATATAACTCTGTATGTTAACTATACTGGAATTAAAAATCAAAATTTAATAACATTTTTTTAATTCAAAATCAGGCGTCATTAATCTCTATCAGAGATCTTGTCAATGTCCAAAAGCTCTTAGTGCTTCCCTTAACCTCTACCTGAAGACTCGAAAGTGACACAGGGTACTTCTCTATGTAGAATCTATCTCATAGGTCAGGACCAAATCAGCATGGCAGTGTGGCTGTGAAAAAAAAAAAAAGTCAAATAATGGGTGGCTTGGACCTTTGCGTGGAAAGGTCTTTATTTTCATGTTCTTATTAGGTATTTTCAAATGCCATTAAACATCTCTATTCCTAGAGCTATCTCCATTCCCATTTTGTGCTGCATTTGACTTTAAAAGAATTCTGTCTTCAATGCCACTGTAGGTAAGCAGATAATCTATCTGCTATTCATAAGGCACAGCAGTTTTTCCAGGAACCTTGGGCACTAAAAGGCAAAGTTCTATTTTAATTACCTATTTACATTTACTATTTCATTGTGAAATAGGTTAAAATGTGGGAGTGAGGAGGCCACACTCAACAGCTGCCTGTCTCCATGAGAAAATGGGCAAAAGAGGCCTTTCAGACTTCGACCCAGTTCAACAGCCTTTTGGGATTACTGATGGGGTGAAGTTTATCATTTTAAAGTGTAAATAAGTCACAAGGGTTATTTTGAAGTGAAATTTATTACTTTAAGGATAAAGATCAACACCTTTGGGAAATCAGTTGCCCTCATATTTGAACAAGCAGTGCACCTCCCTTACAACTTCAGTGCTTTGAATCAGTCTAACATTCTTTTTTTAGGTAAGCATTCTTTAATGTACGTGGAAAAGTGTGATCTGAAACAATACAATGCTAATACATAAAACAGCTATTTGCTATATGCACAAATTAGCAGCACACAATTTAATTTAAAATTAGCAACTAATGATTCTAGAAAACAGCAATGTCTTCTCAGTAAGAAAGCCATACAATGGACTGAATTTTGCCCCCTGCTTCTCACATGTAGTGGTAGAGTGGAATACAGTAACACATCTTATAGGACAAGACTGGGCAGGCCAAGTAATGTGTTAGTGGTGCCTTTTACCAGGAGAGGCCCTGAAAACATTTATCAGTGATGGGCACAGAGTTCTAGGAACTGCTTGCAAAAAGAAGGTCACCCTATGACAGCTTAAAAATACCTTGGCATTCAATGATCTTGGAACTGTGTAGACTTAGGTATCTAGATAAAATGAAAGTCCAGGTCTCTCATATGTGTATGTAATTTTATACCCACTCTTGTGAGTGGGCTAAAATCCCCTGTGGTTATCTTCACTTCTGAACATTCCCTTGTGAGCTCTTGTTTTCTTCTTATTATTCATTCATATACTCCCTTTTCTTCTCCCTCACTTCCTAGTTTCCTTTTTTCAGTATATGGTGTTTAAAGAATGGAAGAGAAGGAATGAAATTCGACAAGACGTTTTATCTGCAACTCTGCTGGCCCCAGCCCTAAGTGCAGGGGGGGAATTTAGTGAGACCAGGACTTCCACCCAGCTGGCTGTCTCTCAGCATGTGACAGGAATGCACATTGAACCCCTTGGGTTCTGGCATAAGACTTCTCCAGTAGGGAGAGAACAATTTATGCAAATGGGTCGGAGAGGCAGTGTAGGAGGAAAGAGACCCATTTTCATCTCCACACACTCTGAACCAGTGTGCTAGAACTGGAAGAACCCCCAGAGAAATGCTTGCCTGACTTAGTGATTAACTCCCCAAACATTTACCAAGACTACTTGTTAGGCACTGGGGATGCAGAAATGCTAGTCTTTCTGAATCTCTTGTATCTTAGTTAACTGTAATTATAATATAAAGGTTGAGGGGTGTCTGGGTGGCTCAGTTGGTTAAGCATCCAACTCTTGGATTTAGACTCGGATCAGGATCTCATAGTTCATGAGTTTGAGCCCCACATAGGGCTCTGTGCTGACAGTGTGGAGCCTGCTTAGGATTCTCTCTCTCCTTCTCTCTCTCTTCTCCTCCCCCACCCCTTTCTCAAAATAAATAAATAAACTTAAAAAAATAATGATACAAAGATTAAATCTGTATATGTATATGTAGGTATAGGTATGCGCACACACACACACACACACACACATACACACCTGCCAAAGTTTTATGGGAGCTCAGAAAAGGAAACACTAGTTCTGAGGTTGGGAAGAGGGAGAAATCTTAGCAGGTAGTAACATGCAAAGACCCAAAGAAACAGACACACAGTATTTAATAAATGAGGGAAGGGTGGAGGTAGAGGCACGAGGTCCCTAGAATTGAAATAAGATGAGGACAATAAAGTGAATCATAGAAATCAAGATGTCATTGATAATCTTGACATTCCTTTCAGTGGAATGTAAGAGGCCAACTACAGTGAGACAGGAGGGAGATGATAAAGAGAATAGTAGACAGATTAGCATTGGATGGATTAGCATTATATTGAACCACAGTCCCCTTTTGTTAATTAACAAAGAGAGATAAATATCAGTATTGCCACTTGCAAAATCTGTAGGGAGAGTGAAAGGATCTGAGTGTGGAAAAGACTTGTGAAGAAACAGGAATTATAATGACCATAATGTTTAACATGACCAGGACATATCATTCTACCCAACAAATTTGCAAAAACCAACAAGCCACAAGCAAACAAATAGAAATCTGATACTTCTAAGTGTTGACTTGTGAAGAGCAAAGGGGGCTCATACAGCTTTCTGCTACACCTGGTATGAGAGCAATTTGGCACTAGGAGTAAAGGTAAAGCGTGCACATTGTCTGACCAGGTTATACCTCCAGGTATGCACTATGCACGGGTACAAGAAGGATATTATCTAGGTGGCCATCAATTGAATACACATTTTTAAATGTGTCATATTCGGTGAGCCACCATCCAGAAGTTAAAATGGACTAAGTATATATGTATCAAAGTGGAAACATTATCTGTAGCATAATATTGAGGGAAGAGAGCAAGTTATAGATTGGTATGTATAAATGGATACATTTACATATGTGGCATAAGTAAAAACAGGATACACAGCTCACTCTTACTATCTCTAACATTAAGTTTTGTGAATAATTTGGGAAAAATGCACACAACAATGTAGCAATGAGAATAAGCCATGTATAACTACAAGCAACTATATGGATGAATGTCACAAATATGAGGCTGAACAAATGGAACCAGACAGTAAAGAGTGCGTACTGTACAGTTTATATAAAAACAAACAAACACAACAACAAAAAAAATCAAAGCCAATGTATCCTGATAGGAATTAGGATAATACATTTATGCAAAGGGTAGAGATTATGAAGGTGCACAGAACATGTCTTCTATTGTGCTAGCAATGTCTTCTTTCTTGATCTGGGTTCTGTTAATAGAAGTGTTTTCAGTTTTATGTTTATTAAAAGTCATTTAACTGCACACTTGCTAAGTGTTTACTTTTCTGAATGTATGCTATACTGCAATAAAAAGTGTAACAATGCTATTCGACAGAGGGGAAAAATTATTTATTTATTCTGAGTTGATGGGTTCATAGGTGATTATACATTTCCTGTGCCTTGCTGTTTATTTGTAATATTTCATTATAAAAAAAAAAAGAAACCCAGGAGCCAACTTAAGAATTAAAGATAAGGGAAGGCACGAGTTGGCAGTGATAGAAAACAAGGAATCTGAGGCTCGGAGATCACAGAAGATGGGCGGACAGCAAAACCAAAACAGCAGTCCGCTCTCCGCACTGTCATTCCACTGCAGTGGCGTCCTCTTGCATGTATGCATGTTCTCTTTTTATTTTGGAAACTTATCCAGCTTCTGCCTTTAAGTCTTGCACAGTTCCCTTACTCTATGTCAGTAATTGTATTTATCCACAGTGAAGGAACTTTGCAACCTTTCCAGTAGCTGCTGATATTTTAAAACACTGCTTTTGAGGTAGATGAAAGAATGAGAAATGCTTCCTTCTCTGCTTTTCCAATTTTCTCATAAAAGGGTGAATAGACTATACCAAGTCTTTAAGAGGTATTATTTTTTAATGTTTGTTTATTTATTTTGAGAGAGGAAGAGAGAGAGAGTACAGGTGAGGGGCAAGAGAGAGAGCGAGAGAGAATTCCAAGCGGGATCTAAGCTGTTTGGGCAGAGCCTGACATGGGGCTTGAACTCATGAACCATGAGATCATGACCTGACCCAAAACCAAGAGTCCATCACTTAACTGACTGAGGCACCCAGGCACCCCTATTAGATATTATTTTTTAAGCTGCACCAGGGTAAGATGAAAGCCATTCACCCTCTTTGGTCTTCAAAATAAAAGAATAAGTCAGGTTCAACACTATTGATGGGTAATATGCATTCACTTTCTCTGACCTTATGAAAAACACTGAATTTTTTTTTTGTGGGTGGGGAATTCAGTTACAGTGTGTTTGATTTTAAATACATCAAGTATTTGTAAACTGTCTCTCAGATAACAAAACCCTCAAAGAGTGTGGGATATGTTTCAGGAAGATCCAATAGTAGTCAACTCTCTCTGAGTAAATAAAATAGAGAGAGGACACAGTGTCCCTTCTAGCACAATGCTTACCCTCTCTGTGCAGTTCTTGTGCCACTGCCCTCACTTTAATGCTCAGATTATCCCCAGGCGTTTAATCCATGTCACTTCAGCACATTGCACTTAATTGCAGAATTTAAAGAAGACAAAGAACACTGTAGAAATGGGAGGGATGCCTCTGGGCTTTAGCTACTCTGTAAAGATGGGTGGGGAAAAACCTTCCACATTTAACTCTTGTGTATCTTGAAACAAAAGAAATGAGAAAATGAAACATTTCAGGTTACAGGTGGGCATTTCCATCAGAGAGAGGTTGAGCACCCCGGCACTTGTTAATTTCTAAGTTCAGAATGATCCTGAGAGCCTGTTAATATCTGCTGCCCCCTATAGTTTGCTCTTGTAAAAATCCTTTTAAAAAATCAGGAGAGCTATTTAAAACTCCAGTTGCTCTCTTCTAAATCCTAAGCACTTGTGGAATTTCATTCTGTCTCTTTTCAGTCCAAATCCACACATCAGAGTGAGCGAGGACATGGGGCGAGGCAGAATACATCTATGAGCAGTTGTGATTTCATTTAAAGGAATAAACTGGGGGAAATGATTGCTTTTTAAGCATGCAGATTGTATTATATGAAAAAAGCTGCTCAAATAAATATGATTTTCTTTAAAAAAGCAAAGGAAGCATCTGTTTATTAAACTACTTTCTCAATTTCCTATTGCCTTCCGAATTGGTTGTGGTACATGATTGCCTTGGTCTCCAAGCACAATAGCTTCTAATAACATTAAGCTTAAAATAATAGAGTAGAAGAGTGCAGACTTGTGGTTTGTTCATTTGCTGAAACTAATATCGACGGCAGAAATTTTATCCAATCCTAAAATAGCACCTGGAACACTAGAAATTTAACAATGGCTCAGTGATGAATGAAATTTCATTATAAAGAATCATAATCTAATAACTAACTCCAGTAAAAATTTTGGAACTAGTTATCACCATGAACAAATGCTGGGGCAAAAGGTAATAAAACTATTTGCTTTAGCAATAGATTAATGAAGAAGAAGGAGTAGGTGATCTTAAGATAATATCACCCCATAGTCTGTGACCTGAATCATTTTAGGCTTAATTTCATAATTCAAGTGGACTGTGTATATGTAACTCCCTGAAAGATTATGAAAGGGTACAATTAATCTGTACAGTGCTAAAGCTTCCCACAGGCACGTAAGACATCTTCTTTAGTTTCTTTAGAATCTACATTATAGATTTGGAATTTTTCTCTAAAACGAAACTGATCATTCTAATCAACTTGGTGAAAACAAAGAGCTAGTAGGCATAGTTGTTCTGAGATCAAATCAGGTTAGCTCCAATCTTGTATAATTAACTACAATGAATTAAACAATGACACTCTCTAAAAAGATAAAAACAAAATAAAAGGTCTTAAGTAGGAGAACCGTTAATATATATAAAATCCTATTAAATGCATAAAAATAAATCACATTTGCTGATAGTCATTTTTATTTAATTTTATTATGAAACTCACGCAGTATAACCATACTGTTTCATTTTGCTGAAGTAGAAACATAGACCCCAATCCACCAATTAAGAAATATTGGTTAAACATTCTTGACCTTCTGCTGTGGAGAATATAAAAGATTTTAGATACAAACGTTCTTCTCAAGCTACTCGAAGACTAACAGGTAAATGAGTGAAAAGACTGTAAGCATTTGAGAGGTTCAAAAGAGAGTTTTTTCTTAGAATTTCCTGAAGGTATGGTCTGAGTGGGCTGGCTGTAGATAGGAGAAAACAGGCCGACTGAAGGTATCGGGAAGGACTTCTGAGGTTTGAAACATGAAGGGAAGCTCTGTGGACAGCTGCCGCGCACCAGTGGTGTCTGCTGGAAAAGCAGACACAAAAAAACATACCAAAGATTGTGGACTGGCCCGAGAGATTCCTGGCATCCTCCAAGGGGTCCTTGCCCACGGGGTATTGCATACCGGGGAAACAACATAGAAAGGAATTGTTTTAGCGAGGCACACCTCGGGGTGGACCCAGAGCTCAAAATCTAGCTGAACACTCTTCTGTGGGAGTCTGAGGAGGGACGTGGCCGAGAATGGAAGAGCCTCCTCAGAGAACGTGGGAGAGAGGCTGGCGACCTGAGAGAGGGGGCAGGGACAGTGCTGGAGAGAATGCCCCGCTGGCTGGCCCAATGCTTGATTCAAGCCCTATCACTTTCTGTGTGTAAAGTTCGAGCTTGGCCAAGCTTCTCTGGCCTCAAATCTGTTATTCGCCACGTGAGGATATGTGACACCCCTACCGTCAACGTGTATCATACAATCCCGGTGAAGAGCGAATGAGATCATGTAGGCCAGAGTACTTTGTCAAATGTAAAGCGCTATTTAATTTAAGGCTGATTGTGTTCAAGCTTGTGGTCAACATCCACGACACCTCGTCTGATTCATTGGCTGAATCATGGTCATCAAAACTCTCTTCCGCATTCATGTACAACCATTTCTCACTTCCCTGAACTAGATCCACTGTTTTCAGGAAGCTCTCTCTACTTGTCTGTTGTCAGGCTTACTCCTCATGCCTTCAACTTTTATGCATGATTTATATCACATTATTCATTTTAACTCGTGTTCTCTCTTATAAAAGGACGTGTTGCCTCTCCATTGAATTATAAACTCCTGAAGGAAAGGGAGTTTGTTTTTCACTTTTAAAATGACACCAAAAATGTACTTGGAAGCAAAGAAATGAGGCAAGAGGAAGTTGAAAGACAGGATTCAGGGACGAAAACCTAATGCAGACTGACCCCCATCACAGGTAGCCTGGCAATTCTGGCTCTTTTCTTGACAATTATTTATAAAATGAAGATGATACTACATAACTCCATTGTATATGAATTGAATATGAAATGAGTTGAAACATTACAAAATAATGAATACAGTTAATAAACATGTTGCATTGCATTGTATACATATAAAATGGTATTAAAAAACCTAAATAAAAAATAAAAACAGAGGTTGGGTGAGATTTATATTTTCTGCATCACATGCCTTTTTAAATTTTTAAAATATTTATTTAGTTTTGAAAGAAGAGAGAGCACAAGTGGGGGAGGGAGACAGAATCTGAAGCAGGGTGGAAGCTGTCAGCACAGAGCCCAATGCAGGGCTCAAACTCACAAACCCTGAGATCATGACCTGAACCGAAGTCGGAGGATTAACTGAGTGATCCACCCAGGTTCTCCTCACATGCTTTTTTTTTTTTTTTTTAATGTTTATTTATTTTTGAGAGGGAGAGGATGGGGAGGGGCAGAGAGAGAGGGGAGAGAGATCCCAAGCAGACTTCACACTAACAGGGGTTTGGAACTCAGGAACCTTGAGATCATGACCTGAGCCAAAACCAAGAGTCAGATGCTTAACTGACTGAGCCACCCAGACACCTCCCTGCATCACATACTTTAAACTAATTGAATAATCCATCAGACTTGAGTAAGGATAAGATCTTGATGTATTTTTTTTCCAGTTCTCAGAAACAACGAGCTTACTTTTTCCCCTGCTGATAACATATATTGTTCAGTTATTGTTAATGCTGGCATGATGATACAGAATGTAGAAAACCACACATATCATGTAGACAAGCAATCTGTGAAAGGTCATATTAAGTAGGGGAAATAAAGTGCTGGATTTTACTATTTAACGAGATGCATTTGTTTTATATATAAGAAGACAACTTTTCACGTTTCAATCAACTCATTGAAAAAAAAGGAAAATATAATGTGTAAAAAGGAAAACTGTCAATAATGTAATATAAACAGAACATTTAAATTCACTTTGTGAAAATTCATTGTTTTGGATTATCTGCATCAGTGACCCACCTATCAGATGTCTCCTTCCATAAACTTCTGTGTCAAGTCATTTTTTTCTCTCTCTTTAAAGCTGTTGCTCTCCAGTACAGAGATAATAGAGAACTAGGTAAGATGGAAAGATTGTTTATCTGCTGAGCAGGGCTTATAAAGTCATCTGGCATATGCTTCGAAGTGGTCTAATCCAAGAGGGCCATAATTATCATTCTGAACCTGAGTCCCTCGAATGGTGTTTCTCTCTTTTAACTTACAACACTTTAAGGTAACAGACCTTCTTGAAGGAAAGTAAGTTGAACATAATGGACTCTGTGTTTCTGTAATTTAAAAATTGACCATGCTCTCAAACTTTAATTCAAACAGTGGTACAAGTCAAGGGATGGGATTGGGTTTCTGCAGTGTTGCTGTGGTTCAAGTATAGATCAGCGCATCCCCCACTTCTGAGTGTGGACAGACAGCAACTGTAGCTAATCAGAGGATGGTAGCATTAAGGTCTCAAAGCAGAAATTTGCTGGAAAAGTGCTTGCAAAACAGATTGTTTCCATTTTTGCTCTCTCCATCCTGCAAGTGATGGTAATTTCATGGCCAGAAGCAGTTGTGGGAAGGTTGTTGAGGGTGGTTTAAAGGAAACAGCCTGTGTTTAGACTGGAGTAGATGCTTGGAACCCACAAAAGAGAGCGTTTCTCCTTTTACTAGCATTTGTGATGTGTCACCATGGGGACTGCAAAATCTCGCCCAGATGCTAGTGTGTACATGCTTTAGGTGTCCTTGTGGGTGGAGGCTTGGCAGACTGCATGGTGCCTTAGACTGTAAAATGGGAAAAGTTCATTGTGTTAAAATCTAGACACTTAAAGAGCAATAAATGTTTGCTAAAGGTTTTAGAACGGGAGCAAACAAAAGATTTGGAAACATGAAACTTCGTGATAAACAAATCCAAATTATTGCAAACATGCTTGAGCACATCTTTTTTTTTTTTTGAGTACATTTTTATTTCTTTTTGAAATGTTTCACAAAGCTCTTTGGTAAATGTAGATGGGTATCAAACCATGACTAAGTATGGAAAGGGACTATTCTATTCACCATTTTTTTACCTCTAGTACAGAGAGTGACTTATGTGACCGTGCTATGTAAGTAGTTTGTTAAGAATGTCATTTAAGCAAAATAATTAGGTTCAAGGGTATTAGTGTGGAGAACACCCATTATTAAAAGATAATAAAATATTTCTTATAATGTATCAAAAATGTATTCTTATAGATGGTAACAGGTTTTCATATCTTTAAAATGTGCACAGTAAAGGAGATATTGACTTTCAAAAGAACAGCAAAAGAACATTTTGGATTTTGCTTAGAATTTTCAAGATTCCTAATTGCCTATCTGAAGACAGTGTAATAATAACTTTAAAAGTGTACTTTTTAGTCTAATAAAAAGCAAACATAAATTTCATGTTATAAACTGAGTGGTTCAAGCTTCTTATTTTGAGAGTCATGCTATTACTACTTTCAGAATAATCAGCCCTTGGTACAGGTCACTGTTTGGTTGGAGTTTGACCCTGAGTGGTGGTGCTCCACCAATTTCCAGTTGTGATGATATCAATAGAATTAAATCGACTGACATGGTAACAATAGCATAGTATGTGGCTACACGGAATTCCTATAGAATTTTCAAAATGGTAAGAAACGACAATCATGTTTGTAGGTAATAAACCAAATCAGTACCGAATGACAATATGGGGGATAGAGTCTCAAAGAATCCATCACTGAATAGGGTCTTAATTGTAAAACAAATGCTCAGCTCAGCATATGATTTCAGCAATGGTTTTTAATAACTATATTGATTGAACTTCAACTTTTCACCATGAAAGCTGAAACTGACAGTTTTGTGTAGTTCATTCTAACTCTGATTTTTATTTTTTAAATAAAAAAAATGTGCTGTTGATATAAGTACAGATAAGTGACAATTAATGGTGTTGATATCAGCAGGCACTATCAGCTTGGAAAAGGGGATTGAGAAGTATGATAGGAAATGGAAAACCTGAGGAGGCACATAAATGGGGGAATTAGAGCAGATGCTGAGAAAGAGAAAAAGGGGGAACAGGAAGAGAGAAGCCAAAGAGAAGCGTTTGGTGATCTTGATGGCTTCACTGGAACTCAATAGCTCTGCACATGTTCTGGTTAGAGACCATTGTATACCATGAGTCAGAAGCAACATTTGTATTTCCTGAATCCATTCAATTGTCTCTGGTAGTTAAGAACGGAACTCAGGGACCCACCTAAACTGGCTGGGAAAAGCTTCCAAAAGAGAAACAAGTAGCTTCAGAAAAGACAGACATAAGTTTATCTCAAAATTCCCTTTCCTCAATGGTGATAGTGGAAAGGTCAGTATACGTGTTAATAATAATGGTTTACACAATGATACACTTGTAGAGCACTGTTAATTTCACATATTTGTTCTACATCAGTTGCTTCACAACAGCAGCCTGGGGTAAGAAGTACAGCCATGATTCTTATCTTCAATTTACAGATGAAAAACAAAGACAAAATGCTTCAAGAAATTTAAATAATTTGTCCAAGCTCCTGGAAGGAAGAGTGGGGGAACTGACACTGGAACTTAGGCATCCTGATTCCCAGAACCACGCTCTTTCCCTCACCTCTCTGGTCACTCCTAATCAATGGGCCACACTTGCACAATTTAAACCAGAAAACAAAGTACTTGGAATGACTTTGTAACTACTTCATATTATTCATCATTACAGATATGCAGACACCTTCTCATTATACATCTCATTACTCTTTTTGATCTGATTTTATCATTCCTTTTACTTTTTGGGTGTTGTATGGAAACAAATTTGACAATAAATTTCGTATTAAAAAAAATGTCATACTGCTGGTTTTCATAGGTGTGAAGATTAGAAAGTCCTTCCAGAAACTAAAGTTGGAGGCAGTAACTAAACGGGGCCTCAGTACCAGTTCTATGGCTTCATATTTGAGTAAGTCCATTAAATTCTCTGAATCCCTATTTTCCTTCTTGAAAAATAACAGTTTCAGATTTAGTGCTTCTCTGCACAAACACACACATTCTCCATTCGGTTGTTAATTAAGAAACATTATATTATTACATATCATGTATGTATTTATTCATATATTATTTATTAATTTTAACATCACTTAGCCTTCCACCAAAGTTTCTAGGAGTGTGCTTGTGCGCGGCACTGGCGTGTGCGAGACTCCTTTGTTTTTCAAACTATGGACCAATTTGAAAGCAAAAGTTACTGGTGGTCCAGTAACTTCACTGTGACTTGGGAGATTGTTAAAAATTCAGAGCCTCATGCCCCATCCCAGTTCTATTAAACCATAACCTGCATTTTAAACAAGACACTTGGTGATTTGCATGTACTTCAAAGTTTGAGAAATAATGCCATAGATCATAAGCTTCTAGGAAGAAGGAGAAACAAGACTTTGTATCTGTGTATATAACACGCAGTATGGTGTGATTTAAAAACCCATTTAAAGGCAAGTGTAATTTCTGCCTCTATCAAGATTTTTCAGAAGGTTAGAGTTGTAATGAAAATGTTCGATATTTTACTAATTTTTTATCACTTGCTTCACATTTTTGGGGGAAGTAATTGAAAAAGTTTAAATTTAGAATGATGATCAAAATCTCATCTTGTTCTGTCTTGAAAAATGGGAAGTCAAATAATGAACCAGTCTCACCAAATGCATGAAACCACATCCATGACAAAATTTGCCTAAGGTCACACAGTTAATGAGTGTTTTAGGAGTCTGATTCCAAAACCTAATCACATTCTATTGTAATGGGCAACTGACTTCTAGTTAACATCAGAAACATGTACAAGGAAAAGATCCATTATTGGTAGAAAAAGTATGGACCCAACTTTGGTTATTCATTAATCTATTCATTTTCTTTAAGTATTAGCAGTCATTAAGTGATTATTTTTCCAAGTTATACATTCTCCTGGAAGGGATGTGTATTTGTACTATATAAATCACTTTAATGTCTTCAAACCTGTAGTTTCACAACAAATTCCCAATAACATTAAGCATGAATGTTGGAGTAAAAATAACAGTTCTAATATTAAGCATCCCCAAACATTGAAGACTATTTTATAACCTTCTTTTAAAGTAAAAACAAGCAAAAAATAGTTCAATGCTACATATTAATAAATCATAGTGAATAATTATCTTCTTCAAGCTTAGTTTACTTATCAGTAAACCTAGCTGATACTTTTAAAATTCTGTGTCTTTAAAAACTTGGTGAAATTTCAAACATAAGCAATCTTATTGGTAAGAATGTGATAATTGTAGGGGACTTTAACACTACACTTACAACAATGGACAGATCATCTAGACAGAAAATCAATAAAGAAAGAGTGGCCCTGAATGATACACTGGACCAGATGCACTTGACAGATATATTTAGAACTTTTCATCTTAAAGCAACAGAATATATATTCTTCTGGAGTGCATATGGAACATTCTCCAAGTTAGATCACACACTGGGTCACAAAACAGCCCTCAATAAATATAAAAGAATTGAGATCATACCATGCACACTTTCAGATTATAATGCTATGAAACTTGAAATTAACCACAGGAAAAAGTTTAGAAAACCTCCAAATGCATGGAGGTTAAAGAATATCCTTCATGCTACTAAAGAACAAATGGGTCAATCAGGCAATTAAAGGAGAAATTTAAAAATATATGGAAACAAATGAAAATGAAAACACAACAATCCAAACCTTTTGGGAGGCAGCAAAGGAAGTCCAAAGAGGAAAATACATTGCAATCCAGGTGTATCTCAAGAAACAAGAAAAATCCCAAATACAAAATCTAACAGCACACCCAAAGGAAACAGAAGCAGAACAGCAAAGAAAGCCCAGCCCAGCAAAAGAAAAGAAATAATAAAGATCAGAGCAGAAATAAACAATAAAGAATCAAGGGGCGCCTGGGTGGCTCAGTCGGTTAAGCGTCCGACTTCAGCTCAGGTCACGACCTCGCAGTCCGTGAGTTCGAGCCCCGCGTCGGGCTCTAGGCTGATGGCTCGGAGCCTGGAGCCTGCTTCCGATTCTGTGTCTCCCTCTCTCTCTGCCCCTCCCCCGTTCATGCTCTGTCTCTCTCTGTCCCAAAAATAAATAAACGTTAAAAAAAAAAAAAAGAATCAAAAAAAAAAAAAAAAAAAGGAACAAAACAGTAGAGCAGATCAATGAATCTAAGAGCTGGCTTTTTGAAAAAATAAAAAAAACTGATAAACCCCTAGCCAGACTTCTCAAAAAGAAAAGAAAGAGGACCCAAATAGACAAAATCATGAATGAAAATGGAATTATTACAACCAATCCCTCAGATATACAAGCAATTATCAGAGAATACTATGAATAATTATATGCCAACAAACTGGATAACCTGGAAGAAATGGACAAATTCCTAAAACACCCACACACTACCAAAACTCAAATGGGAAGAAATAGAAAATTTGAACAGACCCATAACTAGCAAAGATATTGAATCGGTTATCAAAATCTCCCAACAAATAAGAGTCCTGGACCAGATGGCTTCCCTGGGGATTTCTACCAGACATTTAAAGCAGAGTTAATACCTATCCTTCTCAAGCTGTTTCAAAAAATTGAAATGGAAGGAAAACTTCCAACATTCTTCGAGGCCAGCATTACTTTGATTCCTAAACTAGACAGAGACTACACAAAAAGGAGAACTACAGGCTAATATCCTTAATGAACATGGATGCAAAAATTCTCAACAAGATACTAGCAAATCGAATTCAACAACATATAAAAATAAGTATTCACCATGATCAAGTGGGATTCATTCCTGGGCTGTAAGGCTGGTTCAGTATTTTCAAATCAATCAATGTGATACATCACATTAATAAAAGAAAGGGTAAGAACCATATGATCCTGTCAATAGATGCAGAAAAAGCATTTGACAAAATACAGCATTATTTCTTAATAAAAACCCTCAGGAAAGTTGGGATAGAAGGAGCATACTTAAACATCATAAAAACTATATATGAAAACGCCACAGTTAATATCATTTTCAATGGGGAGAAACTGAGAGCTTTCCCCTGAGATCAGGAACACGACAGGGATTTCCACTCTCACCATTGTAGTTTAACATAGTGTTGGAAGTCCTAGCATCAGCAATCAGACAATAAAATGAAATATAAGGCATCAAAATTGGCAAAGAAGAAGTTAAACTTTCACTTTTTGCAGACTACATGATACTCTACATGGAAAACTCAAAGACTCCAGCAAAAGACTCCTAGAACTGATACATGAATTCAGCAAAGTTCCAGGATAGAAAATCAATGTACAGAAATAAGTTGCATTTTTATACACCAATAATGAAGCAACAGAAAGACAAAGAAACTGATCCCATTTACAATTGCACCAAGAACCATAAAACACCTAGGAATAAACCTAACCAAACATGTGAAAGACTATATACTAAAAACTATAGAAAGCTTATGAAAAAAATTGAAGAAAACACGAAGAAATGGAAAAACATTCCATGCTCATGGATTAGACGAATAAATATTGTTAAAATGTCAATACTACCCACAGCAATCTACACATTCAATGCAATCCCAATCAAAATTGCACTGGCATTCTTGTCAAAGTTAGAACAAACAATCCTAAAATTTGTGTGGAACCACAAAAGATCCCGAATAGCCAAAGTAATATTGAAGAAAAAAAACAAAGCGGGAGGCATCACAATCCCAGACTTTAACCTCTACTACAAAGCTGTAATCATCAAGACAGTATGGTTTGGGCACAAAAAGAGACACAGAGACCAATGGAATAGAATAGAGAACCCAGAATTGGACCCACAAATATATGGCCAACTAATCTTTGACAAAGCAGGAAAGAGTGTCCAATGGAAAAAAGACAGTGTCTTTAGCAAATGGTGCTGGGAAAACTGGACAGCAACATGTAGAAGAATGAAACTAGACCATACACAAGAATAAACATACACAAGAATAAACTCAAAATGGATGAAAGACCTAAGTGTAAGATAGGAAACCATCAAAACACTAGAGAAGAAAGCAGGCAACAACCTCTTTGACCTCAGCTGAGGCAATTTCTTACTTGACACATCTTCAAAGGCAAAGGGGATTTAAAGCAAAAATGAACTATTGGGACCTCATCAAGATAAAAAGCTTCTGCACTGCAAAGAAAACAATCAACAAAACTAAAAGGCAACCAATGGAATGGGAAAATATATTTGCAAATGACATATTGGATAAAGGGCTAGTATCCAAAATCTCTAAAGAACTCACCAAGCTCCACACCTGAAAAACAAATAATCTAGTGAAGAAATGGGCAGAAGACATGAATAGATACTTTTCCTAAGAAGACATCCAGATGGCCAACAGAACCATGAAACGATGCTCAACGTCACTCATCATCAGGGGAATACAAATCAAAACCACACTGAGATATAACCTCACACTAGTCAGAGTGGCTAAAATGAACAAATTAGGCAACTATAGATGCTGGAGAGGATGTGGAGAAAGGGGAACCCTCTCGCACTGTTGGTGGGAGTGCAAACTGGTGCCACTGCTGTGGAAAACAGTATGGAGGTTCCTCAAAAAATTAAAAATAGAACTACCTATGACCCAGCAATAGCACTGCTAGGAATTTACACAAGGATTATGGGAGTGTTGATTCATAGGGGCACATGTACCCCAATGTTTATAGCAGCACTCTCAACAACAGCCAAATTATGGAAAGAGCCTAAATGTCCATCAACTGATGAATGGATAAAGAAGATATGGTTTATATACACAATGGAATACTACTTGGCAATGAGAAAGAATAAAATCATGCCATTTGTAGCAACATGGATGGGACTGGAGGGTATTACGCTGAGTGAAATAGTCAGACAGAGAAAGACAGATGTATTATGGTTTCACTCATATGTGGATCTTGAGAAACTTAACAGAAGACCGTGGGGGAAGGGAAGGGGAAAGAATTAGTCACAAACAGAGAGGGAAGGAGGCAAACCATAAGAAACTCAGATAACAAACTGAGGGTTGATGGAGGGTGGGGGAGAGGGGAAAGTGGGTGATGGGCATTCAGGAGGGCACTTGTTGGGATCAGCACTGGGTGTTGTATGCAAGCCAATTTGACAATAAATTATATTTAAAAATAAATAAAACTACACATTATTAAAATAATAAAATAAAAAAGAAACTTTTGAAATTTGATTACTATTTAAATGACTACTCTCTAAAGCAATATGTCACAGGTAAAGTTCCTGAGATTTATATTTGACCTAAGTCTTGTTTTATATTTCAATTATTTATGTATTTCTGTCCCTCCTCTTAAAAAAATAATTGTAATTGAAGGCAGTTTATAGTGATAAATCCATAAAGCAACAAGCATAGACTTGTCTATGTCTGTAACATTGTTTCAATTATTATATTTTCCTCCAACTTTTTTATTTTGAAAAAAATTCAAGCCTACAAAATTACTACAATGAACATTCACGTTTTTTCACCTATTATGGATATTTTACCACATTTATTTTGTCACGTTTTCCCTCCTTTCTTCTGAATCATTCATGAGTTAGTTGCAGTCATCATGACATTTCATCTTTCAATAATTCAGTATGTATTGCATAAGACTATGACATTCTTTCATATAACCAGAGTAAAATTATAAAACTCAGGAAATTTAACATGGACATGATGCTATTATTTAATACATTATCCACATTAAAATTTCCAAATTTGTCACTGCTTATTTTCCAAATTTGGTTGCAATAAAAGGCTAAGCATTAAAACATTTGATTGGTCATGTTAATTTGTAAAAAATACAAGTGATCATGTATTACTGTGATTTGTTGACATTTTTCCTTAAGGATAATTGCACTTCTAGGGAAACTCCCATGTTTGACTGTACACTTACAATTTATATTTCCACAAAGTTGAGGTAAAAATCAACTCAACTAAATTTTTCTGGTACATAAATACACACACACATTTTCCCCCACTGAAATGAGCATGTTTGGACATTTTTGGTGTGTACACACATTAAAATTGGTTGAAGATGAAAACTTGAAACTTGGCAAGTCTATAAGAAAATAAGACCAGGGTTAGAAGAAAAACTCTTACATATTTAAGTGACATGAAAGATTAGAATTATGAGTATGGAAAATTGAAATAAAACATTGTCTATCTCCATGGTCATTCTTACCAGTGATTTCTGATTGGGTGGCCCAAAGTCAAGATGAAGTTAAAGAACTTAATGTAACATGCAAATCAATCCAATGTTTATGACTGAAACAAATCAAGCAGTTCCAAAGTAAAGAATTTAGTGGTGATTTTAATTTGGCCACAGTTTGCATTTCTGTTCCTGTTTTCATAGATATGTATGCAATTGGCCTTTCCCTTGGACTTTCTCTCCTGGGTACTCTCTATTTGCCCTCAGAAATATTATTCTTTCAGTATATATTATGGCCCTCCAGATGTACTGTTTCCTTTGAATGTTCAAAAAAAAAAATAGAGAACTATGAGCACTCTTCAGAGAATAGAGAATAAGTCTATCTTTCTTCCTCCCTGGGATGGTCTAGAATAATTTGTCTTGTCACAGGAGATATAGCACATACTGTGCAGGTGGGTTGCCCAATGGATTTATTCACAATAACTCGGAGGAAACAAATCAAGTCTGTGTTGCTAATGTATACCATGCATTATCGAATGTAAGAATGTAACAATAGGTATTACTCTGGTCCAGTCTCATTGGAATACCAAAGTTTAAGTTTTCTAACTTTAGTCTTAAGTGTGGATAGTTTAGGCTTATATTTTATTTTCATATGTGTAGATAAATGTAACCAAATCTTTACGTCTGAATTTTAGAGAGTCACATGGTGTATATTTTTAAAATGCAATGAATACAACATGGGCATGATAAATTCTGTTTTTTTTTTTATTTTTTTTATTGTTTATTTATTGTTGAGAGAGAGAGAGACAGAGTATGATTGGGGGAGAGGCAGAGAGAGAAGGAGACACAGAATGTGAAGCAGGCTCTAGGCTCTGAGCTCTCAGCACAGAGCTAGGTACGGGGCTTGAACTCACAAGCTGTGAGATCGTGACCTGAGCTGAAGTCGGATGGCTAACCAACTGAGTCACCCAGGAACCCCATAAATTCTGTATTTTTTTTTAAAGTATTTTTAAAAATATTTTTTTATGTTTATTTTTGACAGAGAGAGAGAGACAGAGCAATAGCTGGGGAGGGGCAGAGAGAGAGAGGGAGACACAGAATTTGAAACTGGCTCCAGGCTCTGAGCTGTCAGCACAGACCGGGACGCAGGGCTTGAACTCACAGAGCGCGAGATCTTGACCTGAGCCGAACTCAGACGCTCAACCGACTGAGCCACCCAGGTGCCCCTAAATTCTGTATTTTAAAGAACCTGTGCCCTGAGTTTGGAGATTTCTTGATCAGGTGATAATTTTTTAACATCTAAAATGCTGTTAAAATAGCATCTTTTATTTTTCTTTAAAAATAATAGTTTACTTTTTAAGTTACCAAAGTTTAAAAGTTTGAATTGCAAAAGACCTCAGCATTCTTTTTGTCTTTTATTTTTTGGCACTTGATGGAGCAAAGTAAGTACTCTACCTCATTCCACAATAGTTTTGCAATTCATCTGAGTGAACTAAGAAGAGGACACATGGAAGACAGAAAATTGGCAATATCATTTTCTAGCACTATAACTTTGAGGGAGTTACCTTGTCCTGATATGCCTCAGTTCCCTCATCTGTAAAATGGGAATAAATTATCTACCTTATGAAGTGATCAAAGAAGTAAATGAGATAATGCTATGACACATCAACAAAAATAAATGACCAATAAATGGTAGGAATTTATATTGTTATTATTTTTTATCATTATTACATTGTGTTTTTTCCCCCACTAATATTAGAGGAAATGTTTACAAAATTATCAAGACACCATCACCATTCTAACTGGATGACAGGAACCACTCTCTTTAAAATAAAATGGGACTTCTAGGTACAAAAATGTAAAGGGATTAACAAGTCATCTCTATAAAAAACAACTATAAAACAAAGTTTTTGGATGAAAATATAAAAGAAAACAGCCAATTGATAAGGAATTATTAGTAAAAAGTTTTACTTTTTAGTAAAAAGTTTTACTGAACAATGATAGTTGGTGGTGTTAATGTCTGGGGTTCCTTCCATTCCGCCCATTTCCTCCCACCTCCACTCCCACAGTTTGGTCAGCATGATAGTTTTGCTAGGGCAGGGCTGTCTGTTAAAATCAGCAGCTTTACTTAAATTGAGAAATTCATGCCTAAAGAATTATTAATAGAAGTAGCAAACTTGGTAGTAATTAAAGAAAAATGACTGCAGCTCTCCTATCTTAGGTTGGAGTTATACAAGGGCAAATGGCAGACTTTACGACTATCCAGAAATTTGACAAAGAAATCCTGAAAATGAGAGAGGCATAGAGGAGCTTGATAAACTCTTGACATACTACTGGTTGATTGGAAGGTTGCACATGGGTAGGGGAGACTTAAGAGGACCCAAGATCTCCACATGTCTCTGGATGTCTACAAGTCTATGCATATGTGGGGGAGAATTGGAAGGATGCAGTGAAGAGTAAATGTTAGGACATAATTGAAAATTGCCTGACCTTTGCATGCACTCCCTAACACACACACACACAGAGTGTGGAACCCTTACTAACTTGAAGTGTTTGAGCACAAATTTGAGCCAAGCAGAGACTTAAGTAAGTAGACACAGTGGCAGTCCTTAGGAAGCTAGGCTAAACACTAAAAATATGGATGAAATAACTGAGCAGAGATATCAACAGCTGCACAGTACAATAGAGACAGAGTCTGCAGATTAAGCCCAGGAAAATTACTTACAAACCAATATATAAACAAACAGAAAAAAAAAAAAATAGCTCTGGGAGAAGGGGGGATCAAAATCCAGAGTTACTGCAATACATTAAGGTCTTCAGTTGTCAACAAAAATTCTGGGATATGCAAAGAAAACAGAAAGAAAATGTGTATTATACTCAGAAAAAAAATGCAACCAATACAAATTGTTTCTGAATGAGCCTACATACTGAATTTACAGGCAAAGACTTCAAAGAAGTTAGGACAAAAACAATCAAAGAATAAAATGTTTCAAGAATTATTGGAAAATATAACACTGAATAATTAAATTGGAATTATAAATAAAAGAAAAAATAACTTATTAAAAATAAATAGAAATTCTTGTGTTGAAAGATACAGTAACAAAGATCAGAATTCACAACATGGACTCAATAGAAGATGAGGAATAGAAGAAGAAGGAATCAGTGATCCTAAAGAGATATCAATAGGGGCGCCTGGGTGGCGCAGTCGGTTAAACGTCCGACTTCAGCCAGGTCACGATCTCGCGGTCCGTGAGTTCGAGCCCCGCGTCGGGCTCTGGGCTGATGGCTCAGAGCCTGGAGCCTGTTTCCGATTCTGTGTCTCCCTCTCTCTCTGCCCCTCCCCCGTTCATGCTCTGTCTCTCTCTGTCCCAAAAATAAATAAACGTTGGAAAAAAAAAATAAAAAAAATAAAAATAAAGAGATATCAATAGAAAAAATTCAATCTAAAGAATAGAAAGTAAAGAGATTGAAGAAAAATGAATAACTTCAGAGACCTGTGAGATAATATTAGGACAGCCAACATATATGCAATGTGAATCCCCGAAGGAAAAGAGCAAAGGAAAGGAACATAATGGCTGAAATTTTTTTTGATTTTGTTGAAAAAAAGAAAATCAGCTTCAAGAAGCTAAAGAAATCAGAATAGGACAAACATGAAGAGATTCTATCTTAGAAACATCACGGTCACACTGTAGAAATCTAAAGATAAAGAAAAATAGTATTGAAAGCAGGAAGAGAAGAATAACTCATTGCATATTGGGGAACAATAGTGTAATTAATGGATGACTTCTCATTGAAACAATAGGGGCCAGAAGGCAGTGGAATCGAGTATTCAAAGTGTTGAAAAAAACTGCCAAGAATTCCATATTCAGCAAAGATATCTTTGAAAAATTAAGATTAGGGGCGCCTGGGTGGCTCAGTCGGTTGAGTGTCCGACTTCAGCTCAGGTCATGATCTCGCAGTGAGTCCGAGCCCCTGCATCCAGCTCTGTGCTGACACCTCAGAGCCTGGAGCCTGTTTCAGATTCTGTGTCTCCCTCTCTCTCTCTGCCCCTCCCCTGCTCATGCTCTGTCTCTGTCTCAAAAATAAACATTAAAAAAATAAAAAAAAGAAAGAAAAATTAAGATTAAATAAAGATATTCCAACGCACACAAAGACTAAGATGCTTGTTGCTAGCAGAATTGCACTACAAGAAATACTAAAGGAATTTCATCAGGCTGAAAGGAAACGACACCAAGGGATAATTAAGAAAGTACAGGAAGAAATGAAGACACTAAATGGAAAACTGAAATTATTCAAGGAATGTTCTTCAATTACTATGGAGTTAAATTAGAAATTAACATCAACAAAATTTAGAAAATACGTAAACTTGTAGAGGTTAAACAAAACACTTTTAAATAACCCATGGGGCAAAGAAACATAAAAAAAAGAAATTAAAAACATTTTTAACTGAATGAAAATGAAAGTACAACGTACTAAAAACTTATGGGAGGCAGGTAGTGTTTGGAGGATAGTTTATGGCTACAAATGCCTATATTAGGTAAGAAGAAAAGTCTTAAAACAGTAATCTAAGCATCCATCTTAAGAAACTGGAAAAGGAAGAGCAATTGCACTCAAAACAAGCAGAAAGAAGAAAATAATATTGAATAGAATGAAATCAACGGTATATAAAAGGGGAAAACAATAGAGAAAATTTATGAAGCATAAAGGCATTTTTTTGGAAATATCAACAAAACTGAAAAACCTTTAGATTGACCAAGAAAAAAAGAGAGAGACTAATTTTTAAAATCAGAACTAATGGAGCACCTGGGTGGCTCAGTCAGTTGAGCGTCCGACTTCGGCTCATTATCTCACACTCTGTGAGTTGGAGCCCCGTGTCAGGCTCTCTGCTGACCGCTCAGAGCCTGGAGCCTGCTTCACATTCTGTGTGTGTGTCTCTCTCTGCCCCTCCCCTGCTCATGCTCTGTCTCTCTCTGTCTCAAAAATAAATAAAAACATTAAAAAAAAAATTTTAAATCAGAACGAAAACAAGGGTTATCACTGCTAACCTATTAGAAATTTAAGGGCTTATATTTTGCCATAATTATATAAACCATGAATTACACATTTACATATAACAATATGTGTCATTATATATAATATAAAATATAGAATTGTGAACACTTTGAAAACAAATTATACAACTTATACAAAAAAAAGATAAACTCCTAGAAAGACAAAAATTACCAAAACTGACTCAAAAAGAAATAAAACATCTGAATAGGTGTATAAATTAAGCCGGTAATTACAAATCTTCACAGAAAGAGAAGCCAAAGGCAGATTGCTTTACTGGTTAATATCAAATTATCATTTTAAAATAAGCTATTTCAAAAAATGGAGGAAGAGAAAATACTCTCCAACTCATTCTATGACACTGGTATTATGTTGAAGCCAAAACCAAACAAATCACAAGAAAACAAAACTATGAACCAATATCCCTTGTGAACGTAGACACAAAAATTGTTGACAAATTATTAGCAAACTAAATTCACTTACCTGAAAAAAAAATGGAGAATACACCCTGACCAAGCGGAACTTAACCAAAGAATACAAGGTTGATTCAATTGTTCAGAATTCAATTAATGCAATAAATGATATAGGAAAAGGGCAAAACCATATGATCATCTCATTAAGTTCAGAAGAAGTTTTGAAAATTTAACATCCCTTCCAGATAAGACCTTTCAAGAAACTGAACAAAAACAGATTCCATCAACCTGAAATAGGGCATTTACAAAAACTGCCACAGTTAGCATAATACTTGATGAAAAACTGAATGCTTTTCCCCTCAGAACAGACAACTCAAGCAAACTAAGCAGACCTGAAGAGACATTTCACAAAAAAGATGTATGAATGCCCAGTAAAAATTGATGTTCAATTTCATTAGCTATTAAAGATATGCAAATTAAAACTACAGTGTGATTCTAAGAAAGCCCCAATAGAATGCCTATAATAAACAAGACAGACAATAGCAAATGCTGATGATGTGGACATGGAGAAAGTCAGACTCTACATTTCTAGTGGGAATGAAAAATGGAACAGTAACTTTGTAAAACATTCTGACAGTTTTGTAAAAAGCTAAAAATGGATTCTCCAGATGACCCAGGAATCCATTCCTAGGTGTCTACTTTGGAAAAATGAAAACATGGTCCTACAAAAAATGTGTATACAAATGTTCATAATAGCATTATTTTTAAAAGGCCATACTGGAAACAATCCAAATAGTCATCAAATGGTGAACAGAGAAACAATATGTGGTATCTTTGTGGAATAGAACTCTATCCATCAGTAAAGAGGAACAAACTATTGATAAACCCTACACCATGGATGAACCTCAGAAACATTATGCTGAGTGAAAAAAGCCAGTTACAAATACAAAAGAACACATATTTTATAATGCAATTTATATGAACTTTCCAGAAAGGGCAAATCTGTAGAGATAGAAAGCAGATCAGGGGTTGTCTGGAGCCAGGATGGAAATGGGAATTGACTCAAATCAGGAGCTTTTAAAGTGATGGAAATTGTTCTAAAACTTAATGTGGTTATGGATGAAAAACTACTAATTTATGAAAAAACATTGAATTGTATACTTTCAATGGATGGATTGTATGGTATGTAAATTATACCCCAATAAGGCTGTTAAAATTAAAGGAAAAGTGCTGCTAAAATCAAGAAAATGAATTAATTCCGGAAATGTATAATTAAAAAAATTATATGACACTGGTATTAACTTTTAGTTAAATAAAATAAGAATTAGATGTGGAGCTGAATTTAAATCTTGGTTCAATACATTTCTGTAAAAATCTGGTTAAATTACCATGGTTAAAGCTTATTTTCCTAATTGGTAAAATCAGGGATGTTAATGCCTACATTCCCATTTGAAATCATTGTTATGCAACTCAAATGAGAGAGGAGAGTTCCTAGTGAGCCGTAAAACTCTACACAAATGTTAATTATTATGATGATGATGATGACCTTCCCTATTAAAGAATCAGTTTTGAATAATCTGTTTTATTCTTTAGCTTAAAGCCTTCATGGTCATACAACATGCCATTTTCAGAAGCTTACTGACATCGCCTTTGTAATTCACTTTCCCCTCCTTCAAAGTAAATACTGCAGAATTTTCATTTAAAAAAAAAAGAAAAAAAACTTTATGAACATGATTTGATCATTCTACAGCACAACATGTAGTATAAATTTACAAGGTATGTGGTTGCAAATAATTAGCAAAGAGATAAAAAGGAAAATACCATGTATTTCATAAAAAATTGGGAGATAAAATGTAAATGCTCCACTTTCTTTGCCTTTGTAGTGATTACTAGGCTAAAAATCCACCCTTGTGCAACATATTCCTGAAGGCATCACTCCAGTGAATGTTCATAAACACATCAAAGGTAAAAAAAAAAAGTAAACAAATAACTAAAGCATTTTGAAACATCAATATGTTTTTATCAAGCCTTGAAAATCAAGTGAAGTATATTATTTACACATGAGAGGTTCTATTCCGAGTCTACATACATCTGGCATAGCTCATATTTTTCTTTAATTTAAATGAATAAGTGTTATAATGAGTGTCTTCCATTTAATTGCTCTATATTGGTAAGCTTCTGCCCTAAATTTAGAAAAATGTTTAGCAAGAATGAGACTCTCATTAAGGCACACTCTCCCTGCCCCATTCCCCATGCAGCTAAGGTAGGCTTATTGGTGGGCAATGAAGAGGGGAGGACAAAAGTTAGTCAGGCATACTGGTTATGATCACTTGGAGTTAGAGAGACTGGATTAAATCCTGGCCCTTCTACGTATTACCTGTTCATTTAGCCATTCTTTGACAGGCAATTATTAAGTATTTACTTCATGTCGACATTGTGCTAAGTTCTGTCAATGCAATGGGAAGTAAAAACGTATATTTATGATGTTATACTCAGGTAGTGGTCAGTTATTTGCTATTTTAGTCATTCTTTAATTTGGATATAAACATGAAAGAATACATTTTAATTGTGGAGATATTATTCAAATTAAGGAAAATATTTCATATGTGTGTTAAAACTATTCTTTCTAAACAAAAATACCATCATACTTTGCCATTTATCCCTGTTTTGCCATTTCAACTTTTGAACAGAAATAAAAACTCCAAGGAATCATACAGGATTGCAGAACTGAGATAACTCAAATTGTTTCTTCTACCTATAATTACTGTGCTATCATTGTTTAGAATTTACTATTTAAACTCAGAAGTATGTAGTATGATAGGAGTTGAGACAAACCTGTAACTGAGGTAAGCTGTAATGATTGTGAAACATTAAGAATTTACTCTCAAAAAAAAAAAATTTTTGTAGCTGAGTCCAGGTTTAGGGCTGGTAATGTAGTTGGGAGTTCTCCAAATTAACTTCCGCATAGAATATTATGCTTATGGAAAGAAATTTTTTTAATACTAATGGAAGCATATATAAATATTAAAACTCAGTAGCAATCACTTCTATTGTTAAGAACTTAGTCTAACAAAAGATGTATTCAAAAAGACATTGTTGGAGTGCCTGGGAGGCTCAGTTGGTTCAGTGTCTGACTTTGGCTGAGGTCACGATCTCACGGCTCATGAGTTCAAGTCGTGTGTTGGGCTCTGTGCAGGCAGCTCAGAGCCTGGACCCTGCTTCAGATTGTGTCTCTCCCTATCTCTCTGCCCTCTGCAGCTTGCACTCTCTCTCTCTCTCTCTCTCTCAAAATACAAACATTAAAAAATTTAAAAAATACATTGTTTAGAATTGCTGACACAAGGTACTAATAAAGAGCAGACTAGCATTTAGTGTGTATTATTACTGCTTTTAAGTTCTCTACAGAAAACCCATCCCCTTTATTGCTTCCACCTTGGAAGACTACTTCTACCAGGCTTTCCTTGGTACACCACAGATACAATAAGAGACTATACATCACAAAAGGAACTCAGTCACAAAGCATACTCCAGACACCTGAGAACACATGTTTAAGAATGCACAAAATATTTGATGAACCAGTGCTAGAAGAGCAAGGGAGTAATATGAAGGCAATTTGGAGAAATATGTATGCAAGACTATGTGGAGACTCATACATCATACTCAGGATTTTGATTTCATCCTAAAAACAACAGAAAGCCTCTGAAAGGTTTATTGGTGCAAAAATAAGAGTGGGTAGGGGCGCCTGGGTGGCGCAGTCGGTTAAGTGTCCGACTTCAGCCAGGTCACGATCTCGCGGTCCGTGGGTTTGAGCCCCGCATCAGGCTCTGGGCTGATGGCTCAGAGCCTGGAGCCTGTTTCCGATTCTGTGTCTCCCTCTCTCTCTGCCCCTCCCCCGTTCATGCTCTGTCTCTCTCTGTCCCAAAAATAAATAAACGTTGAAAAAAAAATTAAAAAAAAAGTGGGTAGTGAGAAGGTATTATAATCAGATAAACATTTTGAAAACTTTACTCCAGCTATAGAGAACAGATTGAATAGAAATCAGTGAAGGTCAAAGATTCTACAACACTGGTACAAGTAGAAGATAGGACTCTGGTGGTGACAGTTGAGTTAATACCAGGTGGTTCACGAAAAGAAGAACTTGTAAGAAGTAAGATCAAGATGGATTAGTGATATATATAATGTATATGGAGAGAGAGAGAGAGAGAGTTTGATTTGTTTCGAGGAATTGACACACAGTTATGGAAGCTAACAAATCCCAAGATCTTCAGTCAGGAAGCTGGAGATATAGCAGAGCCAATGATGTAGTTCCAGTCCAAAAGCTGGCCAGCTCAAGACCCAGAAGGAGCCCATGTTTTAGTACAAGTCCAAAGTCAGGGGGAGAAAACCCCAATGTCTCAGCTTAGTGAAGTCAGGCAGCCAGAAATTCCCCCTTACTCATGGGAGGGTCAGTCTTTTTGTTCTATTCAGACCTTCAAATGATTGAGTGGGGCCCATCCTCATTAGGGAAGGCACTCTGCTTTAGTCAGACTATAGATTCAAATGTTAAACTCATCCAAAAACACCCTCATTGATATATCAGAATAATGTTTCGCAAACATCTGGGCACTCCGTGGCCCAGTCAAGTTGACACATTAAAATTAACCATCACACGAACATAGGGCTGAGGGAGGGGGAAGTGTTTAGCAAGATGTCTATATTTCTATTTTGGACAATCTGGAGGCTAGTGGTTGTATTCACTAAGCTAGGAACACCAGAAAAGCACCAGATTTTAGGTCAAAGTCAGAAATTTTATTCTGAACTTGCTGAGTTTGAAGTGACTTAGCAACATCTAAGTGGGTCTATCAATGGATATATGGTCTAAGACTCAGAGGACAAATTGGGTTTAGAAAGAATTACATGGAAGTCAACAGCACATATAGATGTCAATGGAAGCCACTAGCACATGTAGACAGGAAAAGAAGGCAAAGGGTAAAGGCTAGAGAGAGGAGGCACCTGGGTGGCTCAATTAAGTCAGACTCTTGGTTTCAGCTCAGGTCATGATCTCATGATTCCTGAGATGGAGCTCCCCATTGGGCTCTGCGCTGACAGCAAGAAACCTGCTTGGAATTCTCTCTCTCTACTGTCTCTCTTTCTGCCCCTCCCCGCTCATGCACACGCACTCTTTCTCTCAAAATAAGTAAACTTAAAAAAATAAAAGGGTAGAGAGCCAAAGAAGAAGGCCAAAATCAATCCTTAGGAAATTCTGACATTTAATGACTAGATCAGGAGGATAATCCTGCAAACAGAACAGATCTCAGTCAGAAAAGTAGCAGACACACCATGGAGAGTGTTGTGTAATTGAGCTTACAGTAGGGTGAAGGGGGCAGGAGCTGAGGTGAGGTGTGCTGCTCCTGGAATATTCAGAAGGGGGAAATATCAACAATCGATGACGAACTAGAGAAAGTGTGTATAGAGAGCTTTTAGAAAAGTTTGAGAGCAGAGAAATAGGGTTATAGATTATAAGATTCTCAGGGATACAGTTGTAAAATTTTCCTTCCTTACTGAACGCAGTGAAATGAGCCACCTAATATAATCAGAGAGTAGCAAGATAACTCACCTAGTGCTCAATAAATATCTGTTGAATGAATACATCCTTGAATGTCTGACATCATTCTCTCTGGAAAACCATTCACAACTCTTGGCTTTACTATTCTTATTAGAAATGTTGGGCTATAAAATGCAATCCATTATACATAATGAATTGTAATAAATATTTATATATATCTCAACACATGTACCATATGATTAAAACTTTTGCATAAAACCTCCTGTGGTATCAAGTATCCAAAGCAAACTGTACACATAAACCACCGGGCTCAGGCAGATTCTGCATGTAATAGCATTCTCTTTATGAGGCCTCGTGGGATAAATGCCTCTCTTTTCTCTGCACAAAGAATAGACTTGTTTTATTGTTTAGAGGATGGGACTCCTACAACTGGCTGTGTTTTCTTCTTTGGTGCAAGGAAGCTCAGGGCTAAGCTGTGGTCCATTTGTATCAATCAGAGATAGGAAACTCAAGAGCATGATTTTGTCTACATATCTCATCCCTGTTTTCTTTTTTCCTTATCTTATTTTCTCATCACTCCAATTTTCTTAGTTGGTCTGAAAAAAGTCTTTTTGTGTTCTATGGATTTTTATAATATGTCCTTGTTTTTTTTTTCTTTCTATAACAGGGTACATATAATAAACAAATAATTTGGCAGTCTATACAGTTCAGAAGGATGTACCTATAAGTGCATTGCACTGTTTTGTTCCAGAATGCAGAGTTGGTTTTATTTCACTCCTGTAAATGGAACATTTGGCAAAGTGGTATGATTCAGACCTCAGGGTTTATTGCTAGAGATCATTTGATGGAAAGGCAGAAAGGGATTTACAGTTTTACTTTAAAGGGTGATTTTGCATGTGTGTGCATGTTCAGGCACACTCTCCCACCACGTGTGTGCAATTGTTAAATAAGCTTCTCTTTTTTGAGGATTGGAAGTGTATTTTTAATGAGCAAGAGACATTAAAGGGAATTTGGGGCCTCTCAGAAGCAAGAGAGTCACAACAAGCTTTCAATTAGGGGGATATCTGTTGGGAAAGAGGGGAATCTCCACCCAAAGTCAGTCGCTAATCATGCTCACCTGACACAGCAGCCAGACAGCCCCGTGCACTGGGAAAGGCTGCTTATTTCCTCCAATCTCAATCACATTGCATTAAGTGGCCACCTGGGTAATATGTGCATACACACCTGCTGACCTCCCCAGACGAACAAAACATACTGAAATCAAACTCCTAAAACAGACAGAAAGCAGATCCCCCCTTGGCCCAGAAGGGGAGACCGAACAAGCAAAGAAGAAAAGATCCAAGACTGGGAATACCTAATGAATTGTCAGGAAATCAGCATTAACTCAGGGACCTGTAGTTAACATGTTCCACTGTTCTTTAAACAGTGCATTTGAGAGACGCTTATCCTTGAAAAAAGATTCAGCCTTTTCACTTTCAGAACAACAGTATGTAATTTGAATCAGACCAAATAACAGCCTGATTTGTAAAGAGTGAGATTAAGCAGCATTGAATACATACAAACGTATGTGCATACACACATACGTACATAATTTTTTAATGATTTCTTTTAGCCTATTTTGTAATTGTATTGTACAGCTTCCTTTTTCTCAGTGCATGAACAGTTCTTTTCTTACAAAATGATGCTTAATTACATGCCAACAGTTGGGAAGGAATAGTATATATTTCACAAGTTGTAAAAGTATCAGACAAAGGGTAGTTTATAACACAGTACTATAGATCAAACTTTCTTGATGGATTGCATTACTGCAGCCACTTGCACTGTTATTTTTCATCATATTTATTGTTATTTTCTTTTCTTTTTTCAGGGCTGGTCTGTGGACAAACTTCAGAAATCTAAGAAGTTTCACCCAAAAAACCCACCCCAAAACAAACAAACACAAACAAAAAACATCCTAAGGACAAGATCTTTATTTCTGATGCTTTCTAAACACAGATGCATGCAGATACTTTCTGTTGCTTTATTGTGCTCTTCTCTGTAACACTCTAAAGTTAAGAAAGGATGAGAACAGTTATCTAGGGATATAAGATCAAGGAGAAATTACAGTTTGAATTATGAGCTTTCTAAATTTTGTTGTTAAAACTCAATCTAAGAATAAGCATTTTTTCCAGTTCACTCTGCCTATTTAGATATACACTTGCTGTTTTCAAGTTTTAGCCCAGCAAACTGGCTCAATTAAACATCCTGACTAATGAGAGCATTGTGTGCATTGAAGATGTTTTATGACATATGGAAATATTTTACTTTTTTCATACGTGGATTCACTTTACATATAACCACAGTTATAGTATTTTTTTTAAATCACATGTGTGTGTATATGTGTGTATAATGCTTCAGGGAAGGCAATGAGAATATTTTCCCTTAAATGTTAAGGAAGCAATGTATTTGAAATGAGGGAAAATATTGAAAACTTTAAAAATATCTGTCTTGGTCAAGTTTTTATAGTTGAATCAAAATGATTAATAACCTAGCTGAGCCTTCCCCTAAGCACTTATATGCAATTGATATGTTGGAATAAGAAAGAATACTAAAGCATGCTACAACAGAGCCTATAATTCTCAGCAAGCCTCTCTGTTTTCTGATGGAGATAATCAGTAAGTAGATCTCCAAGGCATCTATTAATCACTGTCAGTTTTGACTAAATGGAGGTTCTGATTGGCTGCTCAGGAATGGCCAGCTGCTAAAGGAAGCTAGAGAATCTGTGAAAACAAAATCTTTTTTTCCTTCACTGAAATAACTACTAGTTAAAGGTGCAAAACTTCTTTAAATGGAAAGAGAAAGGAGATAAATATAAAGAAATAACATGTATAGACTCACCAGCTAAGATATTAGTCTGTGAGCATTAGTAACACATATTTATTGCTGCATTTTTGAACAATGCAAAGGAAAACCAAAGTATGAAGAGTAGTATGTGTAATAAAACAGCATCTCACATCACAATAAATTGCCCTCTTGGGTGCACAGAATCATGGACTATATTTACATAACCCTGCGCGGATACTTGTGTAAGATGGGTCTTAGCAGGACTTTAAAATGTCAGTATCTATGTGGAAAGCTAGCACAGCTAAGGGAGCGTAATTTTGATTGTTGCCTTAATGTTTCTACTGTAGCTAGCTGACAATGTTAATATCTTCCTGCACTTAGCTATCTAGATATTAAGGCTTAAGTTCCACTTGCCAAACAAGTGGTTATTTTTTGCTAAATTTGGTTCCAGAGAACTAGGAGCTTTGAATCTAGAGATAAATGTTGGATACAGAAATATTTGATCTTTAATATTCAAATGATGCCAGTAACTCCCTCTGTCATTCATTCCATTCCTTCCTACATCTCCCTCCTAAAAACAACAACAACAACAACTTGTCCTAAAACTAATCAGTATGTCTATATCACCTGCATCTAAATGATACACGCTAAGACTCTTGAGATGTCTGAAATTAAAACCAAGTTATTTGCTCACTTATTCCTACTTTATGTATGTATGTAAGTATGTATGTATGTATTTACTTAATATCTCTGTGGATAAAAATTCCGTTGCCTGTGTTTTTTAGTCTTTATGCTTATTACACAAGTGAAGTTGTAAAATTGTAGTTTGGAAAACTAACAGCTAGACCTCTTTTATTGTGATAGAACAGACTAACTGGAGTCACTGCAGTGTGTGTGTGTGTGTGTGTGTGTGTGGGTGTGGGTGTGTGCGCATGTGTGTGTGTAGTGTGTGGTGGGAGTGCTTGTATGATCACTGAGCAAATAACTAGGAGGAGGAAGTAAGGTGAATATAAAGTATAAAAGTATAATAGAAATATACTGTATCTGGGCAATGATTCTATGTTAAAGTCTGAACTTGCTCATACAAACACACACAGAAGACTGTCTCATGACTGCTGTGCATATCTGCCTATCAGATTCACTTGAGTGGCTAGTTTAAAATACACTTCTTTCTGGATCCTTTGAATAAGAGCATATGGGTTTGAGGCTTGTGAACCTGTAACTTATTTGTTTGTCTGTCTGTCTGTCTGTTTGTTTGTTTGTTTGTTTGTTTTAGGGATACCGTAAGCTGGTGAGAGAGATACTGAGGGAGAGAGAGAATTCCAAGTAGGCTCCACACTCAGCATGGAGCCCAACACTGGGCCTGATCCATGACCCGAGCTGAAACCAAGAGTTGGATGTTCAACCAACTGAGCCACTCAGGCATTCCTGAATCCATATTTTAAAAGGTTATCATTTGGGGTGCCTGGGTGGTTCAGTTGGTTAAGCATCTGACTTTGGCTCAAGTCATGATTTTGCAGTCTGTGGGTTTAAGCCCCGCATCGGGCTCTGTACTGACAGCTCAGAGCCTGGAGCCTGCTTTGGATTCGGTGTCTCCCTCTCTCTCTGTCCCTCCCCAACTCATGCTCTGTCTGTCTCTCTCAAAAATAAACATTTTTTAAAAATTAAAATAAAACATTATCCTTTGACATTCTGATGTGGTAAATCCAGCCTGCTCTTGGAGAGCCACTGTTTTATTCAACTGATATGGGAACTTGGTAAAATTAAATAGTTCAAAGTGAATTACAATGGACAAAAGTGAGATGTGGATCTAAATCTGGACAAAGAAGTATATGAGGCATAATTAGAACAATAAAACAGAGAGTTGGCCAGAAACCAAGACAGATTAAAACCCAGTCTCTCTTTGCTATGGGGCAATCACTACTGTACTCATAAGAAGAGATTAGTAGTTCACATGAAATTCATACTGTAAACTGGCAGATAATTCATGGATAGTATACTATTTTCAATCCTCAATCCTCATGTTAACATATGCTTACAAACATGCATTTGTGCATTATTTTTATCAACTGATTATTTTCTCTATAATAAGTCCATAATTAAAATTGTTATAGGAATCTTTCTGAAGATGGGTGGACACACCAACTAATTTTCATCAGGACTAAGACCTTTTGAAAAACAATATCAGTAAGTGCATTCCTTACACAATGGTCCCTGAACAAGCAATATTCCTTTTGAATACTTTCATCTTATTGCTTACAACTATTTAAAATAATAGTATGGCTTAACAACTCTAAGCCTTTTTGAAATAATAATAAAACATAGGCAAGATTTACAATTGTTGTCAATCTCTTTGGTAGTCTGTTTTTAAACACATGGTACCTGCTGAGGAGGAATGAATGTCAGCACATGTAGCACATGCCGGATGAAGGAACACATTTCCAATTAGTCACTGAGTCCATTTCAACAACTCAGTGGGTCATATGTGATGTTAAGTCCTGCATTTTCAAGGAACACATTGTAAAATTTGGAAGATATAGTCTATATCTGAATCCTCCAATTGTTTTAATTAAAATCCTTTAAACTGCATTATACCATTTACATAGCTAAAAGACTGAACTGTTTATAAGTCATTATCATTTATAAAAAGAAGAGAGTCATTTTCCAAATTTGGAACAGTAGAAATATTTTAATTTTATTATTATGTCTACTATTTGTCTTAATAAGGCTCAGTCCCAGGGGTCTAAGATGCTATTAAATCCAGCACACTCTCCTCACTGTTATGATTCACTACCTTCTCAGAAAGGGAGTTCCTTAAGTCTATAGTGCTAAAAAGGATTAACATTGGCAAACTACCAGTCAAACACATTTAATTATTTCACTAATGCAAAAATTGTTCTTGATTTTTTTTTTCCCCGACAAGCAATGTTTCAGTCATGTTTTCATTGAACTCCTAAGAGTTGCTGAGCTTTCTGCTTGGTACAAGGGGAGGTAGTAAACAACAACAACAACAATAATCTAGTCCTCCATGGGATAGAAAGGGGAGTCATTTCTTAAGTACTTTCTGTGTGTCAAATTCACTGTCAAGTGCTTTCAGAACATTGCATTATTTTGTGTAATTTAGGATTTATTTAGGGAGGCAAATGCACCCTTCTAATAACCAGGGAGTCAAACAGGCTACTTGAATTTCACAGAATTGTTAGCCCCTTTCTCTTGTCTTAGCTTTTCACCACTTCAGCTCCCTAGACAGATGGATCCATGGAGGACTGTCCATCATTAGCAAACTCATTGACTCCTCACTTGTAATTTCAGAACTGATGATCTTCCTGGGGAAAGAAATTCTGAATGGCTCCTTGCTCCATTCCGCCTCATCATCCCAAACCCTGCTATTCAGTAAAGCATAGCATAAGTCAGCCAGCCACATGTGAAAGAGGACAGAACACATATTTCTTGAAATGTCTAATTTTTTTGAAATGTGAAAATACTTAGCTTTCATGAAATTTAGAAAAGCTGGATCACCTGAATGGGCCTTTGAAGCTATCTTTCATGACATAATTGCCATTTGCTTATGTTGTTGACAGTGGTGGTGAACGTGAACCCTGTGACTTGCTACGTTGCGTGTTTTACATTCCTTAAATACTTTAAGATGTCTTAAGAGTTCAAGAAATAAAAGGAGAGCAACCCTTCCTGTTCAGTCTTTTTATGACCATTTACATATTGGTTCTCTCTCAGCTTTCTGTCCTTGTCTATTTCTATACTCACACTACTGCTTCTCTGAGTAATCTCATCACCTCCCTAGCTCTGATTACTTCCTATGTGATGATGCAGCCAAAGCCTTCAACTCTAGGCTGAGGCTTTTTCTAGAGACTTACACACATATACACAACTGATTATTGGTCATCTCTCTAAGTGAAAGGGTGCTCCTATAACAGGGTGGTGTAGAATGGCAATTAGGAGATTGGGGAATGTATATTCCCCTCTCTATGATCTCCCAGGTTAAAAAATGCAAACGTCAGGAAGAAGAAAAAGTCAAAAGTGCATAAATTCACTTACATTAATTTCTGAAGCATAAGACTTAGTTGTATCTGTACTGACAATCAACAACAACAAAAGGCAAAATGAAGAAAAACAAAGCAAAAAAAAAAAACAAAAAACAAAAAACTACCACTACCATGTTTAGGCAACCTGTGCTCTTCAAGATATTTTTCATCTAATAAGGATGGTTACCTCTACATGGACATCCACAAAACTGCAAGTCAGCATGGAATATATCATGTCTAAGCCGAGAGCTTGGATGTCATTCTTAATGTTCCCTTTCCTTTCCCCATGTATCAAGGCACCAAGTCCTATTCCTCCTACCTCTAGAGATCTCTCATATCTCTTTCTTCCCTACCATTCTCACCATTAGAGAACAACTGCCTTAGTGCAAGTCCTACTCAGTGTGTCCAATGGACTAAAAACTAACCTCCTGCTTACAAGTTTGTCCCTATTGAATCCATTGTTATATGATAGAGTAATAATTATGTTTAAATTATTTTAAAGACTCTTTCCTTCTAAAGCCCTAACCCAAACTACTTAGAAGGACATAAAATCAACTTTGGACCTGGCCCTGGTATGGACTCCACCACTCACCTTGCCTCCTTTCATACCTCCTGGTCATTTCCAAGCTTCCAGCAGGCTCCTTAACATGATGCACCCCCTTTCATCATACTGTCTTAGCCCTGACTGGATCCTCTAACATCTTGTCCCTGCTGCCAGGTTTCACCTAATTGACTTCTACATGTCCTTCAAACTCATTTCAAATGTCACCAACTCTGGGAAGCCCTCCCTGAACAAAACCATCTAGATTGGTTTCCCTTTCTACAACCTGTGAGGTCATCTTATGCTTACTTCAATAAAAAATAGTATTAATAGTCATAATAGTAAAAGATAAGAGTTATTGAGTGAATTATGGGTTCCAGGCACTGTGATAAGCATTTTATAAATTTTGCCTTGTGCAGTTTCTAATACTTTACAGAGAATGTCTGCCAACTTGATGGTTTCTCCAATAAGATTCTAAACTCTAAAGAAGAAGGTTCTGTATCTTGATGAATGTTTCTTTTTCTCCAAGTCTAAATCAGAGCCTTGTTTATTGAATGATTGAATATTCTTTTTTTAATTTTTCTATTTTTATTTTTCTTAAAAATTTTTTTTTAACGCTTATTCATTTTTGAGACAGAGAGAAACAGAGCATGAATGGTGGAGGGTCAGAGAGAGAGAGGGAGACACAGAATCTGAAACAGGCTCCAGGCTCTGAGCTGTCAGCACAGAGACGGACGCGGGGCTCGAACTCACAGACCGCGAGATCATGACCTGAGCTAAAGTCAAATGCCCAACTGACTGAGCCACCCAGGCGCCCCAAATGATTGAATATTCTAAAAGTCTGTGACTGTTCTTTGTGAAATTCCCTGATTCTCTCTGCTAGAAACAACCACTTTCAAGTCTTAATTTCATTTTGATAGAATTTGCATTCCTTCCTTGATTATATTAAATACTTTCATATATATTGATATACTGATACACACACACACACACACACACACACACACACACACACACATAATTTGGCTGCCCTTCATTCATTCTATGCAGTTACTGAGTGACTCCTTCTTTAACATCGTTTCTTACAGTATCTCTCAGCAGCTTCCAAAGCCTTTGGAATTCAAAGTGTTTTTTTTTTAAGTTTATTTATTTTGTGATAGAGACAACAGGTGATGGACAGAGAGAGAGGGAGAGAGAGAACCCAAGCAGGCTCTGCACTGTGAAGTGAAGAGCTTGACATGGGACTCAATCTCAGAAACCATGAGATCATGACCTGAGACAAAATCCAGAGTCAGACACTTAAACAACTGAGCCACCCAGGTAACCCTGGAGTTCAAGTTCTAATGTCCATTTAAATACTCTCTTTCTGGTATTTAAAATTTTTTCAGTATTAACATTATCTAAGGTAGTAAACATTATTTGGAACCAGAAAATGAATAATAAATCAGATTAGATTTCTTTCTTTCAGAACATGGAATTTTGGTGTTTGAAGACAGCTATGCAACCACATCATCCAATTTCTCTCCCCCCCCACCTTTTTTAAAGGAGTAGACCAAGGTCCAGAGAGGTTTAATGATTTGTTCAAGGTTGTAGAGTGACTTAGTAGCTATATCTGAACCTGCTTTTAACACAGAAACATGACAAAATTATAATTTAGCAATTTTAAGCAACACTACCCTCCTTGTTCTAAGACTAAGTACTTCAATAGTGTTTTTTTTTTTTTTCTTTTACCGTAAAAAGACTCTAGGGTAACATGCAAATGATTACGTATTCCTTTGTTATAGCAAGCTTAAGTTTTGTTCTGAATGACTTCAAAAGCATTAGCTGTAGCCTACATAAGTGTATTCTATCATTGACACCAAAAACATGCGTCTCTGATTCACAGGGAAAGAATGAGCTGAGTCAGTTCTTTAATTCATGGGACTGATTTCCAATGAGCTAATGGATACCTGATATAGTTATCTTATCCTAATATATTTTTTTAAAGTGAATACAAAGTATTTTAATGCTTTTAACTGTAGGAATATTTGGCTCAGAGCCATCACCTGATGTGCTACTTCTAGATCTTTCAGCCAAGTCTATGTCTGTGCTTGATACACTGACATCAGAAAATTCCAGGGGGTTATAAAGAGATAAGAACTCGATACTTGGTAGCAGTTTGACCATCTGTAAGGAAAAAATAATTGATGCAAGCTTACTTCTACCATTAATGGTCAAAAGCTTTAAAGACTTTAAAAATAGTAAATCACAAACATAGGGTTCCTGTGGCAAGTTCTCTACCTCACTGTTATAGGCCTACGTATTTAGGTTTTGCATTTCATTTCAGGAGGGGAATGTTTCTTTGGCAGGTGAGGCAGGATTAGATTTTTATTATGTTAACAAAGGGATTGGAAAGGAGATGAAAGGAGCTTCAGATGGAAAGCTTAAGAAAGGTCAATGATTTTATTTCTTAGGTCTCCTTCCTCAAGGGAGGAAGAGAGAATTGGCTACAAATAAATTATTATAGACTGAGATGATAGGATAATATAGAAAAACGAATGGAGAGACAAAGCTTTTGGTGCCTAGGCCATTTAAGAAAAAAAAATGTATAATTAAGAGAAGACTCAACCCTTTAAATTGAGTTCCAACTTAAACTTATCCAAATCAGGCCCTACAGACACCAAGTCTAGCTGGTCCCTATCTTTAAAGTAAAATACTTTGAGAATTTAAAGTGTTGGCAAATAATAGATGTTTAAAATATCATCAAAAGAGAAAGTCTGTCTATTCTTCTTCATGCCCTTACAATCCTACTGGGAGACTCTGGGGAAGCCTAGATAATGAATGCTCCTTTAACATAACCAGCTCTATCTTTACAGGAAGCCCTGGAGGAGAAGGCATCTGAGTCTACTGTTTGCTTCACTTGGGAAAATCCTAGCATTGGCAAATTGCATGAGGCTTAATGCTGTATGAAATGAGAAGCTGGAAAAAGATATTTTTCAAAAGCTGTTCCAAAGAACAGGGTAATCATTCTTACTCTGAGTAATTTAAGTCTTCTCCTTATAATCACTCCCTTTCTTTCCAAAAAGTGGGTAAATAGTTGCCCTTTGGGGTTCCACCACCAACTTGAATAATGATGCACAATCTTTGTGTCTCCAAATATTACTGGCAGCCTCACTACATGATGTGAATCTTGAACCTTTGTTTCCTCTCAAAGCTGTAAGATAGAGCTTTGGTGGGGGCCAAGCTCTTGGCTACATGGTCTGACATTCACTCCATCAATTCTCAGAGAGATGTTTGTTGTTCCCTCTGCTTCTGACAGAAGGAATGACAGAAGGCTTCTTCAAATCAATTGATGGAAGGTTGAGAGAAAGAAAAGTTTCATATAATTTCTGAGCTATCGAATCCGTATTGTGTAAGACAAACAATTTAGTGTTTCGGATACGTGGCAATTATAATTGGCTTAGTTTTCAGTAGTTCATCTCTAAGACAGTCTTGCTTTGAGGAACTGAAAAGCTCAAGTGACCCTTCACATGAAATAGAAACAATCACTGAGAGACAGAAATGAAAATGTTAAGCTTAACTTGCCTGTAGTAAAATATTGATAATCACATAACATTGGCTTAATTTCATGGGTCAGTTATAACACTGACTAATCCAGTTTTCTTATAAGACCTCTGCTGTAACCAATTTTTTGCTAGATATTCAAAGGATAAATGTTATGTGTTAAACATGAGACAGTTAAAAATGGTTTCTTGAACACAGTGTTCTTTGGGATCCACATTAATCTAAAGGAATGATAAATACATAATAAGAATGGGATTGGGCAATTTGAATTTTACTTACTAATCTATTTTTATCAACTTAGCTAGTGAGAGTGGCACTTTTTGTTTGTTTTGGTAATAGGTAAGAAGTAAAATACTTGGATATATATTACATACATCACTGCTTTCCAATGAAAGATATTCCTCCCAATATCAGAGAATAGGGATGATGGTCTTTCTACTCTATCATAATTTATGGGCTACCTGAGGAAAACATAAATTAGCTATACTGTGTGGAGTAATATCTTAAAAAGTCCCCCCTCCAAAATTTGAGAAAGCCGCTATAACTTTACTGTAATTACCTTTTGCAGTAGTCAAGAAAGTACAGGATAAAACAGTCAAGACCATGCATGGAATTTACATTTAGTCACATACAGAGATGTGTTGAATTTAATTTAAGTTCATATCAGATTCTTTTTCTTACAGAGCCACATTTCAGAATCACAGTGAGCATGATACAAGTAAGCAGAGATTAGGTTTTGAAATTACCTATGGTCTGCATTTATAAACAGCCTTGTTCATGTAGAAAAAAAAACAAACACAATGGGTGACTACTACAGACAAGTTTCAATGTTCTTCCTTTCCATCTGCTTCTCCGTGTACCTCATAGTCTAGTATTTTTAGCAATATTTATCTCTCAACAAGACCCTGTGTCCTTCCAGCTCTATAGCTTTACCTGTGCTACTTTGAACTGTCCTTCTCCAACCTTGACTCCTCAACCTTGCTAATCAAACAAGACTCAAAGTACCAATATGTAAATGTTTGAACCTTGGCTCTTTCCTCTACTTTTCCTCAAAAGATTACACTTAAATAACTATTTTTGTTTTGTGTGGTTTGTTTTCTTTCTGTGTATTGTCTTAGAATACTGGGAGAGGAAAATTAAAGAACTATATTATGTTAACCTACTCTTTGATTCAAATGATGAGTACAGACCTAAGCATATATTTTCCACTGAAATTAAGTACAATCTGTTTTCATTAATTCATTTCCTGACTTCCCATTATATGCCCATTTTTGTGATGGACATACAGAACAAATAAAACTTAGCCTTATTAGAATATGCTTAGTTTATTTTTTGACAGAAAATGTGTACACATGCGTGTTCATGTGAATTGGAGAGGGAAACAGGGAGAGGGATACAGAGAATTTTAAGCAGCCGCCCTACCCAGAGTGAACCCCATGAGGGGTTCAATCTCACGACCATGAGCCAAAATCAAGGGTCAGAATCTTAATCGACTGAATCACTCAGGCAACCCTAGAATATACTTAGTTTTTAAAAACGAAAAGTTTATATTTAATTTTATATGGTTCTCAACAAGTTCACAGTATAGAGGGGGAAGCAGACAAATGAACAATTTTAATAATATATCATATTGCAAAAGAGGAGGACATTCATAAGAATTAACAAAAGTCCAGGGTAATCAACGTGTTAATGCCAAGACACTATGATGTATTTGGATGAGAAATACATTAAAGATGAAGGATCTGTAGGAGTTGGTAACTGATTAGATTTTGGAAATGAGAGGGAGTGAAGGGAGCTAAGGAGGGAGAGAACAAAGAAATGAATTAAAAACACAGCTAGATTGCTGAGCTAGGTGAAAGATAGTGCCATTTACTAGGATATGTAATATAGGAGGTATAACATATATTATAATCACATAATAAATACAGCAGTCGTGCTGCCCAAATCTATCCCAATAACTCAATATCTAGGAATCTTCCCTGTTGATTCATAAGTATCCCTGAACTTGTGAGGATGTATGTCTTGATTTATAGTTTGGAAATACATTTACCATAATATTTAATATAGTGCATAAAGTATTTAGGTACATACTACCTCATAATTGCAAATTGGTAAAATGCTGCTATTTAATCTGACAGCATTTAAGTGGAGGACAAAAATGATCCTTCTTAGGGGACAACATCTCTCAGTTTAGAGTCCATTATGAATTTAAAAATATCAGTACCTTTACTCTGAAGATTCTAATCTCTTCCCAAGACACTGTCTTTGTGGACAAATTTTTAACAAAGCAAATTTGAGCTAAGCTTGCCTAAGCTTTCAGTAAAGACATTAGCTTAGTTAGCATATTAATTAAGACAAGTTCAAATGCCCTCTTCCCTCATTGTTATATAATTATTACGCACTCAACATTTGTCCAACATGGTTACATCACATAGAAGCTGTCTGTCTGAGGTTGCTGGTTCTCACAGTACTGCCCTAAAATTACTGAAGTATGTTAAGTATTCCTGGTCGTCATTTATTTTTTGAATATGTAATTGAATTTTGAGTGTACATTATATGATTAAGGATTTAGAATACTGCACGGTCTTTCAGAATCTCTTAATAGGTATAATAATGTTGCTACTGTACCTGGTGATGATTTAAGTTTATCTTTTATTGCCACTGGAACTCTTTCTCATCCTCTAAGAATGGAGATACTTTCCCTTACTGCCACTGATATTTATTTGAACAGCTCATTTAGGTTCTGTGTTCTTCACTGCTTGCAAGGAAGAAAATACCTAGAATATTTTTTAAGGCTCTGGAGACACTCAAAAGCCTTTTTAGATGGAGGTGGGGGAGTAAGTACATCAAGTGGATAGGCGGTTAGTTAAGTGAACAGATAGACTGATGCATACTTCTAACTTCATTTTGAAAGTTAAAAATTTCTGTAATATTCAAAAATGGTTCTATTATTTACTGGGACCAAGAAACATTTTTCCCTTCATCAAGAACTATGGAAATAAAATACATAGAATTAGTGAAGATAATACATTATATTGCCCTACTTCATCTATAATCTATGTATTTGCTTTTCTTCTGTGTATCTATGTATGTGCTATGATATATAAATAATAATACTAATATGCACCTGTTTATTTGCAATTATGTCTGCACAGCTAATCTTTCCAAATCTAATTAAAAGGCAATCTGGAAAAAAAAACGAGAATATTTCTTTTCTATGGCAAAGGATTGTGGAAGATAGCTAAGAATATTTTCATATTGCATTATAAATGCCCAAAAATTTGATTAGGTTAAATAGAAACTAAAGCAAACCAATATGATAAATACTGATAATATGGAGATTGAGGATCAGTTAGGTATGTACCCAATAATAGTTTTCCTAAACTTTTCATTCATTTTTTTAAAAAAATTTCTTCAGAAAAAATGTTATTTAACACGTATGTCTTTGAGCCTCTTCTATTTTAGTTTTGAATATATTTTATTGTCAAATTGGCTTACATACAACACCCAATGTTCATCCCAACAAGTGCTCTCCTCAATGCCCATCTCCCCCTCAACCCACCCTCAGTTTGTTCTCTGTATTTAAGAATCTCTTGTCATTTGCCTCCCTCCCTCTCTGCTTGTAACTATTTTTTCCCCTTCCCTTCCCCCATGGTGTTCTGTTAAGTTTCTCAAGATCCACATATGAGGGAAACCATAATACATCTGTCTTTCTCTGACTGACTTATTTCACTCAGCATAATACCCTCCAGTTCCATCCACATTGCTGCAAATGACATGATTTTATTCTTTCTTATTGCCAAGTAGTATTCCATTGTATATATAAATCACATCTTCTCTATCCATTCATCAGTTGATGGGCATTTAGGCTCTTTCTATAATTTGGCTGTTGTTGAGAGCACTGCTATAAACATTGGGGTACAAGTGCCCCTATGCATCAGCACTCCTGTATCCCTTGGGTAAATTCTTAGTGGTGCTATTGCTGGGTCATAGGGTAGTTCTATTTTTATTTTTTTGAGGAACCTCCACACTGTTTTCCAGAGTGGCTATACCAGTTTGCATTTTTTGGGCCTCTTTTAAATATGGCAGCAAAAAAAAAATCAGAATAGTTTAAAGTATTAGAGTTTTAAACTTAGATCGATTCTGTATTTGAGTAATTACAAATAGACTTGTAAAAAAAAGAGTATTGGATTTTTGTAAAGACAAAGGTTTTGGGGAATTACAAAGCCCAATATCCCACTCTCAGTCCATAAGAGCTGGAGCACTGAACTCAACCTCAGGCCATCTGCTTAGTCTCTTATATTTTATTTTGCCTCTGTTTCTTTTCCCCAAGAAAAATTTACTCCTCATAGGTATAGCCACTGACTATGAATCTCACTTACTTCTTTCCTTTTTTATAAAATGAGGGATATAATTCTTTACAGTGTTGTTGTGAAGACTGAGCTTAAATTTGAAAGAGTAAACTCAAAGTAATATATTAGTGAAGAGCAAGTGCAGACTTCTTATTGAACAGGTTATATCCAACACTTCAGTAGCTGACCTTGACTTAGGAAGGCCACTGACACCCCCAACAAGGATTTTTTTGAAACGGTGGTGGACCAGCTGGTTGGAGACCCTGTTCACTTTATGCTTGTCGACATTTCTTGACAATGAATACACTTCACTTCAATACCCCTTTTGGCACCATGCCTTGGACAGATCCTGCTGTCTCTTCACAAAACTACCACTGCAAAATACTAACAATAACAATAACATGATCCTGATGATTTCCATCAGCCAGCCCTATCTTAGTGACCAATTCTACTCCTAGTGTCAACATTCCTCATGCCAGTTTACACTGATTATAAGATTTAGTTCCAAGCAAACAAAACAAAACAAAACAAAACAAAACAAAACAAAACAAAACAAAATGAATACTAATAGACTGAAGGTATGGCTTTCAGCTTGAAGACTTAGACATTATCTTAGCACAGCAGTGGTCACTCATCAGGAACTCCTGATAAATCCATCTTGAGAGTGTCATTTGTAGAATTTTACCTGACCTGGCTGGGCTGCACGTGCCTTTTATGTTTTCTTTGTTCATAAACATCTCTGTTATGCTAAAATAAAATTTAAAACTAAAATAAAAGTCTGGTTACATTTTTCTATTTAAGCTTGTTAAATCAATCAGGAAGCATCTATTAAAAGATTTAACACCCAAAAAAAAGGATATGTGTACAATTATGAACAAAATAGTTATATATAACTTTAAATATATTGGTTAGGAAAAGAGAGCTGTATTTAGGTCCTGGCTCTGCTAATCCTGGCTGTGAGACCTTGGATAAGTAGCTTAACCTCACTTAACTTCTTTCCTTTTTTTATAAAATGAGGGAAATATTTCTTTACAGTGTTGTTGTGAAGACTGAGCTTAAATTTGAAAATGTAAATTCAAAGTAATATACTAGTGAAGACCAATAATATTTCATTTGGAAAAATAAATACAGCTAAAACAATTTTGAAGGAAAGCTACCTGTCAGTGAGTTAAGGTGAATGCTACAAATTGGACAAAGACCACAGCAAAAACAGGACTTGCTTAATTAACTGTTCAATAGGAAACAGATAATAAAGGTCTTAATTCAACTGGCTGTCATCACTTTGATCAATTGCTGAAATTAAAATCTGATGCCCACTTTCCCCATTGCTAATAATATATTTTATCAATATATTTCCTCCTGCAACTGTTAAGTTTAACTTCTTTCATACAGCTAGTCTAACATAGGTACAAGCTATCACTTCTGGCCCTAATCGTGCCTCCTGTTTATGGGACACAGCATTAGTGTTTCACCTGGTTGGTCACATGGACATTAAAACTTGATCTGGCACACAGAGGGCTGGTCACTAACCAGCCTCCATCAGCCACCTATACTTGCTGGTAGTGACGGGATCAAACACATTACTGAATGTAGTGAGGGACAAATCCTTCTCAGAGAAAAATGAAAATAACAGTGGTTACAAATTAACATTGAGGGAAGGCAAGAAGCAAGAAAATTCCATCCCTATTATTAGAAGATCTCCAATTTGATTGAGCACAATAACATACAACTGAAACAAAAAAAAATTTTTTAACGTTTATTTATTTTTGAGACAGAGAGAGACAGAGAATGAACAGGGGAGGGGCAGAGAGAGAGGGAGACACAGAATCTGAAACAGGCTGCAGGCTCTGAGCGATCAGCACAGAGCCTGACACAGGGCTCGAGCTCATGGTCCATGAGATCATGACCTGAGCCGAAGTCGGATGCTTAACCGACCAAGCTACCCAGGCGCCCCTGAAACAATTTTTTTAAAAGGAAAAAAAAAAAAGAAAATAATTTAGAAGTCAATGGTTTGGGATAACCCTGATTTTCTTTCCTTCCTTCCTTCTTCCTTCCTTCCTTCTTTCTTTTCTTTCTTTCTCTTTCTTTCTTTATTTCTCTTCTTCCTTCCTTTCTTTTTCTTTCTTTTCTTTTTCTTTCAAATTTAATTTTAGTGAGGTATAATTGACAACTAAAATTGTAAGCTATTTAAAGTGCACAACATGGTAACCCAACACAGGTAAACACTGTGAAAGGATTCTAGGTTAACATATCTATGACCTTAAGTATCCACTCCTTCTCTTTGATCCCCATCTTTGGTGAGAACATCTGTGTTCCAACTTCCCAGCAAACTTCAATCATGCAACACATTGTTATTAACCATGGTGACCATGTTTTATCTCATATTCTCACACCTTATTCATCTTATAACTGAAAGTCAGTAGTACCTTTTCACCAACCTCTCTCTATTTCCCTGACCCCAAGCTCATGGCAACCACTTAACCACTTTTCTACTCTCTATTTATGAGTTTGACATTTTTTTCCCCTACATATAAGTGATCTCCTTATGCTTGTCCTTGATCAATATGCATATTTAGATTCTGGGCATTAGCTTTATTATGAATAATTTGTCAGAGAGAGTTTAAAAAAATATTTTTCCCTCTTGGACTCTCACTGCCAGCTCTGTTACTTGTCCTTTTGTTCCTTTGCTTTTCTTTTTTCTGTATTTCCAGTTATTTCCTTCCTCTCCATGTTCACTGTTATATCACTTCAGTACCTAGTCATCCACAGCAATCCACCATGTGCATTAGAATCTACCTACAACACAGTTTTCATTATGATACTCTCTTGCAAAGGTATTAGTAACTGATTCAGATCCACGCTCCACATGCTGGCATTCAAATTCTGTTAGTTTACCTCGCTCTATCTTTCCAATTTGATCATGGTTACTTAGCAACATGATTCCACAATCTTATCTGTGCTGATGTTCATATATACCCCACTCATCTTTGTCTTTGTACATCTGGACATACTGTCCCATCCACCTGGACTGCAGTCTTCTTTCTTCAGCTAAGCAAACTTCTATATCTTCTTAAAGGTCTAGTTCAACCTATTCCCTTCAAGAAACCTTCTCCAAGTAAGCCAGTGAACAATTACAGGTTTATGTTAAAATTCTTAATTCCTATAATATTTTCTTCTCCTAGCCTAGAGATATTTCAGGGTTTCTCAAACTTGTTCCTTTAGGAGAGTACTCCTAGGTCATGTTCCTCTTGTAGAAAGAGCATGAGATAATGATTTAATTTATTCATACAAAACTAAGAATATACTTTCTAGCAAAAAGTGATTAAATATGTGTCTATTACACAATATAAAATAGTAACCAAGTGCATTTATGTGTTCAAGAAAAATATAAAATCAATATCATCAGCTAGCTATTCTTAAATTTTCACCAATATCACTTGCTTTTTGTTCCCTTATTTTGGTGTTAGTTTGTGCTCACTGTCAGAAAACTAAAAGAAGTTTTCAAGGATAAAGATAAATTAATTTTAAAAATTAAAAAAAAAAACTTACAAAGAAGAAATTTTCTTCCAAGGAAGCAGTGGAGTATAGTTTTTTGGGGTGCTATCTCCTCTTTGTGTCTTAAAGAACATCACTTAACCCATATGCAACTCAGGTCATTTATGGGGGTATTCAAACTGAATGTGAGAAAGGACTAAATCATGTCATTCATGGAAGGCCTTTGTCATATAGCATGAGCTTGGTTGTGATAGCTGATTGGCCATCAAGGGAAGTGCAAAGCTCACCCCTGACCACTCTTGCTTCTTCTAATTGTAAGAAGTGGAGTGCTACTGAAGGGCGATATTAACTGTGCCTTGTTTAAGGGCAAGAAACTAGGGAATGTGTTCTTTTTTTTAAATTTTGTTAAAATCCAAGTTTGTTAACATATAGTATAATAACGGTTTCAGGAGTAGAATTTGGTGATTCATCACTTACATATAACACCCAGTGCTCATCGCAATAAGTGCCCTCCTTAATGCTCATCACCCATTTAGCTCATCTTCCCACCCACCTTCCCTCCAGTAGCCCTCGGTTTGTTCTCTGTATTTAAGAGTCTCTTATGGTTTGCCTCCTTCTCTGTTTTTTTATCTTATTTTTCCTTCTCTTCCCCAGTGTTCATATGTTTTGTTTCTTAAATTCCACATATGAGTGTGTTCTTAACAGATCCCTAGTCTACTCCCTTCCAGGAGCCTAGAGAAGGCAAACTAGCTGAGGTCCTGCATAGACCTGTGTTTCATGCTCAGTGTCTGACACTTGGACTCTTTCTTTCTTTATCATTCTCTTTCTGCCTCAATCCTATCTTTTAGTCTGTCTCTATTGGTTTCTGTATTTCTCTCTCTAAATCTCTGTCTACTTATGTCTCTCTCTTCAGATCCATCTGTTTTCTTTCTTTCTTTCTTTCTTTCTTTCTTTCTTTCTTTCTTTCTTTCTCTTTCTTTCCTTTTTCCTATCTCTATTTCTCTCTTTACATGCCTGTTTCTTTTTTGTTTGTTTGTTTTTATGCATCTCTGTTTCTTTCTTTCTCTTATTCCCTTAATCCTTCTTTATTATACTACATCTGACTTTTCTTCTGTTACTCCCTAGTATACATGTGGATTTATTTTGTTTTATCTTTAAGTCAGTATGGTAAGATCTGAGTACTGGATTTGGCTTTAGAAAAAGTAACCAAGATGACTTTCAGCCTGTTAATATCCAAGGACATTCACCTTGCGCTGGCATAGGAAATGTTTTCCAGATGAACTCCTTAGAGTTCTGTGTTTTTTGTGATTTTGTTTGTGTTGGGTGGGTAGGTGGTATATATCTCAGCTGATAATCAATTTTCAGTTTGCTGTATGAACATATTCTGTATTCTTTCCATGAATCTCAAGAGGGTGCTGTGACAGGGCACAGCAGAAGCACCTTTGGCAAAATAATAATAATAATAGTTCATAGTTAAGGAAGAATTGTAATATGCCAGACACTATTTTAAGTGTTTTTCTTCTATTGACTTAACTAATCCTTACAACTACCTATGAGTTGAAAATTACTATTATCATTGACCAAGGATATGCACCAGGGAGTTCTGTCCAGACAGTATACCCAGAGAGACCAGGGTCATAACTACCATGACCATGGATCTTCAAAGGTATCATTGATTACCCTTAGTATCCATTGGGATTTTTTTTTCCTTTTTCTGGATAAAACGACGTAATATAGCTCTTACTTGATTGTGGCAATGGAACTTTTTGGAACTTACTTTAGAGAACACCTTTTTGGTGGCACAAAAATAAGCCATAAAATATGAATTATCTTATTAATAGGATTTATAATTTTTGTATCCTTCACAATTTCTGCTAGATTACATGCTACCTAATTATGGAATAAGTGACTCAAGGAACAGAAAAGGGTGGGTAAAGCAACAATTCTGAGATGTTTTTTGAAAGATAACAGATGACATGATAAAAGCAATTTGGGTCACAGAAAGATATGGTTGGCCAAGGCTTCCAGGGTGTGGATTATTTGTTTTTGCTTTTGTTTTCCCCCAACATGAGCACTATTTATAAGAATAGTGTAATAAGACTTGTTTCCACTTCCATAAAGAATAACTAATTGGTAAAATGTTAAGAAAGATATAAATAATTTGTGGTATTAAATGTTGTATTATTAAGACTAGACTTCACCCAGAAGTTATTTTCTTTTATTTATATGTAGACATCAATTCTACTCCTTGGGTCATAGCCTAACCTATGTGAAAAGCCTTAGTTGAAAAGCCAGTAAAAAATATGTATGGATTAGCCATAAATAATAATCACTTCTGTTTATACAACACCTTTGAAAAAGTCCCTAGAAGCTTGCTAACTTTTAAAATCATGCACCAGATTTCATATGCAAAACATCCTGTTAATATGATGTTGAGGTTACAAATTTAAATGCATCGAGGTCAGCAAATGAGAGAGGTATGGCTCTCATTATAACATTATCTTAACCCACATAAGCATGTTTTATTGTTTTGTTCTTAGAATTCTGTATTTGAGTTCAATAGCTACTAAAAATATTACAGCTATATAAGTATTTAGCATGAAAAAAACATAAACATTGTAGGATTATTTTCTTCTATCATTTGATATTTTGAAATATAGCATAAAATTGGTAGAATTTGAATTTTGATTTTGCTTAGAATTATAAACTACATGAAAATGATGATCCAGAAGGTGAATAGAAATTTTATCTGCTCACTTGCTTGATTTGATTTGCCCATTTCTTGTGTTCAAGAATGAATGGAGGCACTGAGGGAGGTTAGTGCAGGAACTAACATTTATTAATTCTTACCATGTTTGTGACACTTTTGGGTGCTTTGCCAATGTCAACTCACCAGACTTTCCAACAATTTTAAAAACCGGATATCAGTGTATCTATTTTAACAAGTGAGAAAACAGAGGCTCAGAAAGATTAAGTGACTTAGCGAATGTGAAACTATTAATGAAATTCAAATCTAAATTTGTTTGTTCCTAATGTTGTCCCCACTTTTTTCATTGGCTGGGATGGGGGAAGGAACCTGCTAAGCAGTTGTACCTACTGCCTGCCATTTCCTTCAATTAAGGCCTCTGTTTAGAAATTATGTCCATTGAGGAGACAGATTATAGAAAAAGAAAATGCTAGGAAAAAAATTTAAGCCCGAAGTTAAAAGTGCCGTAACATATTACTCACAATTGACATCTAACATTTTAATTTAGGAACATATGGAGAAGGGTATGTGAGTCCAGTTGAGGAGAAAGCTGTGGGGCAAGACCATCTGCTTATATGAACCAGTTCAGTCACCTTCTAAAAAAAAAAAAAAGCACAATGCAGTTTATCAAACAAGTCATTCTACTGGGGAAGGAAGGTTTTTTGATATATTAGAAACTCTCTTTGTAATGGAAACATATTTTCAGATGTCATAATATCACATACCATGATGTCACACTGTATTTATAAAACTGTATAACAAAGAAAAGATCCAATGTTTTCAATAAGCAGAATTCCCCAGAATACTACATACTCATTTGAAGTCACTAACAGAACCATGTTCTTTCAGAGCCAGAAATACTCTAAAAGCTATTCCTTTACCACTCTGAACCTTTTAGAAATGTGAAAACTGAGGCTAGAAGAGGTTAGTTGAATTAAGCTAAGAAGTGTCAGAGCCCAGACTAGAACCCAAGTTCACTTAGTCTACTTATTCAGATTTTATTGCCAGTTTCTGACCACAGCAAATATACTTTGGAAGGCAGCTTCATATTTCTAGCTTGCTTTTCAATAAACAATTATTTCAGAAAAGTTTTGATAGTTGGACCCTATGTTTAAAGGATACATTTTTGAGTATTGCAATAAACTGTTCATTTAGGAGAAGGAAGAGTGAATGAGTAAGTAAGAGATAGGATGAGAGACAGATAGGAGAGTGTAAGAGAGACAGAGGGTGATACACACACACACACACACACACACAGAGAGAGAGAGAGAGAGAGAGAGAGAGAGAGAATGTGTTGGTAAGATACCAATTATTTGAAATGCTTTCTCCACTGTCTGGTTTAACACATTTCTTTCCTTATTACAATTTGGGCCATTTCCATTTTTTCTTCCTTCCCACTGCTGGACTCTCCTATTTTGCTAGCTTTCTAAACATAGGAATGTGTCAAGGCTGAGTTTTCAATTTTTTTTTTTTTATTCTCTTTCCTCCTTGACTCTCAGGTAATCTAATCAAACCTCAATATCACCTATAGGCTATTAACTTCACATTTTTAACTTCAATCACTTAACTATTTACTAAAATCTAGTTCACATGGCTGGCAATATTATATTTCTATTTCATCTGGTGGTGATCTCAAATTTAGCATATCTCCAACCAAAAGCTTGATCTCCCACCTCTCATCTCTTATGTCTGTGTTCTTTGTTGACCCGAGTTGCTCAAACCAGAAATTTAAAATCATTCTTGACTACACTCTTTCTTTACCATATATCTAATTAGGAAATCCTATGTGATCTACTTTCACATTACACACAGGGTCAACTTCTCAGCACTTTTACCACAACACCCAAACCTAAGCTACCATCTTTTGTCTGGACCACAGCAAGAGTTACCTAAATGGTCCCCCTACTTTCTCTCCTGCACCCCTCACCCTATGGTTTACACATCAGCAAAAATGCTCTCCTGCTCCAAATCCTCTAATAGGTTTGTATCACTCTTGAAATAAATTCCAAAGTCCTTAACATGACAGCATTGCTTCCTTACCTCATTCAAGTCTTCTGAAAGGTTGTTCATGGATAGATGATAGATTGACAGACAGAGTACTCTTCTTTGCTTGACTATTACAGGTTATCTTATTTATCTATAATACATAACATTATTATATGTGTGTGTGTGTATATATATATATATATACACATATGTAATACACACACACATATATATATGTGTGTGTGTGTGTGTGTTTATGTATATATGTGTGTGTGTGCATAAATTGTCTGCTTCCTCACTAAAATGTGAGTTTCATGAGGTCAGGAACTACATTTGTTTTGTCCACTTCTACACACTAAGTATCAACCTAACAAATACTTGTTGAAGAAAGAGACTGATCATTAATATTTGTTCTTATATATCAAATTGCATGTAACTTAGAATACACAACTAAAAATTCAACACATCAATAAAAAACAAAGTATATAACATGTTAAAGTAAACAAAATATTCAATTTTATTAGCACTATCCTAGACAGTGGTGCCCAAGACTATTTTTTCTTGAATTAACCACATAATAAGTATTTTTTACCTTCATTATTAAACCATATCAAATAAATATAAATATTGGGCGGATATTTAACACATGCATATATACACATATCCCTAATTGTATCAAACCAAAAAGAAAAACTTGAATAAATGAAGCTTTCTTTGTCCCAAAGAATAGCTAAATAGTGATGATGGGGATCCTATATTTCAGGAAGCAGCAAGTAAAATAATCCAAAAGGTAAGCAATCAATCTATTTGAGGCCAAATTGTATCTTCAAAGAAAGGAAAGATATCCTTCATTTGGCTCTTAAAAGTGGTTCTTAAAAGTGAGAATTTCATAGAAGATTCAAGTCTGAGCCACCCAGGCACCCACAGAAGATTCAAACGTATGTGGAAGTGATCATATAGTGAAAGAAATAAAGTTTGGTGAAGGAAGAAATGGAAAGAAGAAAAGAAAGAAAGAAAGAAAGAAAGAAAGAAAGAAAGAAAGAAAGAAAGAAAGGAAGAGAAAGAAAGAAAGAAAAATAAAAGAAGAAAGGAAGGAAGGAAGGATGGAAGGAAGGAAAGGAATGGAAAGGAAGGAAGAAGGAAGGAAGGAAGGGAGGGAGGGAGGGAGGAAGGAAGAAATTAAAATAATTTTTTTTAATTTAATTTTTTCAAATTTACATCCAAATTAGTTAGCATATAGTGCAACAATGATTTCAGGAGCAGATTCCTTAATGCCCTTTATCCATTTAGCCCATCCCCCCACACCCCTTCCAGTAACCCTCTATTTGTCCTCCATATTTATGAGTCTCTTATGATTTGTCCCCCTCCCTGCTTTTATATTATTTTTGTTTCCCTTCCCTTATGTTCATCTTTTGCATTGTTGGTGGGAATGCAAGCTGGTGCAGGCACTCTGGAAAACAGTAAGGAGTTTCCTCAAAAAACTAAAAATAGGGGCGCCTGTGTGGCGCAGTCGGTTAAGCGTCCGACTTCAGCTAGGCCACGATCTCACGGTCCGTGAGTTCGAGCCCCGCGTCAGGCTCTGGGCTGATGGCTCGGAGCCTGGAGCCTGTTTCCGATTCTGTGTCTCCCTCTCTCTCTGCCCCTCCCCCGTTCATGCTCTGTCTCTCTTTGTCCCAAAAATAAATAAACGTTGAAAAAAAAAATTTTAAAAAACTAAAAATAGAACTACCCTATGACCCAGCAATTGCACTATTGGGTATTTATCCAAGGGATACAGGTGTGCTGTTTTAAATGGGCACATGCATCCCAATGTTGATAGCAGCTATCAACAATAGCCAAAGTATGGAAAGAGCCCAAATGTCCACTGATGGATGAATGGATAAAGAAGATGTTATACACACACACACACACACACACACACACACACACACACACACAATGGAGTATTACTCAGCAATCAAAAAGAATGAAATCTTGCCATTTGCAACTACATGGATGGAACTGGAGGGTATTATGATAAGTGAAATTAGTCAGAGAAAGATAAATATCATATGACTTCACTCATATGAAGACCTTGAGAAATAAAATAATTTTTAAAATTACATTTATCCACCCTGAATATGGTATAACCTGAAGTCCCAAAATTTATATAAGCAATACAGGTGTAAGCAAAAAGGAACCAAATTAGTCTCCACTGGTTTCCTCCACTCCAGAGCAGCTTTTAGTCAACATGAGGAGGTAGCTACTATACAACCATATCTGCAGCCTCGGATACCTATGGTTGTCTCTTGCTTCACTTGAATGACTTTACAATGTGGAGCAGTGAGTGATACTTTAGAATCAGTATTTTTTTCCTATAAAAATGTATGTTTTGGTTAGTGTAGGAGATGTGCAAGACTCTATGGAAGTTCATAATAGTGGTGATTAAGTAGTCTCCTGTGGTATATGTGTGCAAATGTGGGGGTGAGATGTACAGGTTTCAGAAATGTCCTTCTCAGAGGGAGGGTCTTTTAAGAGGAGAAGTGAAAACTGCCCAACTAAAAGGCACCAGTGGTATACTCAGGCTATGGAGAGCTGTTCCAATCAGATGAAACAGAGTGAACTCTAAAACTAACACACTTCTAGTTAGTATACAAAGAAGTCTTTGATTTCAGTCTTACTTGCTTTGCTTTCTGTTTTCTTGGGCATTTTGTTAACTGGTCAAAGTTTTTTCATTAACTATATGATGAGGATAAAAACAATGGCCTATAAGAGCCATGTTTAATATTAATTACAGAAATATAAGGAGTATTAATAAATAAATAACATAAACAACTTATGTAAGAAATACAAGTTATGCTAAAGAACTCTACCAAAGTTGATTATTAGTACTGAGGCAAAAGATAGTCAACCACACTCTTTCTCAGCTTCATCTTCTACAGACTTTGAAAAACTTATGTTCACTCTGGGCTGTTGTACTTTAAAGAGGATGTTGAAAAATTAGGCAGCATCTAAGGAAAGAGCAGTAAATTGATGAAGAAGACCCTTGTTAAAAGGCTAAAGGAGTTTGCATGATTTTGTCTGGGAAAGAGGTGGTTGAAGAAAGATATTGTAACTCTTTTCAAACATCTGAAGGGCTGTTAATAAGAAAATGTAGGCCCGTTGTTTCTTAGCTCCACTGAGGTCAGAATAAGAAAAAGTTGTCTCAGTTTGTTTGGACATTTGTGAGAGAGCCTTGAAAAGAAAGATTACTTCTAGATTCTTAGAGACAGGAGATAGGTTGTCTTTTTAACAGGAGATCTTGAGATATTAGACACTCAGATGTACCCCTTCAAGCTCTCGGACTCAGCAATTCTAGTATTATGCTTAAGGAGAGTTGGTAAAGGACGAGGGTGTGCTCATTTGGAACACAATCACCAGTGGAAATGTTCAGCTCTTAGGGACACGCAAGTGCCCTTTCCTGAGCTCCCTTTAAGGGTTTCTCTTGATTGTCAGCTTCCCCTGAGCCTTTTACAGAATGATGCTTTTCTCTGAAAGGCTATTTCTGCTCTTTATTGTCTTCCATAGAAGCTTATTTTCAAAACAAAAGGCAGAGACAAGAAATCTTTTAAATTCTTTATCACATTTTTAAACATCAGAACTTGAAATCTAAATTATGTGCCTTTTAATTAAAAAAAAAAGGAAAAGTTTTCACACACATCTAACTCCTAAAACATATATAGTGCTAACTCGTTAAATCATCTCAAATGTAACTGTCCTTTGCTGAAGAAAAAAAGAAATTCAAGCCTTAGACCTACATATAGCATTCATTTGCATATCTATGCATATACACACACACCTTATTTTACATTAAATCTGTCTCTATACTATTTATATTTATACCCATTTGCTATGTCCAAATATATTTGGCTATTTTTGAATTCTACAGAGTATTCTTCAGAAAGTATTCTTAAGTTATACTTGGTAAGACTTTGCAACAAAGCTGAATTATAGGGGAAATCCTATACAAATACCCAATCTTTCCAACAGCAATAAATTACAATGTCAGAAACATAAGGTGCTGACCTCCCAGTGTGAACAGTGTGGGGGGGTGAGTGATAGGGATAAAGCTCTTGATTAGAAATGTTTTTCTTGAAGAATAAAACATTTATGCAGGGAAACAGCCTTGAATAAAATCTATCACCTCCTGATGTTTATCCATATAAAGCACAAGATGATTTCTCTTCAAGGGAAGAAAAAAGAATAAGAAAACCTCACATTTTGGACCGATACTCAAAGTTATAAATGTTTAATGCATTTGATTACTACAATTTTATAGGGTTTTTCTTACTCTGAACAAATGATCTTTTATTTTTTTTAAAAAAGAAGCAAGTGAACAATCCTGAAAGTGGAAAAGCATTTTGTAATTTTAGAATACAGAAGTGACTAGTGGGTTATGTGCAAATTTCTTTGAAAAAAAACAGCACACTGCTTGAGTTGGATTGTATTTTGAAAAGTCAGGATCAAGGATTGAAGCTGTGTAGCATGCTTCACAATAGAGGAACAGCTATCAAGCTCCAGAACTCCACCAACCATGACAGAAGCAGAACATTCTGTCCCTGCCTCCCTCCTTCTAAAAATTCCTGATAAAATACTGTACACGTTGCAATAAGGGGGGGGGGAGCATTTTCACAGAAACTGAACCCACCATCGTCTTTCCCAGGTTTCTTAAGCTCTGAGATGATCTGGTTTAAAAAAAAAATACCAACGCCGGGGTGCCTAGGTGGCTCAGTTGGTTAAGTGTCTGACTTTGGCTCAGGTCATGATCTCATGGTTCATGGGTTCGAGCCTCATGTCAGGCTCTGCAATGGCAGTGCAGAGCCTGCTTGGGATTCTCTCTCTGTCTGTCTCCTACTTGCTTGAGTGTGTGCATGCACATGTTCTCTCTCTGTCTCAAAATAAATGAATAAATTTAAAAATAAAATAAAAATATCAATGTCCAGGCCCTAACAAGACAAATTATTTGTTTGGGGCCCAAACACTATTTTAAAGCCCTGCAGGTAATTCTTATGTGAAGCCAGGACTGAATACTACTTATGAGCCCCGTGGCACCCACTCGTGTGTCCTACTTTATTAATGACAGCAAGAATATTTTCAGTTATATAGGCTAACAATTTAAGCCCTGGCCGCCCATTCCTTCTTGGTTATCTCCAGCCCTTCTCTTCCTCAGTAATCTCTTGTCCACCTCCATAGTCAAGTCCTTCCTTTGACATAATAGCACTATGGTAATATTTTCTAATCTTGACACTCTCCTGGCTGGATCTTTTCACACGCAGGGATCTTCTGGAGATGTAACAGCCATCATTTTATTCCCTAAACATATCCCTCCAATCTTCTGTGGCTTTTTACTTCTTCAGGCAAATATTCAAATTTGTTAAACAGAGCATTCCAGGACCTCTGTAATCTGATCCAGATTCTTTTTCCAAGTTGAGAGAGCATCATTTAAAGGCAGTTTTTCAGAATTTCCTGAACACCTTAGTTAATCCTAATTTCTTGATTTTTCCTTTTGCCTGACTCTTTCTGTTTAGCCTAAATCAAACCCTGTCCATTCTATACTCTAGCTCAAGTATTCCTTCCTAAAGCATTTCTCAATGATGCAAGCAACTTCTCATTAATTCACTGTCATTATCAATTATTTTTAGCACCATTCAATTTGTCCAAGTGTGATCCCAATGCTATTCTAAGTTTTTCAAAGACAAGACATGTATCTCATCTATAGACCTGAGCCTTTGGTGCAGTGTCTCACACATAGTAGGTACTCAAAGCTCATTTGTTAAAGGAATGTAAAATGATTAAATGGCACAGAGCTACCATGATCTCATATCTCAGTGGCTTAATGCTGAGTATGCAAGTGCTGGGAAGTACTGTCTGGATTCCAGTGCCAGAAGTATATTTATGAGGACATATGGAGGACAAAACAGAAAGGGATGCTAAGGTCCAAAAAAGAAAAAAAAAATCATTCTCAAAAAAAGAATACCATTTTTAACCTTAGAGTGCATTTAGATTTTCAGAAGATCACACAGAAAAAGTGATGGAAAGTACAACTTCAGCATGGAACAACCATCACTTTTAAGCTCTTTCAAATGTAATCCTAATCAAAAGTTCCTTAAATTAAACTTTAATGTTTGCTCTAATTCAACACTGTTAGTGACCAAAATCCCTCTTTCCTGTTGATATTAAATGTGTTCTTTTGAATATGAGAGGGGTGTTAGGATTTGTTATCACACAAAATAAACGGACTTATTTGGGGACCCATGATGCCTCATTTCCTCTCCTTTTCTGCTTAGCACTTTTATCTCTGACTGAGCAAGGAAGATGTGGAGTCACAAATGTTTCCTGTACTTTTCTCTTATAATAATTTCTACTTATTTCCTAGAATGAATCTTGGTTCTGGTATAGCATTTAGTTAAACTTTGATTTGTAGGCTTTCCTTAAAATATTAGAGTGTACAATTTTCAGTATATGATAGCAGTGGGCCTTTTCTCCTCATCTCTGGCCATTTAGAATCAGTAATATGATGCTCCAGGAGCAGGGCCAGAAAACCAATCATGATACACTCACTCTTCATCTAGAGGAGACAGGAATGGTTGACCCAAGAATGGAGGCATAAACCCATGAGCTTTTCCTAATGATAGAAGAATTTCAGAAACAGGCATATGGTTGAATGGGAGTCAGTAAAATACAAAGGGAAGTATGCCGGCGCGCCTGGGTGGCGCAGTCGGTTAAGCGTCCGACTTCAGCCAGGTCACGATCTCGCGGTCCGTGAGTTTGAGCCCCGCGTCGGGCTCTGGGCTGATGGCTCAGAGCCTGGAGCCTGTTTCCGATTCTGTGTCTCCCTCTCTCTCTGCCCCTCCCCCATTCATGCTCTGTCTCTCTCTGTCCCAAAAATAAATAAACGTTGAAAAAAAAAAACAAAAACAAAGGGAAGTATGCCTAGTTATTTCAGGAAAAATTCTTTCTTACTTTTATGCAAGATTCAGAGAAGAGAAAGTCTCTCTCACTATCACCCACTAGACATGGCTGAGGAAGCATGGATTCTTAACTTCTACTAAAACCATCCCACAACCACAAGGTAACAGAGCTTGGGATGAAGCTAGTGTCTGAGAGGTGAGGTGGATCAGATTCTCCATTCTTCCTTCTGGTCTTCCTATTATGTGAGCCAATAAATTCTGTTTTAAGTTAGAGTTGAATTTTCTATTATTTATAGTCCCAGTTACCTTAAATGATATGGTGATCCTGACAACTACAGGCAGATACTAAAGGAAAGGCATAACTGATTACAAATGTCAAATTGGCTCATGAAGCCAAGATATATCTGCTTTAAAACTGACTTGTTTTGATAACGATTACTAACACAACAGTGGCTTTAGTACAGAAATGCCTTCATTCATTAATTTATCAAAAATTCATTGAGCACCCACTATGTGCAAGACACTGTAAAAGACTCCAGAAGAGGAACATTGAATAAATCCTCACAGATGCTATGAGCACCTGGAAGAAAAGCAGGGCAGTAAGGAAACACATAATACAGGAGCGAACCAATGGTTAGAGCTCAAAGAAGAGATCCTTGATAAATCCACTTTTACCCAAGATTGGATATGAGTAGAGAAGAACCAGGGAAGAGTGAGAACAGAGAAACGATACATACTAAGTCTTGGACAAAAGAGGGAATGTGGTATTTTTGAGAACTTGAAGAGCTGGGAGAAGACTAGTCCCAGGAAATCAAAGGTTTTGAGTGTCATGATAGGCATTTGGGCTTCATCTAATGTCTTGAAACATGACAAGTGCAAATACCAGGTGTAAATGTCAGATTAACACCATTCTAACCATTTTCATTGTGTAGCTGTTTAAAAGAAAGTCTGCATTTATATGTATGAAGTTGGGAATTCATTCTAATAAAAGAATCATATGAGTATATCCATGGGAAGGCAACTATATTTCCTTTCAAATCCTCCAGTAAGCTAGATGGATAGAGTTTCATGATCTTGAAGACTTTTGAGTGCTTTAAAATATTCAAAACAAATACTTGCTTCTACGACATGTAGATAAAGCCACTAAAGCATCCTCAGTTTTATAAAGTTAACCAGGGGCGCCTGGGTGGCGCAGTCGGTTAAGCGTCCGACTTCAGCCAGGTCACGATCTCGCGGTCCGTGAGTTCGAGCCCCGCGTCAGGCTCTGCGCTGATGGCTCAGAGCCTGGAGCCTGTTTCCGAGTCTGTGTCTCCCTCTCTCTCTGCCCCTCCCCCATTCATGCTCTGTCTCTCTCTGTCCCAAAAATAAATAAACGTTGAAAAAAAAAATTTTTTATAAAGTTAACCAAATTAGGGTTTGGAGGTGAAAACTTTATTCCAACAGTACTTACTGAGCACCTCATCTATAAAATGGTAAGCGTGCTTTACTACCTATTTTTTTCCTGGTTGTGTCATGCTTATGTTCACTTTTCTACTGTACATAATAGTTAACTTCATAGAAATCTTCAAATATTGTATGGTTTAACACATCTCTCAGGAATTAGATTCCATTTATTTAAAAATCCCCTTGAAATTTACAAGCTGTGGCCCAGGGGGCACACTACATAACTTCTCCAATCTTCAGTTTCCTTCTTTGTAAAATAGAGATAATATTAGTTCTATGTCAAGTATTTGTTCTTAGGATCAAACAAAATAATATTTATTGAACACTAAGCCTGGAATAGAGCAAGCACTCAGAAATATTAGTAATTAGTAGTAGTAGTTACAATTTTTAATCCTCAGTGCATTTAGAGATATCCATCCATATGGAGCAACAATGACATGGAAAGGTCACTGGGCTGCCCTGCCTTGGAATATCAGGTATGATCAGGAAGACAAGTGAAACTAGTAACAGAGATGCATGCCAGAACATTGGGCCTTGGAAAGGCAGCAGCATTGGTACATGAATCTGGGAAAATTCTGTCATGGGCACTCAGAAATCTGAAATTGAAGATTCAAACCGCAGTTGGAAGACAAAGGAAGATTCCAAGTATTGAAAACAAGAGTGGATCTGATATTGAAGTATTAGAGAAAATTTTCCAATTAGACTAGTTACATTTTAAAGATCTGGTAGCCTTGAGGCAGTAACTCAGTGTATAGGACAATTAAAGCTTGGCATAGACACTGGCTAAAGTCTGAAGACTGCTTTCTAGTTTAATCTTGACCCTCATAAGCTATTGATTATCATTTTTGTGATTAAGTTTCCCCAGCAGTAAAATGGGGGTCATTATATCTGGCTTGCCTACCACATTGCATTGTTTTGATATATAAGTGAAGTAGGTAATAGGTAAGAAAGTACTGTACTTGGAAAATTCTAAAGCACTATATCAAATTACAAATAAATTCATTCAGCAATATTTACTGAATCTCAATCCTGTTCCAGGTATTGCAATACAAAAAAAAAAAAAATATTCGATTGCTTTAAGGGACTTACTGCCTAGTAAGGAGTCAAATATGATCAATTATATTATATGCTATATAATATAATGAGATACCAGCTTTCACAAAGATATGCATAAGGCTCTGTAGAACCTAATGTATAAGGAAAACCCAAGCCTGCCCTGGAGAATTTAGGGAAGACTTCATAGAGGAGATAAAATATAAGCTGATATTTAATAGATGACTAGGAGCTTTACAGGTGGATGGGGAGGGAAAGATATTCCTGGGAGAAAGGGCAGAATGTACACAAAGCATAGTTGTATCTTCCTGGATTAAATAGAAACAAAAGTTGCAAGTAAATCAAGCCAAAGTTTCTGGGGCCTGCATTCTTTCCCAGTGTCCTCATGGTCATTTCAGTTGCAGAACATGTTGGAGATTGACTGACCAATCAAATCAAATGAGATAGTCCTCTCATTTGGCCCAGTTCGGTCATTCATTCAATTAGGTCAGACTAGCCTTGCACCTGCAGATACCACTGCTTCTATAGCCAACAGTGAGCACACTCTGCTGACTTGTGCCTAGCCAGGTTCTACATTTATCAAGGCAGCTTTTTTGCAATCGAGATTGAGGATATTAACAGAACATCCAATGTGGCTGATTGCATCATTTCTGCCCCATGGCTGAACAGAAGGTTTCAGTTTCCACTGCCTGTTAGGCTACTTAACCCTTCTAAGCAGAAATATTCAGATGAAGAAATCCAACTGTTACTATAATTTCGTAGATGTAAGACATCTGCATATGACTTCATGGCATCTGGCGCTGTTTGAAACACAGAACCCAGGGATAAAGTTTTAGTTTCTTTAAGTATACCATGTGACAGTTTAGGAAACATTCACTTACCATGGTAGGACCAAAACTCTGTTTCCAAACAAGGTGAGACAAAAAAGTATATATTCTGTGAAATAACTATATAACACTATATATAAAATGTACTGTGCAAGGAAAGGTCGAGTCAAATTTATACAATTTTAGATCATCTCTCTTTTTTACCAAGATGAGTTCTCACAAAGTATCTTTTACATTGACAAGTATAAAAGGAGACATTTTTGTTTCTTATTCACTTAGAAACTTGTATTGAACACCTGTTAGGTGCTAGCCATCTTGATGGAAAATGTGATAAAGGGATGAATGATGCCTTCAAGGGAGGCAAGATGCAAGTGAACAAATAACTACTTGGTGAGAACAAGTTATGTATTTGCACAGGTGTCATTTTCTTCATTTTCTTTGGAGAACCATTTAATGTGGTCTTGATGAGGTGGTCACTCTGGGTGCTCTGTCCCTCAAAACTCCTCACATTCAGGGATGGTGCATCATTCAGAGAGGCTTATAGGTACTATGTTGGGACCTTACCACCAAAACCATCTTCTTCAAAACAATAACCATAGCCAAGAGATGGGGAAAAGACTGAAGAAAGACATAGGGGAGGGGAAGGAGGGAGGAAGGAAACTAGAGAGAAACATTATGCTATCATTTGAGCTTTGTATTAAGTGTGCCTACACCCCTTTAAAAAAGATTTCTAATTATTAATTAATAACAAATTTGCTCTTTATTTTATTATTTTTCTTTTTTTTACTTTTATCTTATTTATTTTGAGAAAGAAAGAGAACACAAGCAGGTGAAGGGCAGAGGGAGGGAGGAGAGAGAGAATCCCAAGCAGGCTCCACACTGTCAGTGCAGAGCCTGATGCAGAGCTCCATTTCACGAATTGTGAGATCATGACCTAAGCTGAAATCAAGAGTTAGACACTTAAATGACTGAGCCACCCAGAAGCCCCAAAATTTGTTTATTTAATTGATATCTGAATGTGGTGTGTTACAAATGAAATACCTTAAAATCTAAAATTATCTTAACTGACGGGCAGCAAAGACAAGAATTCATCTCTCCTTTATGAGGACTTTTGTTATGTCCTAGTAAAGAAACTAATCTACACCTATTACATTTTAGAACTCAGGCTATCAAAGACAGAGCTTTGAAAAACTGGTACAAGCATTATTTAAAAGCAGTGTGGTATCATCCAGTAAAGTGAAAGAGATATGTATATTTTGTGAACAAGCAATTCAGTTGTTAGGAAATCACGTCTTTGCACAAAGCTCAGGATAAATACACAAAATATTTCCCAGCAACATTGTTTACAATAGATCCAAGCTAGAAACAACTGCTATCTACCAAGAGTAAAAGACATAAATAAATACACAGTGGAATACTATGCATCAATAAAAATGAATGAACTATAACTAAACAGCATGGTATAATCATAGTATCATAATATTTGGTGACAGAAGGCAAACACAAGAAATGCATAAAATATTATTCCCTTCCTTCACCATTAAAAAAAATCAAGCAAAACCGAAAGATATTATTTGGTGGTAGTTAGTAAGATAATAAAGAAAAACAAGGAAATGGGAAATCTAGGAGAGTAGTTACTTCTAATAGGGTTCAAGTGGCTTCAGTTAAGGTAGTGATACATGGAAGGCTTTGGGGTGCTAATAATATTTTTACCTTTTTTTTGAGCAGAGCATTTGCTTCATATTTATTCATAGAACTCTGTTAAGATATATGTTTTATGGAATTTTTGGATGTGTTTTACATTTCACAGTAAAAAAAAAATGCATAAAACAAAACAATGCATTATGACCAAATGGACTTAGCTCAAGGTTGCAAGAAAAAATTCAATCTAAAAATTCTATCACATTTCTTTATGACAAAAATTGATTACAAATTAAATGTATATTATCTCAATAGATATGTCCATAGGATTCTCTAAATTTCATCAGCATATATGATTTTAAAAAAAACACCTAGAAAAGTATGAAACTGAATAAAGGTTATGTACCAAAATCTACAATAAACATTATACTCTATGGGGAAAACTTAGATACTTTCCCTTTACAAATAGCAACAAGATATTCATTTTTATCACAACTGCTTAGTACAGAATTACTTGGATAATTCTGTAAGAAGAGCAAAATATCTATAGGATTGAACATAAATGTAAGAAAGGAGATAAAATTGTCAATACTGGTGGATGATAATGAACATCTATGTAGAAAACTCAGCACAATTAAATTCAGAGTATCATTTTTGTTTTACTGTTGGATACAAGGTCAACCTTCCAAAACCAAAAGCATTTTTTTCACATCAACAATACTCTGAGTGAAAATGTAATGTTGGTAGTAATAATATTGAAAAATATCTATAGATTTTAACTTAACAAAGAGTGTCAGATTTCAGTAGAGAAAAAATTATTTGCATAAATGGTGTGGGAAAAACATTTGGTCCTCTTATTTGGGATTATAAATAATAAAAGTTTTAATCCCTTGCAAATTAATATATAAACTCAATGTAATCAAAAGCAAAATTTCGTCTGAATGAATTTTAGAACTCAGTACAACCATTCTAAAATTTACATGGATGAGTAAAGACAACAAATAGCTTATTCTTCTTTGAAAAAGATCAAAGAGTAAATATTTTCTCTTTCAGATAATAAGATAAACATGATAATGAAAATAAAGGCTTTGGTTCAGAAACACCCTGAAATGAAATGGTCAAACCAAATAGTGAATTTATGAACAGATCTTTGAATATCTGGAAAGTCAATACTTGATAATCTGGCATAAAAAATCAATAGGACACAAATGAGATTTTTTAGTATATGGGATTGAGAAAATTGATTTTCTACATGTACAAAAAACTGGATCCCTATTGAAACTTATGTGCTGACATTTTTTTCATAATAGCAACATAAATTCAGTACTTAATGTGTATAGGCAGGTATTTAATTTTTAATTTTTTAATTTATTTTTTAAAATGTCTATTTATTTTGAGAGAGAGAGGAGGGGTGAAAGAGAGACAGGCGGAGAGGGTCAGAGAGAGAGAGAGAGAGAATACCAAGTAGTTTGCGTGCTCAGTGCAGAGCCCAACAATGCCTAGCTCGATCTCACAAAACGTGAGATCATAACATGAGCCAAATCAAGAATCAATGCCTAACCGAATGAGCTACCCAGGTGCCCCTAGGCAGGTCCTTTTTAAAGTGCCTTTAATATATTAGCTCATTCAATTCTCACAACCAAAGAGTCCATTAGTACTTTTGCCTCCATTTTGCATACAAAAACAGGTGTATAGAGATAAAGTTGTCCAAATTCACTCAGTATTTGAAGGAGTCACAATTGAGAATTCAGATAGTGTGGGTTGCAGTAAATCTTTGTGATCTAGATATGAGGAAGGGGACTTCTTAAACAATATCACAAAAGCACAAATACTAATGCAAAGAAATGAAGCATTTTATAAAATAAGAACTAAGTATATTTATCAACTGAATATTGAAAAGAACATTTCCTAATTAGATGGCAAATTGGGCCAGGAAATTCAATTCTCAGTGTCTAAAACTGACAAGATTTAAAATTAGACTAGCAAGGAATTCCTGCTAATCATAAAGTAAAAGATAGCAACTAGTTGAAAAAAATAAGCAAAGAATAAAGGATATTCAGGAAAGGAAAGGGAACCATCTCCCCCAAAACTTGTAATCATCAGTGATGCTCAAATTCATATAGTTAGAGAAATGGAAATTTAAACACTGACATCACTTTTTACTGATTGTATTGACAGAAATAAGAAAGCTTAATCATGACAAGTGCTGGCAGTAACATAAAAGCCCTCATTAAATTTCTTTAGATATTATAGACTGAGACAGACATTCTGGAGAACAATCTGGCAGTACTTTGGCAAATTCAGAATATGCACAGACTATGACCCAGCAATGCCACTCAAATGCAAAAGAGTTTGTATACATGGGTATTTATTTTTCAGGAGGTTGTCTGTATTAGTGAAGGGTTACAGGTTATCCACGTGTATGTGCTAGTTTCATAGTATAGAATACTATAAAGTCAGAGAGAGAATAAATAATGCACATACTACAATATGGATGAACTTTTAAATTAATGCTGAGTAAAAATAGTGAGAAACCGTGAGTTCTTGTATATTTTACAAGGATATGTACAGGTGCAACACATCAGAAGGATTGTCTATGGGTCGGGGAAGAGGAATGCAAGTGGGGAATGGAGATAAAAGGTAATAAATAAACGGATGCATGGATGAATAAAATCAACCCATGATGACAATATGCCATTCAATAAGGGGGTCTGATGAAGTCATACTCCTGTCCTTGAGTTCCATGAAAAAGAAAAAAAAAAAAAAACAAAAAAAAACAAGACCAACATGCATCCAGACTTTATGGAAACTATATTCTAAGGAAATAGATATTAAACTACTAATTACAACAGTGCATTTTAAATTACTATTTTGGTAAGTGCTATAACAGATGAAACCATAGGGTGTTATAAAAGGCATAAGAGAAAAATAGTATATATTAACCAAGTCATTAGATGAATATTTAAGTGATGTAAGAAATTGGACTAGGGGTTAGAGGGTCTCACAGTTTTAAAATTGAGGGGTATGGGAAGTTGCTATGAGATCAGTGTTTAACTAGAAATTCTTGACTCATTAGTATGTCTAATAACTTAATATATGTTATGAAATAATTTGAGCATGGATACTCTTGCTCACTCTCTAGGCTAGTGCTATGGGCTTACTGGCATGATTTACATGTTAAATAAAAGAGTGTAAAGCTTATCATCTGTACATCCATAGAACACTATGGCAGCCCTACACAGTGCAGTTGAAAATAGCATCTTTTCAAAACAGTGAGTCCTAGATAATCTTTCTATGTTTGAAGATGCATTCAGACTTGTGAAAAACTTCTGTAAAACCAGGGAAGGAGTCCATTTTCCAAAAGATTATAAAAGGTCAAGTATCTAAAAATTATTTTAGGAAACAGAAAGTTATTTTAAAAATGAGCATAAAATACAAGAATTCATGAATTCTTTGAAGCAGAGAAAAAATAAAAAGGAAGCAGCAATGGGCTATGAAAAATATAGAAATGGAGATTAAAAATTGCTATAAGAAGACATCATTACAGTAGCTAACTTAAACTCTATTGTGGAAGTGACAAAATTGCCATAACAAAAATTCAAATTAGTGAAGTCAAGAAAAATACTTTAGAAACTCTTGCAAAATAAACCTGGTAAATAGAAAACCCAGGTTTAACTTAAAATTTTCAGTTGTTTTTGAGAAAGAAAATAAAACAAAATAGAACTAAAACACATGGAAGAAAATAAAAAGATACAATAATGCAAATGGCTTATCTGAAAACATATTCCTAAGAAAGCCTTGAGAGTGCATTCTACATCAAAATAATAATAATAATAATAATAATAATGATAATTACAGAATCAATGGAAGATATTCTCTTACAATTTTTTTTCATTTTTTTTCAAAAGCTTAAAAGCATCTTCATAGAAACCCAGGTTATCAACAACAACAAAAACAAGTATTAGGCTGTCACCCTTTCTTTTTGCTAAAACTTTAAAATGTTAGAAGATTATGCTTAAAATTTATAGAATTTTTTCCTTTTAGTCTTTCAAAAAATATTTTTGTTCAAGTATTTTATCTTGAGCCAAGTTGTTATGCATAAATACAAAAGGAAGACCTTATTAGATATAAGCTCAGAAAGTATGTCTTTACTGCAAATCATGAGTCACAAACATACTTTAACTGGCAAAAACATAAAGAAAGACAAATAACTCAAAATTGAGAAGAATTTTAAAATTTCAAAGAAAAATACCCCAAACCAAAGTCCTACTTCACCTTGTCTATTTAAAGTCACTATATTATAATATAGTGGTGAAGTACACTGGCTTTGTAACCAGGTGGCTCGAGTTCAGAACATGGCTCCAGTAATTCCCTAATTTCTTTGCATCTCATTTTCTTTATCTGTAAGATGGTAAGCACAATAATGCCAGCTTCACAAAGTTATTGTGAATATTAAATTATATTGGTAATAGTTTCATATAGGACCTGGTATGATAAAAATCCAATAAATATGATCTGTAATTATTAAAAATCTTGAGAACAATTTTTAGATTCTAAATTCAAATTACAGCAGTGTTTACTTCTTTGACCCATTTTCATGGAGCACCATCCCAGCTAATCACATTAATGAGATGACAGATGTTGATGCCAAACAATATTAATAAAGGTTATATCTATATTGAGCATTTACTGTATGGCAAATATTTTATGGGTATTATCTCATTTAATCCTCGTAAAAATCTGAGAAGTAAGTACTATTCTTATCCCCACTTAAGAAAATGAGGCTTAAGAAATAAGCAATTTTCAAAGTCCTAGGGTTTACAAATGGTAGAGTTGGGATTTGAACATTAACCTCTGCCAGCTTAATACTAGTTAATTAAAGTTAATTATTCATTTTACCCTATACCAGAATTGAGTCAGACAAGCTATTGCACTACATACCTTTTTTTTTTCACTTCAATACAATGTAATTATGTTAAAGAGCATACAATGCCGTGGCAAGTAAAACACACAAAAAAGGGTATATATTTTTCAATGTTTATTTATTTTGACACAGAGAGAGAGACAGAGAGAGAGAAAGAGAGAGTGTGTGAACAGGGGAAATGCAGGGAGAGAGAGAGAGGAGAGAGAAAGAGAGAGAGAGAGAGAGAGAGAGAGAGAGAGAGAGAATCCCAAGCAGGTTCTGCACTGTCAGTGCAAAGCCGAATGTGGGCCTCAATCTCATGAACCATGAGATCATGACCTGAGCCAAAGTCGAGTCGGGCACTTCATTGACTGAGCCACCCAGATGCCCCCCAAAAGGATATTTAAATAGCCTCACATGAAACAACCCAACCGAGGAGTCAGTTCTGATGGCACTATCTCACCATATGACAAACTTGCCCTACATTTACTTCTACAATAGCATCTATTATAGTTTATCTCTTGCATTATTTTTTTCTGAGATTTCAGAAAAATTTGTGTATTTAGGGTATACAACATGATGTTTTGATGTACATATATATATATATATGTACATATGTATGTATACATTTATATATAGAGTAAAATAACTAATATAGTCAAGCTGATCAACATATCTACCCATACATTCTTGATATGTCTGTCTCTCTAATACAGTTCCTGGTACTCAATAAATATGTGTTGAATGGATGTTAGAATTTTAGCTGAGGACCACTAATAACATTTCCTAAAACAAGTCAATAGCTCTGTTAGACATGAATAACACACAAAAGAATGGCAAAATGAAGGAAAAGAAAAACATTCTCATTTAAAGGATTTCCCCCCCAAAAAAGTAGTGAAGATGAAGACACTTAAATAAAGTCACACATACATCCTAATTCTAAAATATCTATAATTAGGAAGAATTAATGCTGGAGGAATAAAATAAGGGAAGATAGAATGAAGGAAGGAGCGAAGGGAGGAAGGAAAGAAGGAAGGAAAGAAAGAGGAAGGGAATCATAAAAAACAGAAAAAAGAAGGTAGTTTTAGTATTTGTTGAGGACAAATGCTAATCAATGATCTTGATATTAACATGCATTACCCCATTTAATTCTTAAAAGAATTCATGGATGCAAATGATTTCCTTTTTTTTAAAGTTTGCTTGTTTCAAGAGTGAGTGCGTGATGTGCATACACCAGCATGCGTGAGACCAGGAGAGGGTCAGAGAGAGAGAGAGAGAGAGAGGGAGAGAGAGAATCCCACAAATGATTCCCTTTTTATGACTAAGGACATTGATACCAAGACAAGTTAAAAACATCTGGTGGTGCTTCACAATCAAGTTCAGAGTTCTGCTCTATTCTGTAAATTTCCCAATATCCCAATATTACAGAATATTCCCAAGTAGAATGAAAGTCTACCAAGGTTTATATGTTCTCTTGAGAAATAAATATGTACTACAGATAAAAGGGTGAAAATATCCAAGTAGGAAACACAATTTTGTTCTAGTTAACTTATTTTTTAATAGATCAATGTTTTAGAAATCTTTAATGGACTACTAGATGAAATTTAATTTTCTTTCTGCTTTAATTTACATGCATATTATTCTTCATTGACTACTCATAGAGAAAAAAATTTCCTTCTCATACCTAAAATTTATTGCTGGGAAGTATGTGCATCATGATTCATATTAAGGAAATTGCCTTTTTCATTAGACTCCTATTACTACAAAGACTCCTGGGTATATTGGTTTACAATCTCCACTTTCCTATTTTCAAGAAGGCACCTGTTGCCATCTGTTGGAGAACAGCCATTTCTTTTCATTGTATTATCTGGATTGATAACGTATACCACTTTCATTTATTACTCCCTGTTAACCCTCAGCTTACTTCATGCCATGCATAATCAGCTTTATAATAGCATGAAAAGAATAAAGATGCAGACAGAAATAGTGCCTCTATAATGACATAATAAAGTATGCACCACGAAAGATTCTTAGAGGCCGTTCATCAAATCATCTCCATGGAAAAGGTGATGAAATGAATGGGCATATACTGCATATATTTTTTGTATATAAATAATTATCTACTTTGCCTATGGAAACTAGTTTAGCTTATATAAATTTATTGAATGTCGTTACATCTCACTTCAGTTCAAGTCTCTTTCTACACCCTGACTTCTTTTTTTCCCTATTTGGATTACTGTTACTGAATTGTTGGGTTTAAGTTCCTTTAAGAACCAGGGTAATCACGCAGCTATTAGTTTTGAATCTTTCCCTGGTAATTACTACAGTGTTTTGCACATAATATGTGTTTGAGAAATGTTTATGGAATAAGTGAATTAGTTCATTATTGAACCAGGATCTAACTCATATTTCCAAATATAACTAAGTAATCACCATCAAACACTAGGCTCCATATGCTGTTTTGCAGTGCCAAGTTAATATGCAAGAAGGCTATCTGAGTGATTATAACTTGAAATGCATTTTATCTAGTCTTTTAATAAATAAAAGGCAAAGGCATGCATATTAAGATCAAGAAATGTTTTGTTGAATTTTGAAATTGTGCTCTTCTTTCTCCTGCACTGGGGAAATCTAACCATTGATGACATTGGATCCATATTTTGCTTACATCTTATCCAAAGACTGATTGTTAGTAGCCAAATTATGTTTTTCCCAGAGTAATGATGAAGAGTATTCCCATCCTTTTGTCTGAATTAGAAACAGATATTGATTTTGTGGCGTGGTTAAAGCTGGACACTTTACTTGCCTCTAAAGATGCAAGAGATATCGTCTTCACTATGGGGATGTTATTGCCATTTTTATCTCTAAAACTAACTTTTCTTCCAAGCTCAGTCCAATGGCCTGGTGAGCATCTCTATCTAGATGGTCACTGACTCCACAAAACAAGGACATCCAAAAATGAGCTCTTTTCCTAATGTCCCAAATATGCTTCTCCTGAGACATTTTCTATTACTTGTCCCCATTATACATAAACAATCAGTTACCAAGTCTTGTTGATTCTATACTGGAAACATCTCTGATATCATCCCACTACTCCATTCCTCTAGTAACTTCAAAAACTCAGGCCTCCATTACTCTCCACTGGTTTACTTGACTAGTGTACCCACCTCAAATTATAACTTGTGGGCAAAATTTTCCCAGCCACTCGTGGCAGATTCATAATTTTAAAGTGCAACTTGGATCATATTACTCCCTAATTAAGATACTTTAAAAGCTCCCAGACTCTTCTAAAAACTTGATCTGGAATATTCCACCCTCAATGATCTGCTTCTACTTTGTATTTCCAATGTCTCCCACTCTAGCTCTCTTCATACATTAGGTAACCTATATTCCATTTAAGCTAAACCATTGGCTGTTTACTAGATGGTTCTAAGTGTCCTTGTGCAAGCTATCAATTTTCTCTGAAAAATCCTCTGCTGTTCCCATTTTTATCTGGCATAGCGTCATACCTTTGAACCCTCAAGATCCTGTTCAAATGTCATCCCAAAGAAATTTTACTCTTTTTTCAAATGTCAGAAAATGTTTTTATCTATACTACTCTGTAACAAGGTGAGAAACTTATCTTCTTGGCTAGCCCTCAATTTTCTTTCAGGAAGGGAAGTGTCTTTGTTCAGGAGAATATTCTGGTGGGCTACTTAGAGATAGAAAGCGAGGTTCCAAGAGCATGTCTTAGAAGGAGACAAGGAAGAGAGATTTAAGCTAACTCATCAAAGAAATGAAGGGACATTTGAGGTGGGGAAAGACTACTGGGAGGGAGAAAATGAAGATGAGCAGGTAACATAGCAGAGGTCCAACAGAGAAAGGTGCCCAGTAAAATATTCTCAGTTACAGCTAACTAGTATTAAATTTTAAATTGTTGTCTTTTACACACACAAATGCCTTGGTGTGTTTCACTTAATTTTTCTTTAACATAAATCAAGGAAAGGGATGACATGGAGCAGGGAGAAGGGAACAGTTCTAGAATATGAAAAAATGCAAGATGAAATTCAGAGAAAGCAGAAACTGGGAGTCAGGAGTCAATTTAAGTCCACATATCCTTGGTTTATTATGTTAAATTGGGAAGAGGGAATGTCCTTAAAATTCCTACATGATGTAGAATAGCAGCTTGAGTTGAATTTGTCTGAATGTCAGAGGGCAGGGTGGTGTTTGATGCTTGGGCACCATCTTCCATAGCCAATTCACTTCCTGCTTTCAAATGGTTGTTACCGTGTAAGTCCTTTAACAGCTCTAGACTGAAAAATGTTCACCTTTGTAGAACTCACCTTTGTACCTCCCATAATATTTAACCAGGTAGCTTTCACATGTAGACTTTCAATAAATACCCACTGAATGAATTAATAGGAAAGTACAGAGGGAGATTTAAGGACATGGAGTCAGGGTCATTAGGCTGCCTTCATGCAAAATTGAGAAATGTGCCCTCTTTAGGCAGATCCAGCTCCATCAGCATTAACTGGTGAACTGACCAGATGTAAATAGCCCTGATTCAAGATGGGTGCTTTGTGAGGGCAACAGGGGTTGGAGTTTAGCCATATTTTTCCCTACCCCCTGCCTTGACTTGTGCCATGCACAGGTATAACCTTTACAGCCTTTATGTGAAGCCCTGCTTAGAATGAGAGACACAAGGAGCTATGGAGGAAAGAGTAATTGCCACATGGAATCCTAAGTGATCTAGTAAATGAGGCACAGAAAGTGAAAAGTTGTTGATATGAGAGAAGCAAAAGCTAATACACCCTCTACCCATTTCAACTTTACTGCTAAAGATTCCAGACAATTCTACTTTACAAGGCAATGTGCATGTATTTACTTTGAGTTGGCTTTGAATGACATTAATTTCATCCACTGAGGCTGTCATCTTTTTTTCTTTCTTTTTTCTATGTTTTTAGTTGTGGTTACTTTAGATTACAGATTCTTATGAAGTAAAAAATCTGAACTTTGGCAACAAACCCAGATTTGTAATTCATGTCTTGTTTGTTTCTTTTAAAGGTTAAAAGCAGTTCAGTTGCCCACATACAGGCATGCACTAGATAAGTCTAAAGTCTTTTCAATTCAAAAAATTATTTTTACAAAATTAGTTTTAGATGACTTTTGAAAGCCTTTACAACTAATGAAATTATTCCAAAATATTCAGACATTCTCTGAAGTATTCCTAACAGACTGGAGAATAAATCTAACAGATAATAACATCATGATGTAAAAGTATATTGGATAGTAACATTAGGTTTCTAGAAATTTTATCAACATTCTTAAGAATATTAAAATTATCTAAGGAAACTCCCTGTGGGCATATTGAGAGTTATGTTTTCTTAAACAAAGGGAATTTTTCCATTAGAGAAAATGGCTCTGGCATTCCATTAAGGATAGAGTGAACAACATCATCTTCCCAACTGTAAGTAACAGACAATAACAAGGGTTAAATCTTCTGAAGGTGAATTCTGTGCTTATAGCTATTTCTCAAAGCAGATCTCTGGGGACTCACAGTGTAGATTTATGAAACATAAAGGGCAAAGGGTGGATCCAATAGGAAATAAAAGAGACCATGTACTGTTAACATATGTGTTTTTGCAGGCCAGAATTCCATTGTGTAGATTTGTATAGAGATAATGAGTATATAACTGATATTGACATCAACCTCAGTATCACAGTTATGGGTCTCCTAGATGTCAAAGCCAAAGCTTCCCATGTTGAATTACTTGTCCCCATCAACTTGTGAACAGAGTTTCCTGTTCTTCGTTTTCAAGAGTGTTTTCAGGGTCCTGCACTAATATGTGGGTTGTCACCTAATCAGATTATAAAATACAAAATATATTTTGCTTTTCACTGAGCACTATTTCTCTGCTGGATGCTTAATAAACAGCTGAGCATAATAAAAATTGAATTTTTCATTACTACTAACTTCACTGCTTCTCATTAATAGTATTACAATTTTTTTAAGAAAAATATTTAATGTAGAGGACATGTCTAAACACTAAACACTAGCAACTTGTTAGCACACTCAACATCTTTCCCAAGCATATGTTGTCAGGGGGTTCAGTTCTTTAGTTTGGAATTTATTTGAACAGGTCTCTTTTAGTTAACTATTCACATCTTTCAAGGTAGTTCCATGGAAACAATGGATTTATGTTTTCAATATTTTGAAAAAAAATCATGGAAAAACTTGAAAGATATCCATTCTGCTGGGCACCTTTGTGGAGTGCCTGAGTGACACAACTGTATATGGCAATCCAGGGCTTATATTCTCTATTAATGAAGAAATGATAACGAATTCAGGAAAAAAATGACAAAAAATGAGGGCTGGACATATATAATTATGTTTCCAAACTTCAGTGTCTTCTTCCCCTGCTTACTTATAGAATTTTGTAAGGCTGAATGAAATAGTGTATGTGACTATATATAATATAATTATAAAATGCCATGTAAGAAATTAGTGTGATTAGCTTTCTAACGTTTTACACATTTGGAAAATAGAATCCTCTTGCTATAAGGAATAGACTAAACTGAGAAATAATGTTAAAATTATTTGCCTTTTTAAAAAATATTTATTTATTTTGAGAGAGAGAGAGAACAAACAGGGGAGGGGCAAAGAGAACAGGAGAGAGAGAGAGAATCCCAAGCAGTTTCCACACTGTAAGTGCAGAGCCCAATGCGGGGCTCAAACTCACGAACTGTGAGATCGTGACCTGAGCAGACATCAAGAACCAGATGCTTACCCAACTGAGCCACCCAGGTGCCCCAAAATTATTTGTCTTCTTAATTTTCAAAATTTTTCTTTTCACTAGTTTTCCATTGACTCTCTTTAATCATGTAATCAGAGCAAAAGGTAGATCACTTTTTAAAGTCTTAATATGAATGAAAATTAAAGTCTGAGTAAGAGTTTGAAATTCACCAGGGACAGAATAAGAAACAAAAACAGGTCAACAAATGAAAATAGTGAAGCCTGCAAATAACAGTGAAAACAGAGGTATTTCATAAACAAAGTAATACATTGAATACAATAATTTCACATTGTAAAAAGGAAAAGAGGTTAAAAGGAGAAAATATTGCCATGTACTTGTCAAACTGCACATGTGATCTGACTTAATTAGATTTGGATACAATTTAAATGAAATGCACATATCCCAATGGCCCATTATAGAAACCCATTATGTGTTCTGGGTTTACTCTAAATCGTATGTGTTAGCTCTTTTTAGGGTATAAACCACATAAGTTTTAAACCTTATTTGCTTCTTTCTATTGGCTTCATAAGTGAAGTCCTTCTCTCTGTTCTCTTGCCAAAAATAACGTTTTATCTTACACAAATTGCTTCCCCGACAATTTAATCCTGAAATCATCATTTTAATCATTATAAATGAGTTCTCCCACATTCATAAGATGGTTTTCAATATGACATTTAAGTATAATTCATAGTTTATTTTTAAGAGAATTAAAATATTACCCAGTGCGAAAGAACGGAACAACAAACAAAAACTAAAACACTCCCGAACCATCATCTTTATCATCAATTCTATAGCTCCTGAGGCAAAATGTTTTTAAAATTGTATCCATATCACCAAACTAGTTCATTCCTATCAGCAAGTTCACCATTTTCTTCTCAATCATCACTCATCTGCAGCAATTACCATGACTTTAGGCTGTAAATATAGCCAAATGTTTTTTTTTTTTTATTTTCCTCATAATTTTTATAACGTTCAGTACTACTTATATTCAGAAGGTCTTTTGGGGGAGTATTTACATGCACATCACCAGCCAGTAAACATTATGTTTTGGCTCACAATGTGACTTCTAAAAGGGAGAATAATATCTCTATATAGGGATACACTCTAGGGCTGACATTTCAGATTGTTGAAGTGGAGCATCAATCATCAATTAACCTCACTTGCAGTGAGTCAAATCATACCATGTTCTAGTGCTCTGTAACATATTGTGGAAAAAATCTATTTGATGTGATACAATTTTCCTCTTTTTTCATAAATCATTTTTTTAATTTTCTCTAGTCTGTTTTCATCACGAGTTATTTAATACTTTGGTAGCTTTCCATCATACATAAAACATTGTGACTAGTTATAATTAGAATGGCAAAATTAACCTAATAAACTATGGATGAAATCTACCTTCTTCACATCATGAACATTTCATTAAGATACCATTCCCTTAAAAGAGTCTGGTGAAAAATAAAATGCTCATTAAGAATTAAAACTGATGATAATTTCAAGCCAAATAGAAGAAAATCTTCTGATGCTGGTGGCAAATTTCCTCAATTCATAATATTTCATTCTTATAGAGAATAATTATAATACTTTCCTGAAGTAATACTGAAGTCTCAACTCAAGTTGTTACCGTTCAATACCCATTTCTTTAAGAGAGGATACTGTTTATGTACCTCATTAGCATTTAAGAAACATGTTATTTATGTATACACTTTCCTCATCTCATCTTTACTACAACTGTATTAGCTAGTTATTAACATTGATTTTTTACATGTAAAAAAAAGAGAGGTTTGGAGAAATCAACTCATATCTTTAATGAATGGTATATCTGAGCCTCAAACTAAGATCTGTCTGAATTCAGAAACCAGCATTTTAAAATTCCAAGCAAAACTCTTTCAATTGTATTTTAAAATAATAGCAGGCAGTCACTTACTGTAACATATTATTAATATATTTATGTCCTTTTGAGTATAGAATATCAGTTAAAAAGGGTGTGTTTGAAGAGTCCATTCTGTAAGCACTAATGCAACAATACAATTAAAAACAAAAAATAAGGGGCGCCTGGGTGGCGCAGTCGGTTAAGCGTCCGACTTCAGCCAGGTCACGATCTCACGGTCCGTGAGTTCGAGCCCCGCGTCAGGCTCTGGGCTGATGGCTCGGAGCCTGGAGCCTGTTTCCGATTCTGTGTCTCCCTCTCTCTCTGCCCCTCCCCCGTTCATGCTCTGTCTCTGTCTGTCCCATAAATAAATAAAAACGTTGAAAAAAAAATTAAAAAAAAATAATAATTTTTATTCAAGTGAAATGAGTAATTTAACTTTCTAATACCAAAAGTTGTATAGATTTTATACTACAGTTAGTAATATTTAATGAGTTGTGGGGTATAAACTGTGTCCTAAGAGGAGAAGTGAAGAGCAGAAATAAATCATTTGCTTAAAAATAAATACAGGGGTGCCCAGGTGGCTCAGTCTGTTAAGCAGCTGGTTTTTAATTTCTGCTCACATTATGATCTTGCCTTTCTTGAGATCAAGCCTGTTTAAGGTTCTGTGCTGACAGCTCAGAGCCCGCTTGGGATTCTCTTTCCCTCTTTCTCTGTCCCTGCCCTGCTCTCTCATGCACTCTCTCTCTCCAAACAAATAAACATTAAAAAATAGTAAATAATTACATAGGATCCCTGGGTGGTTCAGTTGGTTAAGGATCAGACTCTTGATTTTGGCTCAGATCATGATCTCACAGTTTTTGTGTTTGAGCCCAGGGTTGGGCTCTGTTCCTAAAGCCCAGAGCTGGCTTGGGATTCTCTCCCTTCTCTCTCTCTGCCTCTCCTCCCTCCCCCCTCAAAATAAATAAACAACAACAAAAAAATAAAGTAAATAAACATGATGAATATTTTAATAAGAACCTCCAATTCTGATGGCTATGCTTCCTCTCCAGGTATATCACCCTAAAAATCATTTAGGTATTTTAAATTTAGCACAAAACAATAAAACTCCATACTATGGACTGAAACCTAAATTTATGAGCTGTTCTGAAGTATACAATAAATTCCTTTGGATGTGGAGACTTCTAGAAGCATGAACAAGCAAGCAATGGTAAAAATCCATCTTCCTTGTGACTTCTCAGGCACATTAGGCTAATTCCAGAAATAAATCCAGTCAATTGGCAAATTAACCTCTTACTCTCATCACAGAAGTAATTTGCAGCCTTGAGCTGAACTGTTTTCTTTCCCCTTGGTCTTAGTCTTTCCTTTAGTGGCTCTGTTTTTATGGTGTCACTGGAGAATTTATCTATGATAAAAATATGCCTCCTCTGAAAAAATCATTTATTTTATAAAAGCTTGGACATGGGGATCATATATTAAATAAAATCTCCTTAATTCTTTTATATACATTCTTTTTTCTACTGTGGGGTACACTAAGTCATTCATTTGATAGTTTTGTATTTTTAACACTACTGACTCAGGACTTATTTTATTTGAGCTTTGGAAATGACTGAAATAAATTCAATAAAATTTACTTTTGACCCATTTCATTCCCGCCTTTCCTTTAGGCTCAGTTTTTAGAAAACAGTTTAATGGACTGAAAGACAAAGTCCCTCAGTATACAGCTGTTTCTTATTTTTCCCCTGTGTAATCAGAAATGCAAAATTGTAAACATGGACATCTTTACTTTAAAAAGTTTAGATTTGGAATATGTTTCATTTAGACCTTTAAAAGTAGATAGAATAGCTATCTTACATACTAAGAATATACCATATATATAGATATATAGATGTAAATTATTATGTAAATTATTGCTGATAAATACTATTCTGTGGCAGAAATGGATGATTGAATATTTTATTGAATATAAGAAATCCTACCTCTTATAACCTTCTGTACGGTTACAACTTATTTTGAAATATTTTCTTATACTTAATTGAACTTTAATAAATCCTTGAGTAACTATGATCAGCATAGATTGGTTAATACATATTGCTTGTAATAACAAAGAGAAATGACTAGTGACATTCCTGTAAAACTTATGTGGGCCTGGCTCTGTTCTAAGCATTTGGCTTATTTAAATCATTTAATCTTTCAAAATACCAAGTGTAGCATGGGTGGGGAACTTGCTCAAAATTGCAGGTGTTAGGTGGTGAAACTAGGATGGATCTCCTGCCAGAATGTTTCCAGAATCCGTACTATTAACCAGTGTGTTAAAAAATTAAAAAATTACTAAAACATACCCATTAGATTAAATTTCCTGTTTTTTTTTTAACAATTTATAGTATACCTATAACCTGAGGTTAATTAAATTATTGAATAGCTACTTTAAATACAATACTGGCTAGAACATTACGTTTATATATACCTAGTTAAAGCAAATTATCATGAAAGTATCAGCTGGACAACAAAATCATTTTCTTCCATTAGCAAAAGATATAATTTATTCTATTCTCATTATTTCTTTGTTCCAATGTTTCTACATCTATTAGCTATATACATTTTTATGGTGGTTGATTTAAAATATAAAACTTTTTTGCTAAATGTTTTGAATGTGTTGGCAAGGGCTTGGGAGGATCTTTGCAATTCAGTTATACAAGGATTAGTAATATCAACTTTTAAAGTGAGCTCTTCAGTTAAACTAAATTTTCAGCACAGGTTAAGGACAGAACTGTTTTTCATTTTGCTACAGATACCTGTCTTTCAGCTTTCTATGAAATTTCCAAAAATGATCCAAACATTATTGTTTTTCAGAAATCCATATCTAGACTGATTGATTTCATTTTTACTTCAAACAAATATTATTTTTTAATTTATGAAAGTGACATAGAATCACTGTGTAAGAGTCAATAAATGTAGAAGGGAAAACAAAACTGCCTGTAATCCAAATCAAGAGATAACAGCCGGTTTGTTTTTGTATAATTTTCTTCCTATATTTAAAGTAAATATATATATATATATATATATATATATATATATATATATATTATAGGTATATGCATATCTATATACTCTCTTCTTATTTTGTATAATATCTTATAAACCATTTAGTATCCTCAGTTTTAATTCAATATCATATCATAAAAATTGACCAAAGCTATTGATTTAAAAGAAATATATAGCTATATATTATTCCTTTATATGATTTGATAATTTTTTACATTTTGACACATGCTGATGTTTAGCTTCTTTAAATAATTGTGGTGCACACTTAGAACATAAATTTTGTAAAAACTTCTAAAATCTTATGCTTACATCTTAGACTAGATAACTAAAGGGAACGTACAAGATCCATACGTATTAGCATTTTAGAGGTTCTTGTACATTGACACTAAATGGTCTTATTCCCACTGGCAGAGTCGGTGCCCATCTCAAAGCACTCTTGCAGTCATTGACTTTTGCTGTTTTTCAGTCATCACTCTCTGTTACCTGAAAATAACATATTACTTTAAAATTTGCCTGTCTCTGAGAACTAGAGAGGCTAAATAATTTGTATGTGTATTAGGTAGGTATTAACATTTATTTCTTTCTAAGTTGTGTGCTTTCTGCCTTATGTTTGTTATTGGCAATCCAAAAATAGTTACTAATAAATAAACAACCAACCCATTTCTCTTAGAAAAACAAGACACTACTGGAATGCATCCACCTTTAGAATCTTTCTAAAAATTACTTGAGTTTATAGCATATTCCCTATTTACATGGGACTATCAAGGAAAAGATCTTCATTATCAATTTCTTTGACATTAGTGGTATCAGATTTCTGTGACATGTTTCACCAGCTGTGACATAGCTGACTATAGTTGAGGGTGTGTGAGTGTGTGTGGGTACATGTGGTGGGCAAGGGAGGAGGATGGGCCTTGATAAAGTGGCCTCTGATGAGTAGAAGTCAGTATTTTGGCTCTATTAACAGCATTCTCTAACAGGAATATTTCCAATACAAATGTACACTTCAGTTAATTAGCACAATGATTACTATTCTAGTGCGGTTATATCTTAGCTTTTCTTACTCCTTTTAATAATTTTAGAACAGAGGGGTTCCTGGGTGGCTCAGATGGTTAAGCCTTCAACTCTTAATTTAGGCTCAGGTCATGATCTCACAGTTCGAGAGATCAATTCATGCACTGGGCTCCTTCCCGACAGCAGAGCCTACTTGGGATTCTCTCTCTCCCTAAGTCTCTGCCCCTTCCCCCATGCACAATTTTTTTCTTTCTCTCAAAATAAAAAAAAAAATAAATAAACTTTATTTTTTTTAATCAGAAAATCAGCTTTTAAGAATGATGTTGGGGCATATGAGTGGTTCAGTTAGTTGAGCAACTCTTGGTTTCCACTCAGATCATGATCTTGCAGTTGGTGAGTCACCCCCATGTTGGGCTTCACCCTGACAGTGTGGAGTCTGCTTAGGATTCTCTCTCTCTCCCCCTCTGCTCTTTTTCTGCCCCTCCCTGTTCATGCTCTCTCTCTCTAAAAATAAATAAATAAACTTAAAAAAAAAAAAAGAATGATGTTGATATTCAAGAGAAAGTGGATGAGAGGAAGAAGTGATTTGTAGAAGGTAACAAATTTTGGATTGCTATGCCAAACATTAAGAGAAAATGTTTAATAGGAAGCAGATATATCTCAGGTGAGTCAGGATTAGAAGCTTATTTTGAGAATCCTCAGCCTGGAAACAATAGTTAATGCTATATGACTGAATGACCCTTGTATAGAATAATAGGGAGAAGGATGGTGAGTGGAACCATAGTGCTAGAAACAGGAGGTAAGGCAAGTGGGGTTGGGCAAAGCTAACGAAGCTAATGGGGTTGGGCGGTATGCCTTGTGGGGAGAGAAATTGAAATGCAGATGCTTCCCAAGGGTAGTGCAGATATTTGAGAGCCAAGATAGGAGGGCATTTCAAGGAGTTAGTTGTAGTCAATATTATAAAAACCAAAGATACTACCCACACACTCCTCCTCGGGCAAAAAAAGGTAGCCTTTGGTGGCTGGGCAAAAGAATTAGAAATCAGGGGCATCTGGATGGCTCAGTCAGTTAAGAGTCTGACTTTGGTTCAGGTCATGATCTCAGGGTTCATGAGTTTGAGCCCTGCATTGGGCTCTATGGAGCCTGGAACCAGCTTTGGATTCTGTGTCTCCCCTCTCTCTACCCCAGCTCACCCAGCTCACATTCTGTCTCTCTCTCCAAAATAAAAAAATAAAATAAAAAAAAAACTTTAAAGAAAATAAAAAAAAAAAAAGAATTAGAAATCAGACTGTAGCAGTTTCGTATTTAAAGAAAGTGATTAACCTACCATTGGCCCTGCCTAGTTTTATTTAAGATATTAAAACAGACAGATGTGGAGGCCGATTAGTATGTTTCTCTAACTTCTGTTGATTGTTGCAGTGACATCTATCAGAACTATTTTCCTTTAGAAAAACTGTAAGAAACCCTGGCTTTTATAATCAAAACTACGGGTGGTATCTTTGATTAGTATTCATTTTTTTAGGGTCAGATAATAAATTGCTTTATTTAATGACTGTATTTGTCAATGTGGCAAGGAATTTTATACTAATGGAGATAAAAACAGGTTTTAGTAGCCCTTCTCCTGATGGGTTTTATTTCCAAAAAAAACAAAAACAAAAACAAAAACAAAAAAAACCCAACTCTTCTACTAATTTACATAGAAGTGGTTTAACAGGGTAATCTCTTCATTTTCATTAACATTTCAAAAATTGTTTTTCACTCTTTCCCCCAACATATTGTTTTATGAGAAGAGTTAAATTTTCCTCTTTGTGTCTCCTTCAATCCCTGGGGTTTGTTTTCATTTGTTTGCTTTTATAACCTTAATTGGAAATTTAATGTGTCTTTCTCTTGAAGACAAGAAGATACCAACCTTTCTTTCAACATAAAATTGCTCCAAAAAAAAGTGAAGTCAGTCCTTACGGGTATCAATTCAGAACAAACTGACATGAATTAATGGAAATAGCTGCATTCAGAATTGGGAAAACATAATTCAATGTTTTCTTTAGTACAAGAATATTTATACAAGTTCTTTCAATAATATCCTCATGAATTTCATAATTAACATTAGTGGACGTTATGAATCAGACTCTAGATTTTAACAATTCACATCTCAGTTTCTTAATCAGTATAATTATGTGACTAAATCATACTCCATGATTCTGAAGAGTCATAGGAGATATGACCAATAGTTAAGGCAATGAAAGAGAGCTCATTCTTAAAAAAAAAAAAGGACTCTCATTTACATTATATCATGTTTTGGTTTGTTTGTTTTACACTCAAAAGATAGAAGTTCTCCTGAGACTTAAGACCCATAGAGCCAGAAACCACAGAACCTTGCAAAAAGAAACATTAAGAGAAAGTTTAAAAGGCACTGTTTACTGTTAAAATGAAATCAAATTACAATATGAATTTACTTGTACATTTTTTTTAAATTTTTTTTAACATTTATTTATTTTTGAGACAGAGAGAGACAGAGCATGAATGGGGGGAGGGCCAGAGAGAGAGGGAGACACAGATTCTGAAGCAGGCTCCAGGCTCTGAACTGTCAGCACAGAGCCTGATGCGGGGCTCGAACTCACGGACCGTGAGATCGTGACCTGAGTGAAGTCGGACGCTCAACCGACTGAGCCACCCAGGCTCCCCTACTTGTACATTTTTAATTAAAATATTTACTCAGACATTTCTTTGTATAGTGGCTACAAATAAAAGAAACATTTTTAAATAAACTACAATAGAACCATATTGATTTGGACCTCTCTCAGAATTTGGGATAATAAGGACAGATTTAGACCCATCTTTTCCCCATTATTTATGAAGCAAGTATTTGTTACGCAAATTTAATAGTGCAAAAATATTCAAGAGAATATCACCAAGTACCTCCATTTACTCGGAGTATAACTTTACATAGAAAAACCTTGACCAAATTCAGCTGAACTATGGACTTAAAGGTCCATTGAGAGAGGAAAGAGAGTAAAACAATACAGAAGCAACAGGACAGCTTAGAAACAGCCGCTGCTAAGTGATCTTGTGTCAATCACATGGAATGTGGTAGGATATTACCCATCTGAGAGAACCGGCCGTGGGTTTCAGAATACATGCTTCTACTTAACCCTAAAATGTAATTCACAAAGAGCAGAGATATTAAACTTATTATCAACAGTGTCCATAATATTGCCTGTCCCATAGTAGGTACTCAGTCAATATTTGAATGAGTGAGTACTGGATATGGTTTAATGTTTCCACATTTCGATCTATAATGTTCATCAAGCATTTCTTTGCACAAGACACAGTGTTGTGTGGAGGATTGATGTGCCTGCACACTCTGATTCGTATGTGTGGGAGTAGAATGAAAGACACAGCCAAACAGAGGCTTAGATTATTCTATAAAATGGATTGGGGAAACTATTTTCTTTCTAACTGAAGAGCTTTGAGTACATATTAGTTGTGTACAATACGCTTGTTACAGCAATTTTAATTAAGGTGATTTTGCTTTGTCCATAAGATCAACAGTATTTTAAAATAGCTAATTACCTATTTGCTAGCTCACAATAAAGATTTTGAAAATCTGCCTATATGCTTTAATTCAGAGACATATTTAATTACATATGTACCTCAAAAAAAATTGTTAGCTAGGACTGAACACTAAATTTTAAGGCTATTTTCATTAAAGAATATGTATTTTTGGCAATAGTAATACAGGGTTGTGATGTTCAGATGTGTAGGATAAAGCCATAAATAATGTTCTGGGAAGGGTTTAAAAGAGATGGAGAATAGTGAATTTACAGCTCAAGTTGTCCTACATTCCCCATTTACCTTCCTCTAATGAATAGTCTTCTGTTTGGGGGTTCAAACAAGGAATTTGAGTCCGATGATACTGTTTGGACATATAAATTTGCTGGTGGAAATAACTCCAACCCAGAATGGAAATAGAAAGAAAGAAATATTCTGAAATGCCAGGTGTTAACATATCAAACTTTAATAATGGCAACTAAAATTGACAAGGCACCCTCCTTTCTAAAAAGACTTTTTGACACTAGTTTTCCACACTTTCACTTGCTAACTTGTCTATAATTTATATTATAATACTGAAATAAAGAGTGTGATAAACATTTGTTAAGAGTTCATTTATACTCTCAGAGGGAGGCTGGAGATGATGGAGGTTAGGGAGGGTTAATTAGCATCTGAAGTACCCTAATTGGGAATATTCCCAGCAGGGTGACTGCTCGGAAGCCCTTACTCTGGAAAGGATGCTATACCAGACATTCAGCTATTTTTACCTGATCAACATCAGAGGTTTGGTTGTTTAACACACAAGATATTAGACATGATTTTTCTGTTGTGACATGAATGATTTTCAAGATATCTGTATTGCTAGAAATGCTTAAGAGCCTTTGGCTTCCAGAATATTGCCCTGGGTTTAGGATTCTGACCCAGTCCTTTCTTTAAATATTTATTGGAAGATTAGTTACTTGGTTCTGACTAGAAAGTTAGCTAAATTATGCCATGCCTCAAAGGAAACTTTAACACAAGATTCTGTAAGGGAGCTGAAAAGGACATTTGGGACTTTACCTTGAGTAGAGGTTATATGGTTGTTTCATGCCTGCATTCCTGTGAATGTGTATTGGTAGTGCTGGTTGTGGTTTTTAATATTCTTTCACTTAACACAGTCTCTGCTGTTGAGATTATAGGGGAGAAGACATATATGCTGATTTTCCCACAAAAATAGGAAGTTACTAACTGGCTACCAAAAATGAGTATGACTGACTAAATAGTCTTACATAACCTTGTCTCAATCTCAGGAAGAGAACTATGTTTCATACCTTACATCAAAGCAGAGAAAGGGATGTATTCAGTTTCACAGGTATGGAGCAGGAGTCACATGCTCAATCTGGGGAACCTGGCTGCCGGGTTAGAATCTCTGTCAACTGCGTACAAGTTGCATAATTCAGGACAGGTTGCTTAACTTTTCCATGTTTCCATTTCCTCATCTGTAAAATGGGTTTAATAATAGGACCTACCTCATAATGTTTTGAAGAATAAACACATTAATATATGTGAGGAATTTGTAGCATTTGGTTTAAAAGGAAGTGTACAAAAATTGTTAGCTATTATTATCACGCAATGAAAACATGAAGACTGAGTTGTGTGCTTTCCCTAAGTTGTTTTCCACATTAACCATTCAGTTGAAAATTTGCTAGTTTTTACCTCTTTATCTTTCAATAATGTGTGCATAGTCTAAGCCATACTGACTAAATAATCAAATGACTAATACAATGCAATGATTTTTTTGAATCCAAACTTTCCTAAACATTTCAGGGAAAAATAAATTGAGATAGTTTTATTTTCCTACTTAGAGGAAAAGTTCATATTGCTTGGAATTCATTTCAGTTGTTTGACAAATTCTAAAAATCTTATTGCTCTACTTTATTTCATACGAGCCCTAATGAAGGAAGTTTCTTAGAATTTTGAGGAAAAAATTATTTATTTATCACATGTTTAAGTGCTTATTATGGCTGAAACATCCTAGCAAACCCAAAGAGGTTTACAACAGTTTATTACAATAACTATCAGGAGAGGCACAAATAAAGACCATGAGCAAATGACAATTGCAATTGATGTAATGAGTGATGATAAATGCTACAGGCATTTAGCTCAGGGAGCCATCATGGTATCCCAATAATTTTGTGAACACAAAATGCATTGGTATATGTGGAAGAATTCAAGAAAGGTTTATTCACAAAGTAGGATTTGAACAACAATTTGAAGAATGTACAGGTACCGAGCAGGGCAAGATGGGAGCGAGGAGTTCAATGAACTTGAGGATAGGCCCCTTCTGCTCTAGAACAAGCTCCCCCTCACTCAACCAACTTCCCCAGTGCTTTAAATGAGTTTCCTCACTCTGAATCCTCACTGAAAGTCCACCGAGTAGGGGTACATTTGGAAGCGATAACGCAATGAACTTCCCACAATGCAGTGAGATTTAGTTCATTTTTGAAAGGCAATTCCATGTCTGTTTCTACATAGCTCTTTTTAACACCAACACAGTGCTTGGCAGGCAGTAGATGTCACTGAAGACAGGCTTCTTTTATTTGGTTTATTTAAAGGATTTTTGTTTTTTTAATCTTCCAGGTCACTAAGTTCAATGGGACAATTACACAAATAAAGGAAGAGATTGGAGAGAAAAAAAATGAGACTATAGAGCAATTCAGTGAATAAAGAGTTTCCATGGGGTATCGGACCTAACGATTCCAGGTAAGTGGAGGGTAGTGGAAGTCCACTGTTTGACAGGTAGAGGGATTTGGCAATAATGAGAGAGCAGGACAAATGCTGAAGAAAAATATAGTTTCTTTGTTTGCTTGTTTGTGTACTGAGAGATCTCACGAGAAAAGGCAAAGCAGGAAGGATAAATAGGTAAGAGGGAAGGATTCATGTTGGGTAATAATGAGGGATAAATTTGGAAAGGTGGAACTGGTCTGTGTCAGACTGTAGAGCATCAAGCTAAGGAATTTGGTTTTCATTATGTGCAACAGAAAACACTCTTGGCATTTTCTCTACTTATATCCCACAGCATGAAATTAACCTAAAGGGAACACCCTGTAATTATTCTGCAGTGTTGGGGGAAGATGGTGGTGGTGGTGTAATTTTTGAATCTCCAAATTTGCCCTCCTACTATCCCTACTATAATTAGTTAAGCAATTCTGAGGGTACAGAAACATCTTCAACAAAACCACAAGGATGTGTGAAATTTTATATGCAGATCTATAATATTCTTCTATTAATGTGTGGCATTTTAAAAGAGGGAGAGGAAACTTAAGAGACTTAACAGATATAACAACCAAATCCAATGTCTTAGGGAAATTTAACATGGTACTGGGCACTAGTTAATATTATATCATTATACTAGTTTATTAGGTGTGACTATGGCATTATTTATATTAATAATCATCATCTATTAGAGATACATGAAGATATATTTATAATTGAAGTGTTACAATGTCTAGAATATACTATAAAGGGATAATGTTCTTCCTTACACTTGTACTGGAGATAAGAAAAAAAAGATTGGCAATATATCGATATGTTGAAGCTTCCTATTGGGATGCTGATTTTCATTATTCTTTCTTCTTAGGGGGATATTTGAAATGTTCTACAGTGGGTCAGACTATTCTTCAACTCAGTACATGACATATGAGGCTTTTATAGAGCCTTAGTGACTTGACTCTTCTGCTTACCCTCTTGGGTAAGCATTATTCAAGATGGTGTCACCATACCATGAACCAGGACATTCACACCCACAGAGAGTTAAAATCTTATTTCTCTGACACAGAAGGTGCCCTCCATCTCTGTTTTCTTACCCAAGAATCAGAACAGAACTAATTCACAGAAGCTTCAGGTTTTGCAATGATACATACTGGTTCCTAAAAATTCTCTTTAGGATGCATGACACTAGTTTATATTTGCAGTGCTGTGAAATATAAAAAGCTATTTTCATGAGCTGAGAGAGCAAACTGAGACAACGTGACACTATAGAGTGGCCTCAAAAAAGAAAATCTATTTCTTTTATTAAATATGTATTTCAACACCTGGATTTGATACCTTTGCCCTGGTTAATAAATGATACAATAAACACCACTATATACCTATCAGAATGGTTAAAATTAAAAAACAAAAAAATGACAACAACAACAATAAACAATGGACAATACAATTGCTGGTGTAGATATGGAAAAGCTGGAACCATCAAGCATTGCTGATAGGAATTTAAGAGTGCAGCCACTTTGGAAAACAGTTGGCAACTTCTTTTTAACGTTTATTTATTATTGAGAGACAGAGCATGAGCATGAGCATGGGAGGCACAGAGGAGGAAACACAGAATCCGAAGCAGGCTCCAGGCTCCAAGCCATCAGCACTGAGCCTGACGTGGGGCTGGAATTCACAAACCGTGAGATCATGACCTGAGCTGAAGTGAGATGCTCAACCGACTGAGCCACCCACACATCCCCAAGAGTTGGCAACTTCTTAACATATGACATATACTTAATATACAACCCAACTCTTCCACTCCTGCCACTTAAAAGTTTTTACCCAAGGCAAAATAAAACATTTTCTCCAAAAACTATTCAAATATTATAGCAGCTTTAATTCATAATCACCCAAGCTGAAAACAACCCAACAGACATTCAATTGGTGAATGGAAGAACGAACTTAGATGTGTCCATACCTGGAATACTACTTAGTTAAAAAACAAAAACAAACTACTGATACATATCACAACATGGTTGGATCTCAAATATATTATGCTAAGCAAAACAAGCCAGACACAAAGGCTAAATATTGTATGCTTGTATTTATATGACTTTAAAAAAGGGAAACCATAGGGACAGAAAACCAAGCAGTTGTTGCTAGGGAATAGAGGTTGCAGGAGGTAGAAGTTATAAAGAGCCAGGAGGGAATTTAGAGCAGGGATAGAATTGTTTCATATCTTGGTGGAGGTAGTAGTTGCATGACTGTGCATGTCAATGTTCACAATGAACACGGAGGGGTGCCTGGGTCATTAGATCAGTTGAATGCCCGACTCTTTTGACTCTTGATTTTGGCCCAGGTCATGATCCCAGGGTCATGGGATCAAGCCTGCATGGGCTCTGTGCTGAGCATGGAGCCTGCTTGGGATTCTCTCTCTTACTCTGCCCTTCCCCCTGCTCATGCATGTACACACTTTCTCTTTCTCAAAAAAGAAAAAAAATAGAATAAAATGAAATGAAATGAAATGAAATGAAATAAAATAAAATGAATTAAATAAAATAAAATAAACCAAACCCTGAAAGGGAGGGGTTTACATGTGTAATTTATACTTCTATAATCTAACAAAAAAAAAAAAATAAATAACCTCACAGTTCTTCCCAATTTCTTCTGTCAGATCGTTTCTTTCCTTGTTTCCCTATTTGTGGAAAACCTGAAAAGCTACACAATATTGAATCATTTGGATGGAACTATCACTGGCACAACAATTCTTGTCTTTGAGGACATTGTTTAGAAAAGCAGTCCTGCTAACATCCGAGTCTCTGCAAGGGTCTTTAATTAAGTAAACCCCAAATAGCAATAGTACCATTGTTTGACTTCATTAACATATGCTCTCTGTTTTGCAGTCATTTTAATGTACAATATGGGGAATTCCTGGATGAAGCTGGGCATGTAGGAAGAATAAAGGAGACACAGAAATGGAAAAACATAAGCACATAAAAGCAGAATCACATCATGGTTCATCTCAAGCTTCAACTTCCCTTTATGAAGCTTCAATCTATTAACCTTCTTCAAAAAATCTGCCTTTTCTAAGGACCTGTACAACTAGCAGGAACATTTCTTTATTAAGACTCTCTGTGTGTCTAAGCATTTTTAATGACCCCCATTGCCATGGCACCATCTGGACACCTGACATTTTAAAAACAAACGTTTCAGCATAATTGATGAATTCTACTTTAGATGGCTATTATGCAGGTTTGACTGCTAAACATACAGGCTGCCCTCATTCCACCAAATTAAACTTTGCTAAGCAGAAATATCACATCGAGCATATTAGCATGGGTGTATTGTATAGGAAGCTTAACCTGAAGAGACCCTTTATAACAGCATGAGTGATGGTCTCACAAAAACCAAACCATGCAAGATAACCTGGTGGACTTTGGCCAGATGCATAATCATAATGGAGAGGTCACTGGGAGATGCCAGTATTGCAGATGAGCCCTAACTTACTTTTTACAAACAGCTCCAAAGAACACTCAGCTAACAAATGGCCCATCCAAGGAACAGTTATCCTGCCTTCCAGTACCAGAGGATGTACCTTTGCCAATAACCCCTTAAACTACCACAGGGTGTGGTAAAGGTGGGAGAATTAAAATTAAAGGGCGTCTTTTATTTACAAAGCACTTTTGATTTATGTAGCCATCCATATTCAACTTTATGCAAAGTACTACTCCAGGACCTTGCAGATGCAGCAATAAGCAAAAGAGACAATATTTCTACATCTTTGGAAGTGAGATTCCACCTGGAGCCTTTAGACTGTGAATTTGTGAGTTCAATCTCTCTTTTACACATCAGGAAACTGAGGCTCAGAAAGACTGACTTGTACAACGTTATACCACTAGTAGGTCACAGAAATGGCATTGGAATCTAGGACTCCAACATTACACTTTTGTTACACAATCAGGAAACTTGCTCCAGACAAGAACCTTCTGCCTTGTTTACTCCAGGCACCCGGAGAAAATTGGCATTGAAAGCCCTCTCTGGATTCAATACTTTAAGCTCTGGATCAGGGTTTAAACATTAGAGATTTAGGAGAAGTTAGGAGAGCCCAGAGATCACAACTTAATTTACGAATTTTAGGAGTTTGATAGAATTTTTGGAATGCCATTTTGAACTACACTGCTATGGTGGGAAAACACATTCACGATTCTAAAAGAATGATTCACAAATCAACTTTTGGAATCTATCAATCTACTACCTCTGATTTCTAACCCTCTGGTTTGTAAAATCCACTTTTCCATGCTAGCTTCCAGCTCACTTCATCCTGAGTAAAAATAGAAACTCACCACATTTACTCTTCTTCTTCTATTCTTCTTATTCCTTTCCAAATTGTTCAGTACCTGTCTACTTTCTGCCCACATGACTTGTGCATGCAGTAACTGATATTTATCACTAATGTACTGTGTGTGTGTGTTGGGGGCAAGGGGGCAGATTAAAGCTTTTATATCACAGTGTCCTGGAATTGTAATCAAATTACTCTAATTATCACAGCTAAAGTTTTTCCTTTGCTTTACAAAGATTATTAACAGGGGCGCCTGGGTGGCGCAGTCGGTTAAGCGTCCGACTTCAGCCAGGTCACGATCTCGCGGTCCGTGAGTTCCAGCCCCGCGTCGGGCTCTGGGCCGATGGCTCGGAGCCTGGAGCCTGTTTCCGATTCTGTGTCTCCCTCTCTCTCTGCCCCTCCCCCGTTCATGCTCTGTCTCTCTCTGTCCCAAAAATAAATAAAAAAGGTTGAAAAAAAATTTTTTTTAATAAAAAAAACAAAAAAACCCCAAAGATTATTAACAAAGTCTGAGTCGTAAAATCTCACAGTATGTATTACATAGAAGGATAGGACATGTAACCTCTCCAAATGAACAAGGAAATAATAAAGAAACAAAATGTTCAATATAAGAAAGTACCACAAGGGGTGCCTCAGTGGCTCAGTTTGTTAAGTGTCTGACTGCAGCTCAGGTCAAGATCTGAGGGTTTGTGAGTTGGAACTCTGCATCAGGCTCTCTGCTACCAGTACAGAGCCCACTTTGGATCCTCTGTCTTGCTCTCTCTCTGCCTCCCCTCCACTGGTTCATTTTTTCTCTCTTTCTCTCTCTCTTTCTCTCCATCTCCCTCTCTCAAAATGAATAAATAAACTTAAAAAAATGTACCACAAGACTTTTCAGAAATATCCTATTTGTGGATTTTAATATTATTAATGAGACATTAAAGTGTATTAAAAATTTCCATGTGTAAATTAGCATATTGAAAAGAATTAAATGAAAGCCAAGTAATGATCAAGGTATTAATTAGCCACCTCATACTAAAGACCAATTTACAGAAGCAAAATTCAAAGGGAAGCTACATCAATAACAGTGAAAAACAGAATCAATTATCCTATTATATAAACTTATTTTTGCCATCTTTGGAAGTTATGGCTACTCTTTATAATTAATTATATGCCTATAGAAGGAGAGAGTTTATAGTTCAGAAGTATACCTGTACAAATAGAATTTTCCACTCAGCAAAAAGGTCCTTTATGATGTCTACTTTGTATTGATTGGTATTTTACATATAACAAGAATTCTTTTTTCTAATCTCAACAATTTATTTGTTGGCCTTAATATGATTACTTCTGCTTACTTCTTTGTGCCCAAATTCATGTCTTTGCAATCTGCTTAATATCCTACTCGCTACTCTTGTGTAACAGGCTCTCTTGAAGACATTTGGTCCTTTCCTACCAGCGCACCATCAAGGAGGAGTCACCCCAATGTATTATCTGCCAATTAAGCTTCCTTGTGCTACCTCCCTCCCTCCTTAGAGTTTCAGTGTTACTTTCAGTGATATGTTGGGTTCTAATCTCAGTGGTTGGAAAAACCTATTGTTAAATGTTCAGGAATTTTCTAAGTGGGGCTATAACTGGAAATCAGCTACCGTAAAACTATTTAAAACAAAGAAATCCTCAAATGTTTTTACCTCTGGAGAGCTGGTTTATCAACACACCATTGGAGCATTGTGGCTTTCAGAATGCATTAAATAACTGTGTTTGGACCTCCTGACAATGAACTATTATTAACATATTTATTTCCTATCATATTCTACTGGATCTTGCCCCAGTACTTTGAGCTTGCATTACCTTAAAGTGACTACCTGACTTCAGTAAGCCAGTGTGGTTACAGATTCTAGTTCCTTCTGCTTTCCTCTTATTCTTCTATGAGCAACTGAAACATGAACAGCTGAATCTGAAAGTATGACCTTCTGAATAGTCTGAACAGTCTGTGTCCTGCACCTGGGCCTGTCCTTCTGTAACACAAAGCCTCCCTCTGCTGGCCCCAACTATTAAAATACATGTATTTGTATTTTCTGCTTCTAAAGGGCCAAGTGTGGTAAAAGACATTAAAAAAAAAAAAAAAAAAAAAGCAAAAATCCAAAAATCCAAAGCACTACTGTTCTTTACTATAAATACAGTTTGACTATGGTTTGGGGAAGTACACATGTGAAGGCAGGTAAGCTAAGATAGGACTGGTCCTATGGTAATGATTGTCAACTGGATCCAAGTGTTCATCTTGGGTGCTCTTATTTAATACCAATTAAATAGTAATATACCCAACTCTATTGTGGGGGTATTTTTAGCAATCGATAGTAAAATGTGGATGACAGACAGGCTGAGCTTTGACATCACCATTAGCAAGAAAGTTGACTAAATACTTGCTCCTTAAAACTGAATTTCATTAACCGGGTCTCCTTAACTAGAATATGTTTATTAACTGGCTTGTGATAGCTGGTGAAAGGCTTTTCCACTCTTGCCATGTCATTAAAGAATTAGCTCTATAAGTAAAATTAAAAAAAAAAAAAAAACCCGTCTCTGAATGCCTGATTGTATTCCAACATGTAGGAACATGACAATATTTCAATAAAGTCTTCAGGTGATTTTGTTACCTTTCAATCAAGATATCCACTTACTGGTCTTATGGTCACTGTACCCTTAAACAGACTCAATCGTGGAGTGGTCCCATCTTGCCACAAAGCATGTGCTGTGCTGCAGAGACCAATACAGAATGTACATGTACCAGAGAAATCTTTGTGTATTCTTATCGACTTTGACCTCTTATATACCATAGTTTTTTTTTTGTTCTTTAAAAGAATTTAAGGTAAAATGCTAATGTGAAAAAAACCCCAAATTATTAAATGTTTTGACATTCAGTATTATTCTTACCTGTGCAATCTATAATTTAGGAAGCACCCACATTATCTTACTCCATTTTAAAGTCTAATGATATGCCACAAAAACTTGAAAATATCTCTAGGATATACATGAAATGTTTTTTAAAATATAAAATAAAATAAATCCTTATATCCTTATCTTCCTCCTATCTTTCAAGCATCTCAACATGATTTCTTGCTGGCACTACATAACCATGGCGATTTTAAACTACCCATTTGTGTTCTAAACACCCTGGAATTCTAAACTTTTGGCATATAACCCTCTGTGGCTATTCTCTTACTTGGCTCTTGTGGCTAGGATGATCAAGATCTGGTATGACAGCATCCTATATAATTTTTCCCAAATGTTTCCCTTCCTGACATTCTTTAGCCATATGGATCATTCCCATATTTAAAAGGTGAAAAAGTGCCAAAGAGAAGAAATTTATGTTTGGATGATATAACCACAATGCAAATTAGAGGACAGAGGGCAAAAATGCCTGTGCATAAGAAGTAGGATTGAAAATCAAACCTCCCATAGAACCCATAAAACTCATCTCTTGGTGGAGAAAGAAGAGAGGAACAAGTTAGTAAAATTACTCAAAATGAGTAAGTGTACTGAACTGAGCCATAGCTCAGATTCAAAACACATGTGTATACAAAAAGAAATTTGGCTTATTTCAATGCAGGTTTTATTCAATTGAACAGGGCATAGGGAAGCCAAAAATGAGCTAATTTTCAGTGTCATTTGCATTTATCTGCCAGGTGTTAAACCCATTACAGACCATAGCATCATTTGCTGGAATTATCCATTCCTTCATTAGCTACACTCTCTTTATGCCCTCTAGTGCATATATTTTGAGTACACCTTCAGGAGGAAAGATCCAAATAGTTTTGTTACGGCTACAGTTTGTTTCCATTGGTTGAAATGGCAGCAAGTTAAACCAACTCAGGGACCTGAATATTAAGTCAGCCAACATTATGTATTGACCACTTTCTATCTGCTTAGTTCATTACTAAGCGTTTTAAATGATATGGAAGAAACAGAAAACTTGGCATGAGTCTCAATTTGCTCCTTTATGAAGTAGGGATAAAATGGCAACTACTTTACCCGGCTGTTGTGAAAACCAGAAATAGCACATGTAACTGAACATAACATGTGAATAGCACAGGGTAGGTGTTTATTGATGTTAATGAATTCATAATTTTCGTATGTGAGAGAGGAACGTCATACCTGACATAACTAAAGAACAAAATAAGGAGGTATGAAATTAATTTGTGTCATGAGTGAGCTACCCAACACTAATAGATTATTTAAAGAGGTGACTGCAATTATACTCCTCTGATCTTTTTGGTAAAAAGGCATTATTTAAAAAGCTAAGCATAAGAAGGACCAGTAGACTATTTTTGCTGCTCTCAGCTGTAGAGGATGATGGGATTGCTCCCATGGGTATCTTTTTAATAAAGTTCACTTTATTATTCTCTAATACATTTTAGCAAGCTTCAGTGGTTATAACCACGACTTTCTTAAATAGGGGATACTCTTTCTTCTCAGAAGAGCAAATTGATATTTCTTATCATAATTGGGTAGTGTCTGGAATACAAATTCATACTTCTCATCATCCAATGGTTGGTTTACTATTCTGGACAAATTAGCTAACTTCACTAAACTGTAGTCCTGGTTTTAGAAAAAATAAAGCCATGCATTCAATGATTATCTGGGTAAAATAGAGCTCAGGAATTTCCTTTGCCAGCAAACTTTTGGGATTTCTATCTAAATAACCTGGATTTTTTTGCTTCCTCATAAATTAAATAGCATTTTTATCTCTGTAGAATGAAATGCATCAATGAACCATAAGATGGCTGCTGTCTGGTTTAGAATGAAGCATAGTGCAAATGATTCAATGAGGACTTCTCTCACTGTCATGTCTGAAGCACATGAATTTAGCTGTCAAAAAAACGACTGGAGGTGTATCCAGCTGATGCTGTAATATGATTTTCAGCATTGAAGTCCGAATCTATCATTCTAGATCCTCTTACAATACAAAGGCTATGAAAGCAAACATATTGATGTATAATTTATAAACCTAGATTCTCTTTATTCTCCTTTATTCTCCTTGTTCTTATTATTCTTTTTCTTCTCCTGAAGCATGAACAAGGAACTTTCTTTATGTTGGTAATAGACAAAACCAGAGTCATCCATTCCCTTGGTATTTATGAATTCAATCTTAAAGGCTAATGCTATTCTGAAGAGTCACTGATTCCCAGAGTTCTGTCTCTCTGTAAGTGGCTTCTTCTTGTTAAAATGGAGATTGAACTATAAATTTGCAATTCCCATTGGGTGTCAATTACCATATTTATTCACAAAATCTATCTGTTATTTTTACCTCGAAATTGGAAAATGATATTATGTAAGCATCTGTCTGCAGGTCTAATCATTAATTTTAGGGAGCATTATTAAATATTTTAAATCCATTTCCCTGATATTTAAGGAAAAAGTTTCAAACTTAATCATTTTAAGGAATCAATAGTATAATTAATTATAGTTTAAATGATCCTATAGACTTTTTTCAATATGTCTTTTCTTTTGTAGAGTAGGAAAAAAAATACTGTTATTGAGGCAGTACCTGTCTATAAGAAAAAAAGAGAGAAATGAGTTTTTGAAAGACTGATGGTGATATTTACATTTAGTATAGTGAGGTAAAAATCAATAAGTAAGCCTTAGGGCTCTTTTTTCTACCTGGGCCCATACTGAGTATAGGTATAGGAAGCTGACTGATTACTTATAACATTTAATGATTTGTCTGTTAATACCAAGAAAAAAAAGTTCATCTTATGTTAACTTCTTCCAACTTTATGATTATTTTATTATTTTATTTTATTTTATTTTATTTTATTTTATTTTATTTTATATGTTTATTTATTTTTGAGAGACAAAGAGAGACAGCATGAGTGGAGAATGGGTAGGAGAGAGGGAGACACAGACTCTGAAACAGGCTCCAGGCTCTGAGCAGTCAGCACAGAGCCCATGGCAGGGCTTGAACTCATGAACCACAAGATCATGGCCCGAGCTTAAGTCGGATGCTTAACTGACTGAGCCACCCAGATGCTCCTATGATTGTTTTAAAGCATAAAGTTAAGAGAGTGTATGCTCCCATCCATATACATTAAAGAAAGAAACGGAAAGATAATTTATTACTCACTTCAAATTATTAGCAAGGTTGTAAGTAAAGTTATACATTAAAAGATATGGCCATATGCCTTGGGAAAATGTAAAAATTTAATTCCAATAGACCTTTTAAGCTGTACCCTTCCATCCTCAACCATGTGATTTTGTTTTCCGCACCAAGTTAATTTGTGTTAACTGTTAGCTCCAAAGATAGTTCAGGATGAAAAAGGAACAGGAAAAATGTAATCTCCCTCACCTTCAAAAGCCTCTGCAAATAATAGAATGCAAGGAAAAATAATTTATCTGTCATATAAATACATATGTTTTGAAAAGTACCTGACTAATGTTTAAAATTTACTTAGTGTGTGTGTGTGTGTGTGTGTGTGTGTGTACCTGGCCTGATTTTTTTTTCTAAAATTGTACAAATTTATCCATATTTACACCCTACCATTCAGAAACTGCTGCAAATTTTCCATCAATTCCATAACCTTCCCAGAGAGTTCCATGCCTTTACCCTCCTACCCTAATCTGAACCTGTTGTTTTAGATGCCAATGGATAGTTGTTTTTGTGGAACTTCTTTTCACCCTTTCTAGTGTCTGGTCCCTTGGTTCTTGGATCTTTGTTTTGTTTTGTGTGGTTTATTTCCAAGTGTTATTTAAGCATATCCTTCAGTTGGTTCTTCTGAAAGAATAGATAGGATGTGATCCTTATTTTGCCTGTCCAAAATTGCCTTTACTGTACTTTACACTCTATTGATAGTTTAGATGGATATAGAGTTCTAGATTGGAAATAATTTTCTCTTTAGAAGTTTGAAAATGTCATATCTTTTAGCATCCAATTATTTAATATTATTTTGAGAACTACATTCTATTTTTATTTCCACTCATTAGTATGGAACTTATGATCACCACTGTTGTCTTTGCTGCCTACAGACCTTGGGCTTAGAATCTTTAGCCTGGTTATTCCATAATTTCCCCCATGATGTGCTTCACAGTAGTCCTTTTAAAAAAATCTATATGTGAAGCAGTTATTGAATTCTTTCAATCTGGAGAATCAGGTCCTTCTGTTCTAGGGGGATTTTCTTTTGTGATATCTTTGTTATTTTCATTCTTTTAGATTTTCTATGGTCTCTCCTTCTGGAAGTCATTTAAGTCAGATGTTGGTTATCTTGTATTAATTATCTCATTAAAAATATTTTCTTACTGACTGATCATCACTTTTCTTTTTGGTTATTTTTCTGGGAGATTTTCTCAACTTTATTTTTCACCTCTCCCTTTATATTTTTGCCTGACTACTATAACACTTTAAAAATACAGGATTCCTTAGTTTTTCTTTGATTGTTCTTTTTTAGGATTTGTATCTTTATTTGTTTTGTTCTCTTTTAAGTTAAAACTGTTGTTCATATATTTGGTCTTTGACTACCTGAATCAAAAGTTCTTATAGGAAGTTCTGTGTTGATGTGTGTATGTGGTCAGGGGCTTTATGACAGGGTGATGGGTACTGAGGTAGCTTTACTTTGGAATAACAACTTTTACATATTGTTATATGTGGCTCTTTTCTCAGAGACAATTATGTTCTTCCAAAGAATAATGCAATTCAATTCCTTGTTCTGATACTCTGGGAACAGGGAGCTGGTGTCTAGAAAGGTCATTTGGGTTTCTTTTTCATAATTTCTGACTAGTGCCTCAACTCAGACTTTTTTGTTTGTTTGTTTGAATAGCCTTGATTTTAATTCATTTTATCTAAAGTTTATATTTCTGATCTCCTGAGAGAAAAGGGGAAAGGTGGTCTTGTAGCCATACATGAAAATGGGAAGGGATTTGGTGATATAATCATATCCTAAAAACTTCAAACAATCCTCCTGTTTTCCATTGTCAAGCACTTTCCTTTATTGTCATATACAAGGTAAGTCCAAGTGGTGTAAATGGCACATCACAATTATCTAAGCTACTGGCATAAAGGATTCAGATTTTTCTACTTTGCTAATTTATCCACTTTCCATCTTCCAAAACTTTGTTGACATCTCTTAATCATTTTTACTCCTCTCTTATTCAAGTTGTCTTTGTATTATTGTTTTTTTGTTTAAATTTTAACTGATATTTTAGAGGTGTTTTTGAAGACAGTAGAGAACTTTGAATTCCATATGCCATGTTTTGCCTGAAGACTGTAGACTATATTTCAACACATGCTGATTATGAGATTTGTATTAATATGAGATTTAGTATTCTAATTAACTCTTAAAAACATAGTACGATTCACATAGAAATGTTTCTTGATGTTGCATAATGTAAGATAGCATTCAGTTTGAATGAGAGACTCAAGAGTAAGAGATGGTGCAGTTTTATTAGCCATCTGATATTAAACCATGGGCTGGGAAATACTTAACATGAAAGTTGAGTTTCTAGGAAATTATGACTTCATTTCTACCCATTGAGAGAAATGTCTTCACCAATTTATGCTACTTAATATTTCCTCTTTTTAAAAAGTGCTTAAAATAATAATTATACTAACATGTGAATGACCAAAGAATTTATAAGTACAAGAAGAAACTCTTCTACCTTAATCTTCTTCCATTTTTTAACTAAGTTTTATTAATTAAAAAAAATTTTTTTTACTTTTTCAGTATTTTAAAGCTATATTTTTTCACATATATTAAACTCTATAGTCTTCTGATGGGAGGAAAGGATGCTGTAAGTGTACTATGAATATATGTGTATAGGCATGTGTCCTGAATATGATATGTGTGTATAATATATATATATTTTTTTCCTCTGCTCTTATTTAGTGTTTTGCTTAGTAAATAAGACACAAAATTTACTTTATAATCATATTTATAAAAATATCCTTTTGAAAGTGCAGCAGTATCATTTAGATGTGGAAAACAACAAATATGCAATGAGTATGTAGCATGCTTATGGATTCCTTTTGACTGACTCTGGCTAAAATAGTGATATTGTTTTTACTAATTGTGTTTCCAACATTTTCAAAATACAGGTTATGACTGAATTGATAAACAGTAATTTTTTATCTCTGTTAAACAAAAGCATAATATTGCCTTCTGGGCCTCATTCCCTCTTGTGACTAGAAAAGATATTAGCTGAAACCTAGAAAACTACTCAATGTTAGAGATAAGACCAGACATTGATATACCCTCTATGATTCAAACTATAAACAAAAAGATCCATAGTCCCATCAATTGCCCCAAATGTTCACCAGTTTCCCTATATACAACACTTTGTGATAAGAATTATTAGGTTGATTCCTTCTTCTTAATAAAGTATCAATAAATTCTTGTAGTTTCACTGGGAAACATTCCCCTAGACCTTTCAAGTTTTGTCTGTTGTACAATTAACTTATTCATAAACATTTATTTGTATACTATATCTATGAGATACTCCACTGGTGACATAAATAATTAGATGATATCCTACTTTCAAATTGTTCTCATTTCCTTGGAAAGTATAGGCATATAAACACACTTTCATAATGAAGTAGAGTAAGAACTATTAGAAGTTACTTAGAGTACCATGGGATTAACTGAAAGCAATATATAAAAGTCATAGTACCAGAAGGGAAGAGCCTTTGAGGAAGCAATATGATAAATTTTGGAGTATTAAAGCATAGGATATATGGCAGTGAGAAGAGGGTAGAAGGATATGGCTAGATATGGAGGATGGAATCAGTTTATGAAAAGTCTTAAATTCTTTTAAAAAAGCCTATGTCAAAGCTCTGATGAGGCATATAATAATCTGCATTTTAGAATCATTGTTCTAGCAGTATAAAATTATAGATAGAATTCAAGTCTTTGTTCCATAGAGAACAGCCAAAAAAAGGGACCCAACAATACAAACACAGGTGATCTTTCTTATAGAAGAGCTAAAGAATAAGCCAGGTAAGCTATTGCATTTGTATTGACCTCTGGCTTAAGCATCTTATTCAAAATTGTTGAAAAGAAGGCTAATTAAATCAGTAAAAATTAGAAAACAACTATCATTTAAAAATCAGAAATTTTTAAAAATTTGCTTGATGGGGCACCTGGGTAGCTCAGTCCAATAAGCGTCAACTTCGACTCAGGTCATGACCTTGCAGTCCATGAGTTCAAGCCCCACCTTGGCTCTGTGCTGACCACTCAGAGCATGGAGCCTGCTATGGATTCTGTGTCTCCCTCTCTCTGCCCCTCCCCAATTTGCTCTCTCTCTCTCTCTCTCTCTCTCTCAAAAATAAGTAAATGTAAAAATTTTTTTTTAAATTTGCTTGAAGTTAACATGAAAAAAACTGATAATAAGACAAAATTACAATGTTGTCTCTTTTAATATTTTTAACCAATCTGTCAACTCTATGGAAAAAGAGGGTATGAACTTTGCACCTATTATATCATTGGCTCCGGTTTGTTGAGAGAAAAAAAAAAAAAAAATAAAAAGGTGAAATTATGGCTTAAAATATTCCAACCACTATTTAACATGATCTTTGGAGGTTTGCAAATAGCTTTATTAATAATGTACTGGGAATTGCAGGTTATATAATTTGAAAACTCACTATATTAATATAACTATTTATATATGTGTATATATATATACACACATATATATGTATATATGTACATAGATGTACATATATACACATATATATATGTGTATATATGTACATATGTGCCTGGGTGGCGCCCTCGGTTAAGCATCCGACTTCCGCTCAGATCATGACCTCACAGTTCATGGGTTCGAACTGTGGGTTCCTCCTGCGTTAGGATCTGTGCTGACAGCTCAGAGCCTGGAGGCTGCTTCGGATTTTTTGTGTCCCTCTCTCTCTGCCCCTCCCCCACTCACATTCTGTCTCTCTCTCTCTCCCTCAAAAACAAATAAATATTAAGAACATTTATATATATATGTGTATATATATATATATATACACATACATATATAATCTTTTATTTCCCTTCTCTTTATCATAATACTAATGAAATAAGTAGCATGTCAGGTTAAAAACAATTTTGCTTAAGAAAATTTTATGATATTGTGCGTCAGAGGAAAATATCTTAAATTATATAAATGTAATTAGAGGAGGATATAGAAGTAGTCCTAGAAACACAAATCCATTAAGAAGAAATCCATGTATTTGAAAGATAAACAAATAAAAAAAAACATAATATCAAGCTAATGGGTATATAAATATGGTAGTCTTCTCCATAAAAGTACAAAAAATTCTCTCATATATATAATATTCATTTTGGGATTTCTTCCCATTATGCCCAATAGTTTGACAGTTATAAAACATTGTTTATATGCACAGTATCAAAACCACAAGATATTTTGGAAGATAGCATCAGAATAGGAAGACCTTAGGATCACTTTGTCTCATGAATACAACTAGATAATTATTAAATTATCCTAAATACTCCAGAAATGGACCTGAAGACTGACAGAACAAACTCCATAACTAAAAGGAAAGAAGAGGTCACATCAAAGAAAGTAGAAAGTGTGGAGATAGGGTATAGAGGAGAAATGGATCCTGAGTGCTGTGGAGGGGTGGGAGTTGTGGCCAAAGAGAAGGGAATGAGGGAGAGGAGCACACAGGAGAATGCACAGGAGAATATTTCCCCAAAACCATTCACTTGGAAATAAGGGAGGCTGAATTTCATGAGTTCTCACAACCAGTGGAGTTTATAACCTGGAGTTTTTCAGAAAGATAAGCAAACGATAAGAGACTCTTAAATATAGAGAACAAATTAAGGGCTGCTGGAGGGGAGGTGGATGGGGGGGATGGGCTAAGTGGGTGATAGGCATTAAGGAGGGTATTTGTTGGGATGAACACTGGGTGTTATATGTAAGTGATAAATCACTGGGTTCTACCCCTGAAACCAATATTACACTATATGTTAACTAACTTAAATTTAAATTAACAAACAAACAAACACACAAACACTGAAGTTTTAAAGGTTAGTGGGCTTGGTTGGTATAGAGACCAGAGGGCACTACACTGGAGGGAAGGCAGGCAAACAACCCTGGGGCAGAGAGCATGGAAACAGTGATTTGAAGGATGCCTGACAAAGACAAGAAAGGATCAGAGAAATCTCCAGAAACAATAACAAAACAAGTGATAAAATGGTAATAAATACATATCTATCAATAATTACTTTGAATATAAATGGACTAAATGCTCCAATCAAAAGACATAAGGTGTCAAAATGCATGAAAAAATCAAGACCCATTTATATGCTGCGTATAAGAGACTCATTTTAGACCTAAAGACCTGCAGATTGAATGTGAGGGAATGGAGAAATACCTATCACACAAATGGATGTCAAAAGAAAGCTGGAGTAGCAATACTCATCAGAGAAACTAGATTTCGAAACAAAGATAGTAACAAGAGATAAAGAAGGACACTATATCATAATAAAGGGGAAAATCCAACAAGAAGATATAACAATTGTAATATTTATGCCCCCAACACAAAATACCCAAATATATAAAACAATTCTAACAAACGTAAAGGAACTTATTTATAATTATAAATAACAGTAGGGGACTTAGCACCCCAGTTACATCAATGGGGAAATCGTTTCAATAGAAAATAAACAGGGTCACCTAATTGTCTGACTTCTGCTCAGGTCATGATATCACAGTTTGTGGGTTCAAGCCCCGCATCAGGCTCTGTGCTGAGAGTTCAGAGCCTGTTTGGGATTCTCTCTCTGTCCCTCTCTCTCTGCACCCACCCTCCTCCCTGCTTGTACACACACACACACACACACACACACACACACACTCTCTCTCTCTCTCTCAAAAATAAATAAATAAACTTAAAAAAAAAGAAAATAAACAAGGATGGGTGCCTGGGTGGCTCAATTGGTTAAGAGTCCAACTCTTGATTTCAGCTCAGGTCATGACCTCAAGGTCCATGAGTTCAAGCCCCACATGGTGAACTGTGCTGACAATGTGTAGCCTAGTTCTCTCTCTCCCTCTCCCTTGCTCACATGCTCTCTCTCAAAATAAATAAATAAACATTTTAAAAAAATAAACAAAATAAACAAGGGAACAATAGCTTTGAATTACACACCAATCTAAATAGACTTAACAGATATATACAGGACATTCCATAGTAAAACAACAGAATACACATTGTTTTCTAGTGCACATGGAACATTCTCCAGAAAAGACCACATATTAGGTCACAAAACAGGCCTCAGAAAAAGATTGAAGTCATGGGGCGCCTGAGTGGCTCAGTCGGTTGAGCAGCCAACTTCTTCTCAGGTCATGATCTCATAGTTTGTGAGCTCGAGCCCTGCATTGGGCTCTGTGCTGACAGTTCAGAGCCTGGAGCCTGCATCTGATTCTGTGTCTCCCCCTCTCTCTGCCCCTCCCCCACTCATGCTCTGTCTCTGTCTCAGAAATAAATAAACATTAAAAAAATATTAAAAAAAAAGATTGAAGTCATAACATGCACCTTTTATGACCACAATGCCATGAAACTAGAAGTCAACCACAAGAAAAAAACGTGGAAAGACCACAAATGCATAAGGGTTAAACAACACACTACTAAATAATGAATGAGTCAACCAGGAAATCAAAGAAATTAAAAAAAATAAATAAATGGAAACAAATGAAAGTCAAAACAAAACCGTCTAAACATTTGGGATGCAGCAAAAGCAGTCCTAAGAGGGAAGTATATAACAATACATGAGGAAGCAAGAAAAATACCAAATAAACATCCTAATGTTACACCTAAAGAGCTAGAAAAAGAACAACAAATTAACCCTAAAGCCAGTAGAAGGAAAAAGAAATAATAAAGATTAGAGAGGAAAGAAATAATGTACAAACTAAAACAATCAAATAAAAAACAATAGAAGGGATCAATGAAACCAGGAGCTGGTTCTTTGAAAAATCAAGAACACTGATAAATCTCTAGCTAGACTTATCAAAAAGAAAAGAGAAATGATCCAAATAAGTAAAATCACAAATGAGAGAGGAGAAATAACAAATACCACAGAAGTACAAACAATGAGATAATATTATCAAAAACTATATACCATCAAATTGGACAACCTATAAGAAATGGGTAATTCCTAGAAATATAAAGGAATGGAATGAGTAATCAAAAAACTCCCAAGAAAGGAAAGTCTAGGGCCAGATGGCTTCACAGTGAATTCTACCAAACATTTAAAGAAGAGATAATACCTATTCTTCTCAAACAATTTCAAAAAATCAAAGAGGAAAGAAAATTTCCAAATTCATTCTATGAGGCCAAAATTACCCTGATACCAGAACAATATAAATATACCACTAGAAAAGAGATATATAGGCCAGAATCCCCGATGAGCATAGATGCAAAAATTCTCAATAAAATCCTAGCAAATTGAATCCAATAATATATTAAAAAATCATTCACCAGGATGAAGTGGGATTTGTTCCTAGGCTACAAGTGTGGTTTAATATTTGTAACTCAATCAACATAATATATCACATTAATAAATTAAAGGATAAGAACCATGTGATCATTTCAATAGATGCAGAAAATGCATTGGACAGAGTAAAGCATCCATTCACGACAAAAAAAAAAAACAAAAAAACAAAAACCTTCAACAAAGTTGGTTTAGAGGAAACATACCTCAACATAATGAAGGCCATATTTGAAAAACCAACAGCTAATGTCATCCTCAATTGCGAAAAGCTGAGAGCTTTTCCTGTATGGTTAGGAAAAAGACAAGGATTTCCACTCTCATCATTTTCATTAAACATAGTACTGGAATTTCTAACCACAGCAATCAGAATACAAAAAAAGAAAAGGCATCTAAATTGGTAAAAGTAAATAAAACTTCCACTATTTGCAGATGACATGATACTATATGTGGAAAACCTGAAAGATGCCACCAAAAAACTACCAGAACTGAAAAATAAATTCAGTAAAGTTGCAGAATACAAAATCAACATACATAAATCGGTTGCATTTCTATATATCACTAATGAAGCAGCAGAAAGAGAAATTAAGGAATCAATCCTATTTATAATTGCACCTAGGAATAAACTTAAGCAAAGAGGGGAAAGATCTGTACTCTGAAAACTGTAAAACACTGATGAAAGATGACACAAAGACATGGAAAGACATTCCATGCTCATGGATTAAAAGAACAAGTATTGTTAAAATGTCTATACTGCCCAAAGCAATCTACAAGTAATGGAATCCCAATCAAAATACTAACAACATTTTTCACATAGCTAGAACAAATAATCCTAAAAATTGTACAGAACTACAAAAGATCTTCAAAAGCCAAAGTAATTTTGAAAAAGAAAAGCAAAGTTGGAGGCATCACAATTCTGGACTTTAAGTTATATTACAAAGCTATAGTAGTCAAAACAGTATGGTACTGGCACAACAATAGATACATAGTACAATAGAACATACTAGAAAATCCAGAAATAATACCACAACTATATGGTCAATTAATCTTTGACAAGGCAGGAAAGGATATCCAATGAAAAAAAGAATTTCTCTTCAACAAATGGTGATGGGGAAACTGGATAGCTACATGAAAAGAATGAAACTGGACCACTTTCTTACACCATACACAAAAATAAATTAAAAATGGATCAAAGACCTAAATGTGAGACCTGAAACTATCAAAATCCTAGAAGAGAATACAGGCAATAAATTCTTTGACATTGGCTGTAGCAACTTCTTTCTAGATATGTTTCCTGAGGCAAGGGAAACCGAGCAAAAATAAACTATTGGGACATCATCAAATTAAAAGCTTCTGAACAGTAAGGGAAAGAATCAACAATACTAACAGGCAACCTACTGCATGGGAGAAGATATTTGCAAATGACATATCTGATGAAGGGTTAGTATGCAAAACATATAAAGAACTTATACAACTCAATACCTAGAAACAATTAATCTAATTAAAAATGGGCAGAAGACATGAACAGACATTTCTCTAAAGACATACATATGGCCAACAGATACATGAAAAGATGGTCAACATCATTCGTCATCAGGGAAATGCAAATCAAACCACAATGAGATATCACCTCACCTGTCAGAATGATCAACAACAAAAGAAACAACAGGTGTTAGTATGTGGAGAAAGGGGAACCCTTTGCACTGTTGGTGGGAATGGAAACTGATACAGCAACTCTGGAAAACAGTATGGATGTTTCTCAAAAAAATGAAAAATAGAACTATGTTATGATCCAGCAACTGTACTACTATTTACCAAAAGAATAAAAAAATGCTAATTCGAGGTGTATTTGCACCCTGATGTTTATAGTAGCATTGTCTACAATAGCCAAATTATGGTAACAGCCCAATTGCCTATAGATTGATGAATGGATAAAGAAGAAGTGGTATATATGTGTGCAGATATAGATATAGATGTAGATAGATATAGGTATAGATAGATATAGATGTATAAATATACATACATATATATATATATATATATATATATATATATATATATATATAATGGAATATTACTCAGCCATAAAAAGAATGAAATCTTGCCATTTGCAAGGACATGGATGGAGCTAAAGAGTATTATGCTAAGTGGAATAAGTCATTCAGAGAAAGTCAAATACCATTGGATGTCATTCACATGTAGAATTTAAGGAGCAAAACAAACAAAAAAAGAAAAAGAAAGAGAGAGACAAACTAAGAAACAGACTTTTAACTCTAGAGAACAAACTCATGGTTACCAAAGGGGAGGTAGGTGTGTAGATGGGAAAAATAGGTGATGGGGATTAAGGAGGACACTTGTCGTGATGAGTACTAGGTGTTTTGTGAAGTATTGAATCACTACATTGTATACCTAAAACTACAATTACACTGCATGTTAACTAACTGCAGTTTAAATAGAATCTTAAAAAATAACACAACAAAAGATTACTATTTACTTAAGAAATGATAAAATTGGAAATTAATAAAAACTGATTTGCTTAAAGTCATAGAAAGGTTGAACTTAAAACTCAATAGAATTGAAACATTGGTTTGTATAGCTGACTTTATTGACTAAGTAATCCATAAATTGTAGTTGTGTCTTTTAATTCACAAGGGGAAGAGAAAAAGATTTCATGAAGAGAAGTCAGTAGGCATGAAGAAAAAAAAGGGAAATGATTTATCCAAATGTGTATGAGTGCTTAGAAATGATAAAAAGATGTTGAATGATGATTTGGATTAGAGTTAATATAATTTAGGTATTAGTCTCTCCGTTGATAGAACTGGAGGATTTCATTCTGTGATTTATGTGCCAATTTTGACATATTCTCTCTCAAAAAGCTTTTTAAAATGGTATCTCAAATAAAGGCATAAAGCTTTTTTTTTATTTCCTTGAAAAAAAAGTACAAGGGAAGATTGCAAAAACGTATAATTCATGGTAACCTTCAGAAATTCTCTCTAGATTTTGGCCAGCTTTCTTTCAAGGAGTTTTGAAGATTTTATGTTGACTTGGAGCCTATATGGAGAAATCTTGGATTATTTGGGTAATTTTTTGTTCCTTATAGTCCTTGGGATTTCCTCTAAAGAATATGTGGAATTATAGAAGTATCTTAAAGTTGGGCAGCCTGTATGAATATGGAAATTGATAGAAACTGCCTTGCAGAATCTCTAGTTATGAACGGTTAAAAGAACACTGAAGATTTCAACAACTCTGTTAGATGTCCCATGATTTCTGAAAAGAGGTCAGAATATTAATGAAATACATGATTGATGCACTTGCTAAGGTATGTTAAAAAATAACAGATTTAATATATCTTTGACCAATATTCCCCAGTTGTAAAAGGAAGAAACTGAAAGAATTCAGACCATGGATAAAAGTTGGAATTTTAATAAAAATGAGACAAAATTATCCACAACTATCTTTGAGCCCTGATACACATTGATACACGATAGGATAATCTCTGCTTATCTCTCCCCTTCCAGTTTTCAACCTCCCCTTCCCACACATACATACACTCTTGCTCTGTGTTTCATGAACTCAACATTTACGCACTATTATCAACCAGGTTCTTTTTCCTTGTGGTTTCTTCATGGTTCAGGCAAGGCGAAGCATCAGCAGAATATTAAAAGGTAAAAGAAATGAAGAATTATGGTATTTATCTCTCTTGTTTTTTACCTGCCAGGACACTTGTTGCTTTTCTTTACTTAAGGTCAGGTTCTTCTTGAACAGATCTTTCTGTGTTCTGATAACCCTATGTTCCATCAAGCCTAGGCATGGAGATATAGCTTCCAGCTGTAGTTAGTGCAGGATGCTTCACCAACCTTTAATACTGTTCAATCTGTCTTTAAATAGTCACCTTATTAAACTCTCTTCAACCATTTTTAATTTTGCCACCAGTTTCTGACAGGGTTCTGACTGATACACATGCAGTAAATTGTCATATGATTACTGCTACATGTGAGAAGGGTTAGTGGTGGGCTGAAAAGTTTATTACATGTTTATTACATGGCAGATATAAAAGTGTCCCAAAACAAGAGTTAATGGAAAAAATACAAATACTTGTAAATTTCAATCATATATATTGATTATTTTGCTATGGAAAAAAAAAATCTCCTTTGCAATAGGGTTCCTATGTAGTATGCTCATAATTTAGTTTGCACTAGTTATAAACTGCTCTGGAGTGTGTATCCTGGTTACCTTAGAAATTGCTTTTCCTAAGTAGAAAGTGGCAATTATGGTCTGCAGGGGCACTCAGAAATAGTGTCTGTTTTTGAACTACAGGAAGACATGAAGGTGTGGAATTTTTCAGGGAGCACCAGATGTGGTTGCTCCAGTGTTACATAGCCCCACGTGTCCCAATTCACTATTCTTTGGGGGAATAGCTTATAATTCATCCATTGTTGTCACATCCTGGAAGACTAGTAAGCCTGGAGCTTTTGATTTAAACATTATAGAATTAAGTGCTTATGTGAGAAAACAGACCTATGGATAAATAGATGGTGAAATGCCTATTAACTACAGCATATAATTACATAGTATATAATCACCTCTGTGGTTGTTACAGGCCAAACAATAGTAGACAAGTGAGGTGTACATTAAGCACAAACTGTGTTATTCAGAGTCCTAAAACTCAGAATGTACTCACCAAGGAAAGAAGTTCATGTGTTATTCATTGTCAAAGTAGCTAAGAATACATTCCTATTCCCTAAAGATCTAACCTCTTACAATGGGGAATGCCGTGGGTATGGTGCTTTTATAAATCTTGTGTAGTGACAACTCTATACCCCCTACAACTATTTAACAACTATTTACATTTTCTTCAGGAAGACCAAACTAACCTTTCCCCCCCGTAACATTATTTTAAATTCTGATTCAAATTTGGGTTTTCAAGGCTGATACTAGTTCTTATGATGATAGCTGCTCTGTCAGACAGACTTTAAAGCCGTCCTCAGGGTTCCTTCCTTTTAGTATGGACAGGACCTATGATACGCTTCCAACCAACAGAATTTGGCAAAGGTGATAGGAGCCCACTTCCTGATTATGATACATTGTATAATATTCCATTTTGCTATCAGACCAGTGTTCCCCTCCTCCCTTACAGGTTTTAAAGAAGCAAGGTGCCATGCTTTGAGGTGTTCTGTGGAGAGAGACATGAGGCATGGAGCTTCAGTCGGCCTCTGGGAGCCGAGAGGAAACTCCAGCCAACAGGCAGCAAGGAGTTGGAGCCCTCGCTCTAATGGTCACAAGGAAGTAAATTCTGCCAACAACCTGGGTGAACTGGAAAGTGGATCTGTCAGTACTAGAGCCTCCAGATGAGAAGTAGCCCTGTCTTTTGTATTGACTACATCCTTGCAAAGAACAAGCAGTATCTGTCCCTACTCACAGAAACCGTGAAAGAATAAATATATGTTTTACTAAGCCACTGAGTTTGCGGTAATTTGTTACACAGCATAGGAAAATGATACACTTGCCAAACACATACTTGGTTAGTAAGCAGTGACTAAGTACCATGAGCCAAGAATTATTCACTCTATTTGAAAAGACAAGAGAGATAAATCCATATGTTCAAGGAAGTTATAGTAGGTGATTTCTAATATACATAGCTAAAAAAAAAACCAAACAGGTAAGATGTGTTCCTTTCATACGGAGATGCAGGAAAACTATTTACAATGCTAAATGACTGTTCTACTTTAAGTACATAAGAGAACAAAGCAGATTTACCCAATAGAATTAGAAATTTTATTCAGCTCCATCAATTAAAATCTGACTCCGTATGCACGTATTTTTGCATTCTGACATCAGCAAGAAGGAATCACCATTTTCTATCATGTGAGGGTGTATATCCTTGCCATTTCATCCCGTAACATCCCGTAAAACTTGCAAAAAGTTCACAATACTCAGCAATGCTAATTAGAAAATCTGTGACTTGCCTTTTGCTCAGGGGCCTTACTAACCTTCTCTGTATGGTTCCAATTTTAGTATATGTGCTATTGCATATATACTATGCTTTGTTTTCACATTCAGTAGCCACTAGCCTACATAGCCAAACTCTATTATCAAATCTATATCAGAGAGTTGCTCACTGTCTTAGATGACATTTTCAGCAAAGTTTTTAAGTGTCTGAATTTCTTGAATGAACTAGATCAACAAAACAAATCATACTATCAGGGGCAGAAAGAAAGAGAATTAAAGAGAGGGATGCAGTTAATACAGATATTAATTTTAAAAAGCCATATTCAATGATATTTGAAAACTGTTGCTAGTTCTTTTGTTTGTTTGCTTTCATGTTTGCAATTTCTGAGGCTTTAGGGACTTCACATCAAAGTAACAAAAGAGTGGCTAAATCCTGATATATTATAACGAGCTTCTGCAGCAATAATTAATATAAGGGGGCACTGACACTAGAATTAATCTTGGAAACTACTCTCAAGGTGATGGGGAAAATGAATGTGCCGTGGGAGTACCCCATAGTGCTGCACCATCATTGCTACGTCCTATCATTGATCATTGATGATGGCAAAGAAGTGATCGTCCACAAGGCAGAACTAATAATAGTCTTCAAATACGGAAGGATCTTTACTCACTTCTATGTTTGGTAACAGTCCATGTCAAGTGAATAATGAGTTTTTTACTGCCCCAAAGGGCACAAGCAATGAGCTTCCTTTTCTCCCTTTCCCTGCTGCATTTTAGACGGTATTGGAGACCAGTTAATTTGGATACTGATTTTTTTTTCCCAGATGTAAATATGTAGCTCTAAGAGATTATCCAAGTATTAGTATGATTGCATATTTGGGTACTATAGACAGGACCAATTCTGCCCTGAGCCAGACACTCAAAGTGACATCACAATTCAGGGAATTCCTTGGCTATGTCAGGCATAGGAGGTGTCCACTGTGTTTTTTTTTTTCATAGTGGTGGTGATGGTGCCATTGTCAGCATTAGCACCATTACTGGGATCTCACTAATTCAATACTTCCTTCCTGACACAAAAAGACACTCAAAGCACTTCAGTTATCTGAAACAATGTGTAAGCCATGGCTCTTAGGTAACATGATCCTTGTCAGGTGCATCTTACAGTTTAACGGGCTTCACTGAGATTTCGCACGCACCCTGAGTGCTTTCTCACCCTTGAACTTTGCTGCTGTACTTTTGCCCTAGTGATGCCTGCTGACTCTTGTAATCAGTAGTTTTGCTGCAGATAATGAACATTTTTCTAGCAAGTAAATTGTAAGCTCTGTATAAGATGCACAGGGGAACAATAGCTCTCTTTGGAAATGAAAAAGTAGCCATGCAAAATAAACAAGTGTTTGGTCCATTACTATTACCTCATTTCTTCCTGGAAGCATTTATTTTAGTTTCATAAGCAAGTTGATATTGTAAATAAAACTCCCCCATAATCTCAAGATAACACTTGGGTCTCACAATGTAGATGGGAATGTGCTTATGTTGTATAATTCTGATTCCTCCTCTTGTATAAGACTCCAATAATAACATCCCTGTTTCTAATCATGCCCCCCAAAACATCATTTAATAGCTCACCTTTTCCCTCTGAATTTTTGTATGCACTAAATCCAGTCTCATAAAAGGGTAAAGGATACCTATGTGATTACCTAAAATAAATAAGATCATAATCAACCCAAAAGAAAACGTTATACTCATCCAGAAATTCCTTGCCAGGAATACTCCAAAGAAGAAATAAGTGTGTTTATCTATGGTAATAACAATACAGCTGCCTAGCAATCAACTTAGCTTTCCTGTCATCTTTGTCAAGCAGTGTGTTTACACTGGAGACAATCTGAGGAAAGAGAAATCTGTATTGTGATATCAGCACAATGAAAGCGTATTTCTAAACACAGTCAGTCTCTTGTTTATGAAGCACGATGATGATTACTTACAACACAGTGTTTACATAGGCTTGGATTATTAAAAGTTTAAAAATGGCAGAGTGCATTTAAGGCTCAATCATTTCAACTTTTCTCCAAAATCACTTTTTCAACATATTCTAAAAAATATATAATATTGAATATTTCATTGAAAGGATGGAACAATCTTGTATATTTTCTGTGTGCCTGCATTTTATATCTCTGTGTAAGTGTATATATTAGAATGTCTGTGCATGTGAGTGCATGTGTGTGTTGAAGGAATAAAAAGAATTATTTCTTGACTTTGTTCTTGATTTTGAAGACAATTTGTCTTTAAAAAAAGATAAAACAGGTTTATTTTAGTGAGGTTAGTTAGAAATAAGTATTTTTTTTTAATTAAAGTATTAACCAATCATATAAGAGCCTCATTTTTTTCTAACAGCTTTTTTTTTTTTTTTTTTTTTTCCTAAAGAGGTTCAAGAGGCTGGTGTCTCAAAGGGACTGTTCAATGTGCATTTGTATATAATAACTATCTTCTTCCCTGACTTTAGCAAGTATACTTAGACCAACTCAAATGAACCACAGATTTAGTACCATCAGCAGGAAAGCAGAGACACACAGAAAAGAGGCTCTTTGGGTTTTTGTTAAGGAGGAGAGGAATGCCAATAAGTAGAAAGAAATATAGGACTTGGGACTTCTCTCTGCTAAACTATCTTCAGAATACTGATGAATTAGATTTTAAAGGCACATGCAGGAGGACTTGAGAAATTTGCTGACAACCAAGTAGGAAAGAATTGAAGACTTTTTTTTTCAATGCTCACTAATGCCTTCCCATAGAACTTGTTCAAGGCACAACACTGAGTTCCTGAGAACTACCCTTCAAGTCGTTATCTGCTCCCCCACTCACTTTTGCTCTCTCTCTTTTTTCCAGTAAACATTTTCTCTACACCAATGTGGATACAATTATTGCGATAATACTTCCACAAACATTTGTATTGAAAATACTATATATTGTACTAGGAAAGGCAGCAGATGTTTCACAATGTAAAGGAGCTGTGTAAAGAGTTCTAGATCCCAACTGCAGCTCCTTTCCTTTTCTATGTAGATGACCTCAGTCATGTTACACAGCCTTTCTGAGAATCATCTGCAAATGAGGGTCATTAGATATTCTTTACATGCTGATTTAATGATTATCTGAGGAAATGTATGTAAAACCACCTAGGCTATTGCTACTAAAATAGGGGAGAGGTCTTAGTTTCATTCCATAGGAGGAATGTAAGGCACCAAACAGCAAGTGGAGATTTTTATGAGACTGAAAGGCTTTTCCTGTGCTCCAGCTGTAGAGCCATGAAAATGATGACTAAAGCTTTTTAAATGATAGGTTGATTTACCCCCCAAATAACTTTTGTAATGATAAAGTTGAATTACAAGTACAAACACCTGCAACAACCTTACAAAGTCATTTATGTGACCCATGGGCTTTGCGACAAGAAACTCTGGGGAGTTCATACCCATGTCTCACCAGTTGTGTCATCCATTAATGTTGACAAAATTCCAAATACTTCCAAATTGATAACCTATTTAAATATAGAAATCCTGTGAGTAGGTAGTATTACCCTTGTTTGAACATGAAAACACTGAGGCCCAGGTTGATTAAGTGGATCTTAATGGTGGTGTTGGGGTTTCACCCAGTATTTTGGAATAAAAAGCCATGGGCACTTTCTACTGTACCACCATTGAACTCTGCTCTATAGTTATGAAAAATAGTGGATGGCGGACTGTTAGTGATAGTTTTATACATAATGGATCATAGATTACCAAAATCTTTTCCTCAAGATACTTCCACTGTTAGGAAGAGACCTTATATTGTGAGGATCAATGATTAACACCGAACGTCCACTAAAAAAAATGATAAACAACAGCAACAACCATAAACCTAAAGGCACACCTTCCAAGTGCTGCTAAAAATGAATTTTTATTTATTTATATCATTATGCCAATGAAAGGGACATTAGCTTGCTGAGTCTTTATGATTTATGCTTTAGGACAAAATAAAATGTCAATTCTACAAGGTTCTTTGGTAAATCTGTACATTACAATTGAGATCAGCATCAGTGTTAACCTTTCTGTTGCCTGCAAATAGTAATTACAGGATAACCACAGGGTGAAGCTAGGGCTTTGTGTCCCTGAATGCGGGAATAATTTGAACTGTTCTGATGGTAAATTTGAATTGTTTAACATATATTTTCTGTAAATTAGAATTGCATTTTAATAACCTACTTCACCTCTTCAAATTTATGATTTTCCTTTTTTTAGAAGTGAAGTGATTTCAAGAGTACAGGAAGTGTAAAATACTCATAAGAAAACTTGGAATAAATCAAGAAATATTTTCTTCATTTAAGCATGGCTTAAACTGAGAATAAAGCAAGATTCTTAGAAACATCACATAATTATACAATGTCTAGAATTTTTTTTCAATAAAATAGTTAAAAATGTTCATTGCTCATGTTTTTTAAACCATTTAAGTTCCAGTTTCAAGGACCTAAGTTGTCAAATAAGTAGAAAAAAATAAAAATTGAAACTTTCTTCCCTTATCTTTTACCATTTACTTTTTTCTGTTCCCCTTTCTAGTACAACCAATGAACAACATCCTGTTTTTCCATCTCCTTACTTTCCAATATCTACTCTCTATTCTTAATTTGTTCTACCCCTATTTCCATTCTTCCAAATACAGACAAATGAAACATGCAATGTATCTAATCTGTTTGTTTACTCTTTATTCTTATGGCAATCTGCTTTCTTCCTTCTTATTATGTGCAATTCTCCCCTTACTCACTTGCTTTCTTTTTGAGCATCATTTCACCTCTTCTCCTTCCTACTCTATTATTAACTGAATCTTCTCCCCTCAACATCCCAACACATGTCCTTCCAATGTTGGGGGTGGATCTCACATTGCCCAAACTCTCTGGTACTGAGTCATGGCTCTATGCATGGTGGTTTGAAAAACCAAATCAATCAGTCATTGACCTAGTCTACTGACAAACAAGAGGTAAGATTAAGACAAGTATAGCAATATGTATTTTGTAAAAAAAAAAAAAAAAAATGCCTTGTAAGAATTCACTGTATGGACTCATATTCACTCTTAACAAAAACATGCCTATACTTTGGACTTGAAATTTTAATTCATCTGTAATTTCTTTATGTCTCCATACTATATACAGAATTCAGGTAGGTTTTTAAGTTTCTAAATAATCTGAAATTGTTAAAAATTTACTTTTATTCCTCACACTCCTTAATAAAATCGCTAACACTTTTCTAAAAAGCTACATCCCACAGTAATAAAGAAATACTATTAAGTAATAAAACAAACAAAAAAATTGAAAGTCAAGAAAACAACAACAACAACAACATGCTTTAAATCTTACTTGTTTAGATCCCACGGCTGTTTACCAGATGTCTGTCTTCCTAAACAAAGAAGAAATGTGACAACAATTAAAATGTTGTGAAAATGATGCTATTAAAATACTGCTTACTTAGGTGATACATGTTTATATTACTTAGGTAGTGAAAAATGTCAAATTCCAAAAAGAACTGAAATTAGTTGTGTTTTGGTGTTTGCTTTCATATTCATTGTTGTAGAGAGCAATGGAAAATATCACTTTTAAAGAAAGAAGAAAGGAAACATGCTATGATTACTCTGTAAAAATGAATGATAACCTTAGAATATTAGTTTAATATACTTTGTAATCACAATTTTAAATGAATAACACTCATAAGCATCAAATATTGTTAAATTAAAAACACACAAATGTCTTTTGAAAAAGTCTATAAAAAATTCTTACAAAATGAAATATTCCTTGCACTGTAGACTTTTGTTAAGACTTGGTTCTTTGGTAAACATACACAAAGCCCATTCAGGTGCTTTAACTAACATCACAAGATCTTTAGAAGACAGACTCTTCCAAAGTATGAGATTATCATGTGAAGAAAAGAGACAAATCTATACTTTACAACTGGGCTGAGGAAAGGGCTAATTAAAATTTTAATTAAAATGTGGACATTTAGTAGTAGTATATACATATTTAAATTAGGGTTGAAAAAAAATACAAGTCTATTAAAGTATGATTAGTGTTTAAGAAATTTCATAAGCCGTTCTCCAAACTGGGTAGTCATGCTGACGTTTCCCAATAATTTTCATTCAACCTGTAAACCTGTTTCTTTGTTTTTGTTCCTGTCTTATTTTTGTTTGTTTTTCATTTTGGAAGAGTGAAATTGGAAACAATAATTTGGACTCTATTTTTTTAATGTTTATTTATTTTTGAGAGAGACAGAGACAGAATGCAAATGGGTAGAGGCAGAGAGAGGGGGAGACACAGAATCCGAAGCAGGCTCCAGGCCAAGCTGTCATCACAGAGCCCAATGCTGGGCTCAAACCCACAAGCTGTGAGATCATGATCTGAGCTGAAGTCTGACCCTCAACAGACTGAGCCACACAGGTGCCCCAATAATTTGGACTCTATATGAGTAGTTTAGGTAAGTGGAAGTATTAATATATTTCTGTAAGTTTCTAGAAAACTGCCAACTGAGCTTGAGTGATATAAGAAGATCAGTTATCTACAGATGTGGGCAGGGAAGGGAGGAGGTAGGCATTACAAGGGCCATAAATAAACTTTTGGAGTTGACATATATATTTGTTATCTTGATTGTTGTGATAGCTTTATAAGTACATACATATGTCAAAACATTAAATTCTATGTTTTAACATGTACAGTATATTATGTGTCAACCATAACTTAAGAAAGCTCTAAAGAAATAAATGGATGTCTGTAAAAATGTATTTAACAGGGGCGCCTGGGTGGCTCAGTCGGTTGAGCGTCCGACTTCGGCTCAGGTCACGATCTCGCGGTCCGTGGGTTCGAGCCCCGCGTCGGGCTCTGTGCTGACAGCTCAGAGCCTGGAGCCTGTTTCGGATTCTGTGTCTCCCTCTCTCTCTGACCCTCCCCCGTTCATGCTCTGTCTCTCCCTGTCTCAAAAATAAATAACCATTAAAAAAAAAATTTTTTGAAAAAAAAAAAAATATATTTAACAAATAGGACATGAAATGCATAGTTAATCCTTTGGAACAATTAATGGAAGTTGTTATTGTTGCATTTTTTGTTTTAAAAGATTATATGACTGCTGTGTTAGGAGCAGGTTGGGGAAAGGATGATTGGAAATGGAAATGAAATTCTTTAAGGAAATTTGGACTACCATATTGGAAGTGGAGGTAAAGGATGCTGGATTGATTGATGATTGAGATAGTAGAAAGAAAAGTCGTTTGTGTAAAGGTAGGACAAAGTAAAGAACGAAGGATGATGGCTAGGTTTGTGGCGTTAGCAACTAGATGTATGGTGCTGCCATTTCCTGAGAGAGTGAAGATTGGAAATATATTAAATTTGAAGAGACTAGAAGAGTTCCATTTTAGACATATTACTCGTGAAATGTCTTTGAGACAACCAAATGAAAATTTTAAGTTGGGTAAAGTTTTCTAGAACTCAGAGGAAAAGTTTGAGCTATATAAATAATTTTGAGGATTGCTAGCCTATAGATGAGAGCAGATGGCTGCCATTGAATGGAGGCAAGTGACATTGAATGGGAATAGATAAAGGAATCCAGAGTCAGGGTGCTAAATGGCCTATCTATTTGATGTATACATCCTTCTTCCCTCCTCCAAATAACCAGAACAAGGGTAAAAAGGAGTTCAATGAATCAGAGGCTAATTTTCATTATTTCTTATGCTCATTAGAGTCTACTTTCTGATTTCATCTTTAAAAGTCCTCAATATAGATAGAAAACAAAAAGAAAATATCATAGTAGTAAAATAATCTGCCTCCAGTTTAATCTTGAAATTAACTTCAAATGCTCTTGGATCTCTAATTGCTTATTTAATAGATATTTTTAATCATCTCACCTAAAGTACGTATTTTAAATAGTATTGATATATACTTTCTTACATATATACTTTCTAAATCAAATTGGAAGTGAAGAATGGTGCTTTGCTAAATTTCTTAAAAAGAAGTCAAAATAATCTGCAGATCTTGAACACTCAGTCTTTGAAACATGTGCTTGGAATATGGGAAAAGAAACTGTGATATAATTTGGCTGAAAGTAGCTGGAAATTCTGTACTGTGATGCTCTATAATAAGCAGCTCATACATACTCAGAGATCAATTGTAGGAATAGAGTGAATAATTTTGGAATTACAGTTTATTATAATAAAAAGAAAATAAAACAGGAATTTCATGGCTGGTATGGAATGGTGTTCCCAAAGTAATACTCAGTTTAAGAATGATTCATGGTAGACTTGGTTTTGTTAGTTTTCCATTTGTTTTGAGCATTGCTGGGATGTTGGGGAGTCATGTAAACTTGCTAGATTTTTGTTTCTTCATCTGTAAACTGAAAATAATACAATACTTTCAAGAGTTTTGGTGAGAATAAATGTGATAAAGTGCACAGAAATGCCTTCTGTACAAAGTACTACAGACTGCAGAAAGAACACCAGTACAATAATAATTATGAAAGATTATGGTTAATGGTGGCACCTGATATTACACATAAGAAATACTCAGTGGATTTAATTTAATTTAATTAAACTATGTTTAATTTCATTTAGAATTTTCCAAGTCATTAATAGCACCTAGAAAGAAATAATACCAACTCTTCAGGTATTGATGAAAGAGAATAAATGAAAGAAACACACATTTAAAAAAATCATGTACAATTTGCTGAGTGTGAATTTTTGGCATACACAGTAAAAATGAAAAGTCTAGTACCTTCTTATAGTCCTTGAACTGAAACATATTTCTGAAATATGGTCTTTTATCTCTCCCATCTCTCTCTTTATACTTAGCTACATTTCTAATTTTATAGTTTGATTTTTTCTTCTTTTCTCTATTTCCTGCGATATTACCCATTTTTCATTATCTCACCTTTGTGCAAGATTAAATCATTAATCATAATTTTATAACTACTTAGTTTTTATTTTCATAAAACTAATACACATTTTCCTATTTACAAAAATAACTTAATATTCACTGTTGAGAATTTGTAAAAAACTTTGATGAAAAAAGACAAAAAATTCATTCATAATTCTATCACCAAGAGACAACTGCTATTGACTTTTTTGGTATATAACCATTCTGTTTTCTATGTACAAATATATATTTTATAAGTTCAGAAATGGCACCATGTTGCTTCTATTTTTTATTTATTTTTCCATGAATATTTTTAAATAATATGAGTTGTTTTTCTGCAACATTTTTAGGTACTGCATAGTTATTTTAAATTTTAATTTTATGTATGAAACATAATTTGATAGACCCATCAAAAAGGCTGTTGTCAGTTCTTTTTTCTCGTATAAGCAACCCTGTGATAAACATCCTCAAGGCCATATATTTGCATGAAACATGATTATTTCCTTAGGAAGAATCCTGGATTCAGTCAAGCCTGCATATCAAATTATACATTTTATAATACCTATTGCCAAATTCACTCCAAAAAGGTTTAATATATAACACTCCTACCAGCAAGATATGAGTACCTCCTTCCTCACACTGAAGCTAATAGTAAATATTGTCATACTTCAGTGTTTTTGTTTTTGCCAATTTTATAAATAAAACTGCATCATTAATTGTTTTAATTAATTTGGTTACCAGGTGAGTTGAAAAAATTTTCCTGTCTTTTATTTGTAGTTTTTTAGTTTCTGAAATGCTTATTATAATTCATTGTTATATATTGGAGCACACGTCTTTGGCATAATCATTTAAATTAACTCATATATTAAAGTATTAACTATAAACATAAAGATTTTATTAAGAAGACTGATGATGACTTTAATGTTTCCAGGATTAATATATACTAAGATTCATCCTAAAGCCAAGAGAAACAGCTTTCTTCAGTTTACTGAGATACAAAAGTGATTACAAGTATATGAATGAATTTAAGTTCAGTTTTATGCTTCATTTTTTATTACCCCATTTTCATTCAAATTTGAATCAATGTTGAATTTATTTTATTGCTGTTTAGTCCCTTGCAAAAAATTTTAGATTGTTTACATCAATATATTTTTATTTGCTATTATGCCAGTTATGTTTTACTTTCTCTTGAAACTTGTGAACTAAAACTAAATTTTTCTTGACATATTCAAGTCCACCCAAGAGGGAGGACTTACTGGTGTAGGGAGGGTTAAGTCAAAAGCCAACCTGCAGTTTCATCTTTGTGTAAGGTTTCCTTGTACTCACCCAGGGCACTTAATGCTTTGTTTTAGTTTTGATGTCATTACATAGACTGTGACTTCACTGAGGTTGGTGTTGACATCATTGCAAAGAAAGTGACTTCTTTGAGGTCAGCAGCTAATCTCAAATATAATCTCAAGGGAATTCAATACAAATGTGTATTCCTATGTAAACTTCCCTAGACTCTGACTGAAGCATTCTTATTCCATAATAAAAATAAGAAACTTAGGAATTCATGTAGCTCCAAAGATTGTAAGCCAGCAGATGTTTATTAGTGATTAGCAAATAAGTGTGCCATATTTATGAGAACTGAAATAAAATGTATGTCCTACATTAATGTAGTGCTTTAAATTCTGTTCATTATCTTATGTAAACTTCCCAATAATTCGCATGTAGGTAAGGAAGATATTGTAGTGGGCAAAAATAGCTTTGTAGAAATATTTGCTTGCCACATGATTCTGGCAAGTCAACTAATTTCATAAGGTAGTCAATCTCTTTTTCAATAAAATATAAATAATAAAGGAAATGATACTTCTTTCTCACAGCTGTCCTGAGTTTCAAAAATAAAAGGGATTTCAACACTTAATACTTAACTAAATCATTGATTTTTTTGATGCATTTTTGAATATCTACCACAAGTTCTAGACATTAGGCATTACAGTTGGAAGAAGAAAAAGCCAAAGTTTCTGCTCTGATACAGATTATATGTTAATAGGTAACATAGGTAATAAACAACTACTGTAGATAGATAGATGAACAGACAGACAAGATGAATTAATGATTTCAAATATAGCTAAATGCCATGAAGAAATTAAGCAAAATACTGTATAGGCAGTGTTGGGAAATGCTGAATAGAGTAGTTAGGAAAATCTTATTGAAAGGTGATAATTGAGGTCAGACCTGAATAATAGAAGGAACAGCCATGGAAAAAGAAGGAAGTGAAGACCTCTAGAAATGACATATGTGTGCAAAGTCTTTGACATAGAAACAGAGTTTAGCATTTGAAGAACACAAACATGTCCACTGTGGTTATAGCATAATGAGCCAGGAAAAGCCTGGTATTACAGGGATGGGAGAAGAGGTTGTAGGTCAGGTCATAGATTGTATAAGGCTTTGTAGTCATTTGAAGGTGTTGACCATTGTAAAGTAAGAGGTGATGATGATGATGATGACGATGATGAAGGAAGATGACAAGGAGAAGGTGGAAGAAGAAGAGGAGGAGGAGGAAGAAATAAAGGTTAAGTTGATTATTAATTCAATTAGTTTAGGAAACTGTGTCTTTTTGTTTTTGTTTTTTTGTTTTGTTTTGTTTTGGCCTAAATATTATACTACAAACCAGCTACTGAGTGGTTTCCTACTCAGACTCTGTTCAGTTTTATTTTCTCTACATTTTGTTGCTGCCTGTAGTAATGATGGTTTTTCACCTTTTAAACCCAAAGTTAATTATTACTCTTGATTTTTGTTTGTTTGTTTGCATTTCTTTTCTTAAGGCAATGTGCCAGTTTTCTGCAATGATTTTAGTGCTGAAGAAGCATTTACAAGACTCAATAGATTTATTTAAGAATAGATGTCTGGAATTCAAATTGCTTTATTTTAATAATAGCTATAAGTAACAGAAATCTTTATAGCTTTCCATTTTCTACTTATCCCATGCTCCACACCCCTTTTCTTTAAGCCAGACTCTCTTACTACTCATATATTTTAGTCCTATCTGCAAAATCAAAACAAACAAACAAACAAACAAACAAACAAACAAACAAAGGCTTCAAGTGACATTCTTTGAAGGACTGTCTCTCTCCAGGACTTAACTCCTGAACTACTTCTTTTGCTGATTTGAGACTCATCTGCTTGAGTATCCACTTCTGTTTTCCCTTTTATGGCTTGTCCCCTTGACTGGATAATCCACACTCTATCCTTAGCTTTGGCACCTGCTGTGATTGTTCTTCCCATCACTATTTCAGGTTGTATTTTGGCTTTGCTCCATAGCTTCTGGCATACATCATGAATCTTGTCCAGCACATTTACTACCCACATCTCCACTATTTCAGATGGATTCCCCAAATGTAACTGTCGACCAGGATATAATTTGCTTTTTCCCTGACCTCCCCAAACCTAAGCCTAAAAGTCCCCAGACTTTTTGTCTACATTTAAGTAAACAATAACCTTAGTTATGAGAATAAATATATATACCACTCATAAATTTTCAACTTAGGTTTTACCCATTTGACAATAGCTGTTATATGGAAAACAAATCCTTACAGATGCATATACACTGTACAAATATTGTGATTTTGTTTTTAGTCATCTAGGAGTTCCAAAACTATTAATGGAGCTTAGGAAGCAATTTTTTCTAAACTATTTTTATAAATATTATAAGTTTTGGACTTTAGCATCAGTTTTATTTGCAGGAAGATTATAGTATAATTTTAAGAGTTGATGTGGGGCTTTCAACCACATTAGCTTCCCTAATGCCATTATACCATATATTTATATCTTGAAATCTTTAAGCTTCAAGTGCTCTCAATAAAATCAGAATACTTCTGAAAAGTTCTGTCACATAAAATGGAGGCAGTGTGGGTAATAACTGGGAGTGAATAGGGTTGATGGGAAAATAGGGTATTTGGCTATGGTAGAGTTTGAGTTCCTTCTATGTAAAGATTTCACTTATTTTACACTTTTATGTAAGATCTGCTTTGTCAAACTTACCCTAGATTTTTATAATATGTTAATAAGTCATGTCCTTCAAACTAACCACCATTTGGCCTACTGGCAATTTCTATCTTATATGAAATATTAGTAATATAAGCACACCCCTCACAATAAAGAAAATATTAGCCACATTCAACTTCTTTACCCTCTACACCAGGATTCATTACTTTAGTGAGTAATTCTTTGTGTGAAACCTCACTAAGTGTTCCTTGTATATTTAAACATATAACCTACCATTGTATCTATTATTCCCTGATAACGCATTTGCCACAGCCTTTAAACTTTTCTATGGAGTAATTGTACAAAACCTCCCTATACAAACTGATGTTGGAGATCCCTTATCAAATCACTTTTTCCAACACATTCTTTATTAAATTTTCTAAATTTGTTTCTGAGAATTCCTCCATACTGATAAGATAATCAGACAATATTTGTTGGAACTCACTAAATTATGTCTTCCATAATACTATTATGCTCACTATTTTTCAGCTATCAATATTCTCATCACTCCATATACAAATAAATCACAGAGTTAATATTATACTGGTTTTACTTGACTTTCCATTTACTGTGTGTTATCCTATTTCTGACATTTCATCTATCCTAAAACAGAATAAGTGTTACAGTTTGGAAAATAAATCTTTACTGAAACCTATAAAGTTAACTTTATAATGAAATCACTGAAAGCATAGTGTGGTATTATAGCCACTTGGTAAATAATATGAGAGTGGTGATTAATAAAACTTATTTGTATAATAAAATTACTGTAACATTTTACTATCATCTTTCCATCAACAAATATTTACTGTGCCTTCTCTTTGAAAAGCACTCTGCTAAGTGCTATGAGGGACAGAGAGAAGTATCAGCCCTTGGGATACTGACAATCTGGCCATGAAGCAGTTCTCATGCATTAATTACAAAAGACAGACATAGGACATGCCAGCTGCCTGGTATTACATCTCATGAGATGAGATCATAGTCTTGTGGTGGTTGGGGAAATCTACCCAGGAGAGTTAGAACTTAAGCTAGGAGAGCCTTGAGATATTATCAGGAACTCATTCTGTTGAAAAAAGGAGGAATATAAGGCTGAGAGCATAAGCAAAAAAATGTAAACAAGAGGTACAAGATATACAGCAGGGCTCCATTGTCCAACATGGTAGTCACTGGCCACATAGAGTTTTTGAGCACTTCAACTGTATTCAGTCTAAATTGACATGTGTGATTTCAATGTCATTATTAAAATTAATTTCACCTGTCTGTTTTTTACTTTTTATAATGTGGCTACTAGAAAATTTAAATGACACACATAGCTCACATTTGTGACTTGATTTATATTTCTGTTGGACAGCATCAAGTTGCTAAGTAATTATAAGGAGGCTGGGTTTATTAAATATGTAATTTTCAGCAAAGTAATCAGGCCACAAAGTGGTGACTGGTTAGAGGAGGCTAGAGATTAGACATACAGGGAATGATAACCTACACAAAGGGAGGAGGAGGGGACAGAGCCGAATGAAGCAGGTGGCAATGTGGGAGAGATGGCGTGACAATAAATTTTTGTGTCTGATTACTTTTGCTGAAAAAAATAGTTTTTTTAGATTGTTCTCAATGCCAGAGACATTACAAGAAGACTTTCAGAATAATCAAATCCAGTGAGTAGACATGAAGATGGAAAGAGGCGGAAATCAAATATGCTTGATATTGTAAACTGGGGAGACAGGGAGAATGACAATATAATCAGTAGAAGTAAGGAATTTGATGGGAGAACCTGTTTTGTGGAGAGAAGTTTTTGAGCCCTGGAATATCCAGTGGCAGTGGAGTTCTGATGATGATTAGTCTCTGGATGAAATGAAGAATATGAAGAACAGGTGTCTGACTAAGGCTGATAAAGGAGTGTGTACCAAGGAATAAATGTACTTAAGCCTCTGGTAAAATGGAGGTGGAATTCAAGAAGGAAATGGTCTAATTAATGATAAAAATTAGATTAACCATCTTAATAGAATTGAATGTTGAACTCAAGGCGGGGGAGGAGTATGATTTCAGGTGATATGTCCCTATCTATCTATCTATCTATCTATCTACCTATCGATAGAGATAGAGACATATATCACCTGAAATCATACTGCTCCCCTTGCATTCAACATTCAATTTTATTAAGATGGTTAATACCTTCCTAGATAGATATAGAAATAGATAGGTATCGATATAGATACAGATATAGATATAGATATAAATGTATAGATATGTAGATATATTGATAGTTCAAATGAAAAGCCAAGAACTGAACTATGGAGTATAATAACATTTGGAAGTTGGGGGAGGATATTTTACAAAGATAAATTGATCAGTTATGGAAATAGGAAGAAAACAAAGACTGCATGGGATCATGCTAAGGAATCAAACAGTATTGAGGAGGAAGAAACTGCCAACAGGAAAAGATGTTATAAGAAATGTATGAAACAATTTAGATGGCATTTTAGTATTTAACATCAAAATATTACCAGGCCGCAATATTACCAGGCAGGAATCTTCAACCATGAAACTAAGAAATGACAGATGTCCATTCCATGGCCCATCTTTCTGCCTTTGGAAAACATGGCCCATGACTGGCCTTTTCTCCATATGCATTTGACCTTTTCTCATTTTCTGGTAAGTATGCCTATCACATAAAGTTTCTCCTGCATAATGTCAGGTTTATTGTTTCCTATAGTATTTAGTACCTGCATCCTGAATTGCCATTCATCACAGACTGCCTAATATTATCTTTTTTGTATCTGTTATTTCTTTTGACTCCAAAGCTGTGTTTTTGTACTCCACCTGGCTGCTTCCCTAAGATTGTTTTTAATGCTTAAAATTTTTCATGCCAGAGGAAACAGTTGATAAAGAAAGATTAGGGGCTTAGGCTCACAGGAATACTTAATTTGGACTACTAAGACCACAGTGCTCCTAAGAACCCATATGTCATAGCTTTTTATTTCTCTACCAGTTTTTATCTCTTGTTTCTCTTTAGAGCCTTTACTATTATTTAAGAGTGGAACCTGCATCCATTCATTCATTCAGTAAGGTACTAAAATATTTAGAAGGTTATACAATGGATCCAACAGGCATCCTGCATATTCTCAATTACAATTTCCATACATGTTTATATGTCTCTCATACTTGAATGTGAGATCCTGAGGAAAGGTTGTGGTTATTACATACCTTATTAATATTTGTATTCTTAATGCCTAGTTGGTTCCTGGCAGTGAATTGACTGTCAAACCACATTTTCTTAATGAATATATAAATCAATGAAAGTGTGAATTCCTTCTGAAGGAGTTTACAGACTGAGTAAAGGAGACAAAATTTGTGCACAAATAACCAGAGTACAAATAGGAAGGAAATGCCCAACCAAAGAAGTACTCAGATGAAAAACATATTAGAAGTGGGAAAAATGTCTCACAGAAAGTGATGTGAGAAAGCTCCTGAGGTAGCTGGCATTTGAGCAAGACCAGGATGATGGGATGGGAAAGGTGAAAATGGGTCATTCTACTAAAGGGGACAGTGCTTGTTTGTCTTATGTAAAGATTTCTATTCCCTTTTATTTATTAAGGATAAACACCTATTTTCAACATCAGATTAGTTTTTACTTGAAATCCTGTGATCATGTTTCCTTTACAAAAAACTTTTTTTTTCTCCATAAAAATTTCCTTACAATATGTAGCTGCACAGTCAAGTTTTATTTTAAGGACAATGGCATTTTTACCTCCTGTTTTGTGTGAGGGTCTGTGGGTTGTAGGAGATGAGAAAAGAGTTCCCAGCTGCCACAGCCCAGCAAAACCTCCGAAAATGATGACTGCATCCATTTCCACCCAATGCCACATTCTGAAAGTGATCTTTTTGAAATGAAGATTACAAAAAGCTGCTGCTTCTCAAAAATGCAATTGCTTTTCATGATGCGGCCGTTGCTGTCTCTGTGCTGACACAGCTACCAGCATCAACACCAGCCTGCCTTGAAACTATTAAAGATATTTCTTTCCCAACAATAAAAAAGAGTATTCTCCAAACACAGTGAGGCCTTGTGTTTAATAAGCTGATATGGACAAAATGGGCAGTCATGAAGTAAAGATGTTTATGAGGGAGAGAAATGGAGTCATACTGAATGCCCCCAGGGACTAGACAATGTTCTCTACCTCTGGGTGATGTTCTGAAAAGATATGCACAAAAAGGGGTGGGGAATGGGTATTAGAAAAAAATAGATGTGACTGAAAGGAGGTGGCATTTTCTGCATATATAATGTGCTATTGGGAAGAGCTTGGGTGTCAGGCCAAGGTTTGCATAGCAGCTCCTTACCAGGTTTTGTTGTTTTTGTTTAACTTGCTAAGTTGCTTAACCTTTCCAAATTCAGTTTCCTGCAAATGACATGTGCATTAATTACTTCTCAGTGTTGCTGTGAGGGTATTGAGATAATGTCTGTAAACCTAGCTGGTTCATAACAAATGTCAACATCTTATCTTCCAGCCTGCCTTCCTTTTCCCTCTCTGTCAAGTGCACAAGGGAAACCTTTCTGTAAGGGACTTCTCAGACCAGTAGATGCACTTCACATTAATGAAATGTAGGCTGCATTATCGTTCACTGAGAAGAGAAAACGGTGCTAATCACCCACCATCTGTAGTGCTTGTGCATGTACTTATCTGTTCCTAATGGAGATGCACTTGTATGCTAGGATAGGCAGCTGTACTCTTTCCTTCTGTTCTTCCTTGATCTTTATTCCTCTTTGGGCTCATGGGGTATAGTCTGTAGACATGCCATACAATTGTGCAGTAATCAACGTGGTGCTTTCAGATAAAGCCTTTCCTTTGCCAAGGATGTGACAGAGTTGGGAACATCAAATGTCATTGCTGGAAAAGTCATGGAAGACAGCTGATCCAAACTCCACATACAGATGAGGAAATAGAGGCTTAAAAATTAGCTTACTTGCCCAAAACTTAAGGAAAGGGAATAGTCAGGTTCAGATTAGAACCCAGATTTCTGGTAGTCAGCTCTGGGAGTTTTCCTGAGCTTCCCCATACCTCTCAGAGAAACGCATCCTTTCAACTTTTTCAAAAGAACATACACCCACAGGAGGTCCAAATGTCACATTCAAGGCTAGCTCCATGAGAATCTGAAAAGGAATGGTTCTGATTGTGATTATTTTGCAGAAAATACTAGAGATAACCACTTATAAGATCGTTGTTTCCTTCTATGATTGGCAGCAATTCTGAAGGCACTCATGTGTAAACACATGTGGGCATGTGTGCAAGCACATGTGTACAGACACACACACACACACACACACACACACACACACACACACACACGTCTGTTCTCTCTGGGAATTAGTTACCCAGGTGGGTCTCATTTAATGACTGCACTATCTCTGGCAAAAAACACCATGACTTTCTCCTGTTGGGACTGCAGTATGAAAATTGACTGGAGTCAATTGTACCTGATTTTCTAAATTGCCTCTGCTATAACAATTCTCCCACCCAGCAATAAGCCATTGAAATCAAACAATAGGATTGATTACACATTCCTTACTCTGGGGAAATGCAATTAGTTTTACCTGAATAAAAACTGCAGAACAGGGGCCAATTTGGGGTACATAGTGTGCAACATTCTCTAGGAAGCACAGTAAAAATAAGTTTGAAGAAACTTAAACATTACTCTTTAGCCACAGGAAATATCAAGCAAAAAGAATTTTATTTACAAGTCACATAAAGGAAAATATAAAGGAGTGCTTGAGTATTACTTGGTGCAGTCGAGAATTGACAGAGCTCCTAATTATTCAAGCTCAGCTCTTGGGATAGATATTAGGCTCCAGGTGAATTCTGGAACCTCTATAGCTCTGTCAGAAATCCATACATAGAATAAGTGTCCAGCTTGAGATTTTCCAATTTCAAGCCATGGATAACTATTAGTTGGGAGATCTAGAGAGGAGTCCCAGCTCCTCCCTCACTAAGGATGAGGTTGATGTTGGACAAGTTATTTGACCTTTATGCATCTCAGGTTTGTAATACCTAAATTGGGTTTAAGAAACCTACCTTGTACAAAAGTGGAAAAAAAACATGTGCAAAAGTGATGTGAAACTGTTTAGTACATTGCAAATGTGAGGGATCATTCCTACTCCAGGTGGTCTTAGTTGCTGTACTTGCACACAGTTGTATAAGATATAAAGCTCAGCTAATAGTGAGACTAGCCGTCTTCTGACCTAAACTCACAAACAGTAGCTACAGTGTCATTGTACTTTGGAGTCAGATAAACCTACATTCACGTGAGTTTCCTATTTACTTCTCTAGGGGCAAGTTAACCAACTAACAGCACTCATCTGTAAAATGGGCATAGAAGTAATACTTATCTCACAGGGCTGTTGTAAGAATCAACAAGGAATATGGTAGTGTGTGCGGTGGGCAGTGTAGGAGACATGAACACCATGCAATTAGTGTTATTTTACTGGCCGAAAGTAACTGCAATACGCAGGAATATTCACAGAGTACCTTTTTCCAAATCAAGCAAGAACTTTCAGCGTCTGGTGCAGTATGAAGTTTGGGCCAGGGTTATTCAGATGTTTCTCCTCCTAGCAAAAGTGTCTTCTGAGGACCTATAAATGGACTGATGTGGCATGTGGCCCATGGGTCTCATTCCCAGGATGGTGAACTCCTGGAGTCTGAGATTAGATTGTTTTTCAATCCACCAATATTAATATTCATAGTACCTAACATAGAGTCTGGCACATGGCCAGATGCTTAGTAAACACTTTTTCATGAATGGAAAGAGAAATCCTTGGTTTTTGTAAGAACAAAGAGGAATAAAAAATATAAGGCTTAAGTCCTCCTGTTGAAACTAAGAGGTTTAATCCCTTCCCAACCTTTTTTTATCAAAATATTTACCTTAGAAACTTGTAAATGTAAGTTCTTTCCCTGTCTCTTTGAAATGTATCTTTTTTAGAAACTAAAAATACCTAGGAATATCTTTTTTAAGGACCAGGTATCTCTCGGAAATGTCAGTATTAAGGGAGGTAGTGTCTCCATTGCTCTTTCTGTGCAAAGGTAGAAGCTGAAATTTGGTGGGCCTTTTGCTCCAATTTCTACAATTCTTTTTTGCCATAAAGGTATGAGTTTTTTCCTTTACCCCACCTCTTCTCTTGGATAAGGTCAATTAGCTAATACAGATAGCCATCACAATTACCAGGTAAAGTTAAAATGTAGTGATGTATGACCAATGATTCTGTCAAGTACTCTGACGTGAGGATTAGTTATGTTTTATCGTGGAAACATAGATGCAAATGGGATATATGTGCTTGGCTATACCAAAGGCTGAGATTTCTTTTTTGCCTTTGCAATTTCAGTGGATTGGTTGTGACACTTATTTAATGATTTTAATGACTTTTTTTAATGTTTATTTATTTTGAGAGAGAGAGAGAGAGAGAGACAGAGCGTGAGCAGGGAAGGGACAGAGAGAGAGGGAAACATAGAATCTGAAACAGGCTCCAGGATCTGAGCTGTCAGCACAGCGCCCAACATGGGGCTCAAACTCGGGAACTGTGAGATCCTGACCTAAGCTGAAGTCAGACGCTCAACCGTTTGAGCCACCCAGGCACCCCGATTTTAATGACTATTAAAGACTATTCAATCATAAGTGTGTTTTCTTTCTCCATAACATTTTTGAAGAGGATTTCTGGGTTGGGATAAGATTTTTTGTTTGTTTGTTTTTTATTTTTATTTTTTCTTAATTATTTTTTCAACGTTTATTTATTTTTGGGACAGAGAGAGACAGAGCATGAACGGGGGAGGGGCAGAGAGAGAGGGAGTCACAGAATCGGAAACAGGCTCCAGGCTCTGAGCCATCAGCCCAGAGCCTGACGCGGGGCTCGAACTCACGGACCGCTAGATCGTGATCTGGCTGAAGTCGGACGCTTAACTGACTGCCCCACCCAGGCGCCCCAATGTTTGTTTGTTTTTTAATTATATTTCCCCAACTTGTTACACAGAGCATCATGTGTCTAAATGGCATCTGATGACTATGGAGATAAAGAATGCCTTGTAGGAATTCTTTTTAACCTGATTCTGCTATATTCTGTATTAGGAAATAAGCTGCATTTTCTAGGATATTTTATTCAGAAGCTGCTAGGGCTTTTATGATTGAATTAGGAATAGAAAGCACTGGACTTCCTGGGCCTTCTATCTGAAATATATACAAGCGCAATTTCATACATGGTTTAATAACTCAATTGAACAGATTAAATGAGAAAAATTAGAAGGTAAGACCCATCCTTACCCTTCCTAAGAAGGTGAGGTAAAGACTAATGAAGGCAGTTTAAACGTTAATGTTCTTAACTATTTCTTTGTGCAATTATAAACATTCAACACATATGTGTATGTCTCTTAAAATTTAACTAGATTAATCTTAACTGAATAAGATTTAAGAGTTTCAGCTCATTTACTCACTAATAAAGATTCTTACCCTTTAGCCATCCAAAGAAAACCTTGATTCACTAACCATAAGTTCTCATTGATCTCTGGGTAGAGTTGTCCCTCATTACCTGCAAGTTTTCCAGAAATTAAAACAAAAAAAATTGCTTGGCAGTGTATAAAGTGGGGATTTCCAGAGCCATTTCTAAACAATGGAGTAACTGATTAATGCTCTGATAATTAGAGAAAGGACTTAAGACACCTTACCCGAATAAAGTAAGTGAAGATACTGAGATAAAAGGAAAATAATTGTTAAAATGAAATAAGTGGTTAATTTATAGCCAAGAAGAACCAAAGATACATATTTTCTAAATGTAATGTGGAATCCTGAATGATATTCTGGAATATAAAAAAATAGGTAAAAACTAAGGAAATCTGAATAAAGTATAAATATCAGTTAATACTAATATATCAACATTAATTGTAATGTAATTAAATGTGCCATTGTAATATTAATAATAGAGGAAACTGAGTGTGAGGTATAAGGAACTCTCAGGGGGGTGGGTGGGTGGGTGGAGCTTAGACAAAGACCCTAGGTGAAAATCCTAAAATGTCTTACTTGGTTTTTTGTTTCTTGTTTGTTTGTTTTATCCCTAGACCCAGCACAGTGTATACTGAATGAAAACTGTTTAATATTTTCCTTATTCGTCTCCTGTTAGTCCCCATTTCCTACCCTTCTCCCTCTCTTCTGTCCCATAGACATCCCATTCTGTTGATAGAGTCCCATGCCTCTTGGTTGAGCCTGCCCAAGGTTTGAGAAGAATAAAGCATAGAATATAGCATATGCCAACAAGTTTATCCATTAGGTATTTTTTATACTTCAAAGAACTGGAATGTTTCCAACTGTCCTTAAAAATGAAAGTTAAATTGGTTTGAACACGAACGCATAAAGACTTCTGCTCCCACAAGGCAATCTGCAAGACTGTGTACTGGGTTAAAAATAAAATTTCATCTACACAACTGTAAGTCCTTTTAATAAACATTAATATCAGGAAGTAATTCATTCTGTGCTTTGTATTTGGCATTAAAGCTAGACCAAGTGCAAATGAGAGAGCCTAACAATGTGTATCTCAGGATCAAATGAACCCAGAACCTTGCATTTGGAATGGGTCTTCGAGACTATTTGGTCAAATACCTTCATTTTATGGATGAGTAAGCTGAAACCCAGAAGTGTTACTTGGTTTGTCAAAAACTCCTCTAGCTGGAGCACCTGGCTGGCTCAGTCAGTTAGGTGTCTGACTTTGGCTAAGGTCATGATCTCACAGCTTGGGAGTTCGAGCCCCACATTGGGCTCTGTGCTGACAGCTCAGAGCCTGGAGCCTGCTTAGGATTCCATGTCCCTCTTTCACTCTGACCCTCCCCTACTCATGCTCTGTCTGTCTGTCTCTCTCAAGACTAAATAAACATTAAAAAAAAAAAAAACAAAACTCCTCTAACTTGTATGTTTAGATGTCACTTTATTCCAAAAAGAGTACAAAGAGTACAGTAGAATGAAGAAAGTATATATAGACAACATGAAAAAAGAATATATAGACAACAGCTTGTATTAGTGAATTTGACCTTAATGACTCAACCATTAAGATTAGCTTCTCTAAGAAGAAATTCTCAGAAGTATTAAGGTTTATAAATATGCTAGATGGCAGAGCTAGCTTATTCATGGATGGAACATGCTTACATGTTGCAATTTCAGCACTAGGAAGAGGGTTCCCTGCTCTAAAAATTACTCTCCCCATGGCCAACTGAGCTCTTAGATGTCTTTATCAGGTAACATCAATTTTACTTCATAAATAAGGGTTTAAGGTAAAAATATCCTTAGAATGATTCCTTTTGTCTTTCCCTTCTTTAAAAGAGTTATCAGGTGGTAGGCTGAAGCTTACTAACAAAACTGTCCACAGAAAAATCCAAAGATGATTAGAAGAACAAGCATTTAAAAGTTAGGAGGTGTGGCACAAGTGTCCTTTTTACCATGGCCAGTTTCTTAGGAGTTCTGATTTCAGGGAACCTTAGGGGCACAGTGAGAGAGCCAGCATTGATGGCTGGCTGACATCTCAAGCCAAGAACTTCAGAGGTAAGTGCGTGTGATGGTGCAGCTGGTTAAACTATGTAACTTTGGAGAAATCAATTTGTTTCATCATCTATAGAATGTGAATAACTTCGCAGCATTAGATAGAGGATGAAAGCTTATAAAATGTATAAAACGATGGAACCCCCCCCAAAGCAAGTGCTAAATACATTTTTTCCTCTTTTCCTTCTATCTTCACTTCCTGTGTCATGTCTGGATATAAAATTCTTGAGGACATGTAACATTTCCAAATAGCCACAGGATGTAGGGTGAATAAAAGACCAAAAAAGAGCATGGCTGGAAATATAGGAAGAAGGTGAGAAGGCTCTATTCATGTGAAAGCAGGTAAGGGGGCAAGAGAGAGATGGTGAGCTGGGGACTTGGCAGAGAACAGTTTGCTCTAGGCTGCTTGCACCGTCACTTTTCCATACTCCCAGATGTATTCCTTTTATTTTTGTCAGAGAACTCCCTTCCACTGTACTTTCTTTTTTAAAAAAATATTTTTAATATTTATTTATTTTTGAGAGAGAGAGAGAGGGAGTGTGAATGGGAGAGGGGCAGAGAGAGAGGGAGACACAGAATCTGAAGCAGGCTCCAGGCTCTGAGCTGTTAGCACAGAGCCCCATGAGCGAGGAGGGGACCTGAACTCAGGAACCATGAGATTGTCACCCAGCCAAAGTTGGACTCTTAACAGACTGAGCTACCCAGGCGCCCCCCACTGTACTTTCAAGCACTAGCTGAAAGAAATAGTGAGAGCCCAGCAGAACTGAACATGTACAAAACTATTACAGTTCTTTAAGTGGACTAATTCTATGTTTGTTCAATGTGTATGATAACTATTATTCTCATTTTTATTTAAATTTTTTTCCCTGCCAAAAAGTTTGAATCTTTACTTAGTGTTACATACTTTTAGGAGTTTTGTTATAATATTTTTATGAGTATTACTTGTAAATGGTACAAAGAGATAATGGTAAGAAGCTTCTCCCTCTCCCGAAATATCATAGTAGAAAATACAAGGTGCCTGGGTGGCTCAGTCCGTTATGCGGCTGACTCTTGATTTTGGCTCAGGTAATGAACTTAAGGTTTATGAGTTTGAACTCCTGCATTGGGCTCTGTGCTGTCAGTGCAGAAATTCTCTTACTGGAGTTTCTCTCTCTCCCTCTCTCTCTGCCCCTCCCCCACTCACCCGCATGCTCTCTCTCTCTCTCTCTCTCTCTCTTTCAAAATAAATAAATAAACATTGAAACTAATAATAAAGTAGAAAATATGAAACTAAGGTAACTGCTTTTTGAGAGTTAAACTATAAAACAAACATAAAAAAATCTAAGCATAGCTATACAAATTCTATACAATGACCTAGATAAATATATAGGCATACAAAGCTATACTTTAAATAGGTAGAATGGCCTCCTGGCTAAAACCTGGCCTGGAACATAATCAAGGTTATTTACATATCTGGAGAAAATGTGTCATTCACAAAGAGTGTTTCTCTTTCTGAAACACAGGATGCTGGGAAACAAACATTGGCAGTGAATGAACTTAAGGAATTGTTTTCATGACCTCCAGATCCAGATATCAAATCCATTCTGTAGTTCTAATCCTGCGGGAAAACAGGTGCACCCAGAGTGCTATCTTGATAACACTCACCATGTAATCTAGGAGTCCACAAACTAAGCCCTATGGGAATCCAGTTGCCAGCCTGTTCTTATAAATAAAGTTTTTGGAACACAGCCATGGCCATCCGCTTATGTATCATCTGTGGCTGCTTTCTGCTACAACAGCAAAGCTGAGCAGTCACGGCTGAAACTGCATGATCCACAAAGTTGGAGATAGTTACTCTCTGGCCCTTTACTGAAAATGTCTGCTGACCTCTGATAATTCAGCCAATGTGCCTTGACTTCATGTTCACCAAACAACCTTTTGATTCAATGTTTGTTTGTAGGGTGATAACTTGCAGAGTAGCAGTAAGTCAATGTGTTGAACATTCTTTTTTTTTTTAATTTTTTTTTACATTTATTTATTTTTGAGAGACACAGAGAGACAGAGCACAAGTGGGGGAAGGGCAGAGATAGAAGCAGACACAGAATTCGAAGCAGGCTCCAGGCTCTGACGTCAGCACAGAGCCTGATGTGGGGCTTGAACTCACGAACCGTGAGATCATGACCTGAGCCCAAGTCGGATGCTTAACCGACTGAGCCACCCAGGCACCCCTGAACATTCTTTTTATTTGTTATGGTTGACCCTCTGGACAGACTACTGTTACCATATCTTTGCTCAAAGCTGGTAGACTGCCTGGTGTCCACCTGAAATGTGTTGTCTCTTGGCTTTGTTTGGAGGTGAGCACATCTTCTCTAGCTAACTTTGGAATTTACCAATGCATCTTTTCTCCCTGACAGCATTTTTTCAATTCTTACTTTACAGATGAGGAAGCTAAAATTCAAAGATTGGAAGAAAGAAGACAGATATTTATTAAGTTTCTACTGTGTGCTAGGCTCACAGCTGTTTTCCTAAGTAATGCCATTTAATTTTCTCAAGCCTACACAAGAGATAGAAAACTCAAGTGTATATTTTCACAGATGTGGAGTTGAGGCTTAGAAAGGGGGAGGCCACATTAATTTGTTAGCAAAGCCAGGATCTGAAAACAGGTGCTCAGACTTGAATACTTTTACTCTATGGTGTTTTCACATGATCTATACTGCCTGGCAGAGTCTTCTGATGCCAGGCTTAAGAAAGCAACACCATATGCCTTGGTCTCTTCCTCCCACCGAGGTGTATTGTTCCTTAACAAGCATGGATTAAGTTAGAAAATCCTAGAGATTTTAAAGGTGTAAAATTTTAAAACAAATCCTGAACATTTATACTGGAGTATGGAATCTTAGCCAGCTACTTTACATATTCAACCATGCTCTTGCATAAAGAAATCGGTGTCACCACAGCCTGATGTTCATAAATAACAGTTCCTGAATTTTTTTTTTAAAAATGGTTTTGTACTTGAAGTGATTTAAATGGTGTATTTTGAATTCATTGCAGCAAGAACATATTTTAGAATTTCTAAAAGCTTAACAGAATGGAGGGTTATCTATAACATAAGCATAATCACAGTCATAATATCTGTTTAAAATAAAACACTGAAAAGAATTAAATGTTCCCTTCAAGCCAAATTCAAAGGAATTTTGACATAAAATAGACAGCAAACTTGAGGTTAATGTTACTTGCTGAGACCCATTCTTTAGGAGTTCAGAACCTCTGAAAAGATTTCTGTTATTTTTATGTTTTTGTTTTGTTTTGTTTTGTTTTTTGTTTGTTTGTTTGTTTTTGTTTTTTTCCATGCTGAAGGAGACCAGCCTTTACAAATAGACTGGGTCCCACCCTCTCACACAATGGCTGCACACTGCCCTGATTTTGATTTGTAAATGTTCTACCTGAGTGTACTTATTGTCTTCTTATCTAGATTGAGAATGCTTAGATGGCAAAGTGCATCTCAATAACATTTCATGTATTGCTAGGCATATGGTAAGTATTTCACAAAAATATTTGCCAATGCATCATATTTGTTATAAGACTTTTAACAAGCATAGCATAAGTGGAAATATATATGGTAATATTAAGAAACAAACAAACTCAAGGGGCACCTCAAGGGGCACCTGGGTGGCTCAGTTGGTTGAGCATCCGGCTCTAGATTTTAGCTCAGGTCATGATCCCATGGTCATGGGATTGAGCCCTAAGTCGGGCTCCACTCTGAGTGTGGAGCCTGCTTGGGATTCTCTCTTTCCCTCTCTCCTTCTCCCCTGCTTGCACTCTCACTCTCTCTAAAAATTAAAATAAAAAAAAAAGTCTAATCCATATGAATTCACTTTCCTAGGACCTCCCTTACTTTTTAAGATAGGGAAACAGAACTAAACCCCAAGGAACCATGAACTCAAATGAGTAAATACATTGACAACTAGAAATTACTCAGAAAATTATAGTCACAGAAATTTAGCACTGCAAGGCACCCCTGAGACCACCTAATTCTCCCAGTATACGTGCTTATTATGTAAACCCTGGAAGCCATGAGAGATGGGCTCAAAGCCACAGGACGTATTGGTAGCAGAGTAGGGAGGAACAACCAGAGCTCCTGAATCCAAATTAAACTCCTACTGTAAGAGTTAATGTCAACTGTAGTGGCTCTCAATAGTAAATAAAAGTTTACGTTTCCTTCAGAATTGTTTGTACAAGAAGTCTCTAAAATGCACAAAGTTATTCTAGGTCTCCTTAGTCTTGGCAGAAAAGGGACAATATATTTCTTAGAAGGCTGTTCGTGTGACAGAAATCCGATTTCTCCTGTCTGGAGCATGAAAAGAGGAGTTTATTGGCTCGTGTAACCAAACTGCATGCGCTGGCTATGGGTGAGTACACGCAGAGGCTCAAACATCATTAGGATCTCTCTCCCCATCTCCTGCTTTTTCTTTTTCCTATACAGCTGTTTTTATTCTCTCAGCTGGTTGTCTCTGTGCAACTGGAATCAGAGCTTCAGGTAGCTCTAGGCTTCACCATTACTGCCTCATAACTAAGGAGGAAAGAGAACTCCTGCCTGCTGGTTTTAATGAGGAAAATCCTAGGGAAAAATGTGGAGGCATTCTGGTAAGATCAAATGAATATCTATGGACTGACCACTGTGGCTGAGAGGTGAGGACTAGGAAAACTCTAGCTGGAATCATGTACCAGATGGCAACAGGCTAGTAAGACACTTGGAGTAGCAGAGATGGCAGTTCCCTAAAGAATTGGAGTGATGTAACTAGAGCAAGGAAGAAAGATGTGCTGGGTGGTCAAAACAGCAGGTGCCAGATGAGAAGTGAGAATCTCTGAAGACTTGCTTTGCCCCTAGAGAATACACTAGGCACTTAGCAATTCTTTTAGCCCACTCAGCATCTGGACCTCCTTCCTTCTTTTAGGGAACTGTGAATCTTATTAGCCTTACGGTGGAAGGCCTAATCCATTTTCTACTACCCATTTTCCAGAGAAGTTGAAAATGCCAGATACTTGGCTTTCCACCCTCCTTTGTAATAAGGCACAGGAAAATGAGCTTGACACAGCCAATGTCCTGGACTTTGAGTCGGGAATTGGTGACAGCAATATTCAGGTCACTGGCAATACCCAGTCTGGGGCAGCAGCAGCAGCGGATACAAGCTGGGGATCCAGTACTGATGGGTAGCAACAGCAGTGTCCTGCCAGGATTAGAACTATAGTTTGAATTTGAAGGTGATCCTGGCTGTTACCCAAGTTCATTTGCTCTTGTCTATATCTGAGCCTGCTTCTTTAGCCTCTTGGTGATACTGTGAGCTCCCAGTAACTTTACAACAAATTGGTTCTCTGCTTCATCAATCTAGAGTTAGTTTCTATGGCAAACAGCTAAGCTACAGAAAACTCATGTAACTTTAGTATCCCAGGATCAGAAAACTCTGGCAGCTCCCTGTGTTGTTGAGAAAATTAATTATTTTCTCTCTTCTTTGAGAAATGTTGACTAGCAACTTGCCCTATATTATTAGGTGTAGCTTATTTTTAATACTTGATGTTACTTACACCAATCCATATTAAATAATTCCAAAAGCATATTTGATAGTCTATGCTGTCCACTTGCAGGTAGATATCTTTGTTAAAATTCAATATTTCTCTTGGATTTCATTATCAGGATGACCTCAAGGTCACCAAACCTTCTCTGTTTTTCTCCTTCAGTTCTACTAAGGTAAAAATGCCATTAAGTGGTTCACTTTCAACTAAAGTCTCAGGTAGAACATGCCATCCCTCCATTTTAAGAAAAATGGTCTGACTCCCAAGGCTTTGGGACCCAAAAGGAAAATGAACAAGTAGAAAAACTAAAACTTCAGTGAAGGACTTTTAATGCATAGCTGGTATTTAATTTAAATAAGAGGAAATAGTCTCCTTAGATAGCCAGACAGATTAGTGGTATAATTGTGTACCTTAAATTGCTGCAAAGGATAATGAAGATTAAAAAGTTGCTTTTAATATGACAACATGAGCTTCCAGCCTGTTTTTACAGTTCTATGTGGAACACAAAATTTAGAGTGAAGTTGCTAAGGGATGACAGGAAACCGTTGCTAAGGCTAAACATGATCTGAAAATATGCAACATGTCACCAAAAGATTTATTAATTTATCTTCTCTCTAGTCTTTGTTTGTTTGGAAAGTGAACACATACACATGGTTGCTAAGGATAGATGTCAATGACCCCTACAAGTGGCCCATGTTCATCTGCCACAGATATCTAAACACTGCTGCTTGGCGCAGTCGTGTTGAGGACACTTTTACAGCAAACAGGGTGCTATGCGATTTTCCACTGCCTCTCAGTAGTACATGAACTGTAGGTGCGTTGGTCTCTCATTTTGTGAACACTAACTAGTTCAGGCACTTCTGTCGCTTTCAAGGCAGGGTCAAGTGTAAAAATAATGACTGTCTAACTTAATAATCATGACAGTGTTAAATAAATTCCACACTTTAGAGAAGTAGATCTTAACTTAGAATTTATCAGGAGCTATCAAGTCATTACATACTGACCATACTAGGAACTTAAGTCATTTTCCATGGGAGGAGGATGTACAGTAATTACCAGTTAAAACATTTTCTCCTAGTTCTTCTCTTCTGCTTTTTCCTATTAGTTTTACTGGGAGCTAATCACCATTTAGAAGGAATGACAGATACCCTCGAGCCTCAAGAATGCCAATGAAATATTTATGTTGAATATATAGTCATGTTAGCTTATTAATAAGCATTACCCAACGTAACACCAGTCAGACCATTTGCTGAGAAATACCTAGGACAATAATTTTGCTTATAAAAAGGAATCAAGATAATCAACAGAAACCATTTAGAAGCAAGAAGCAAATGAATCAAGTGGTTTTTGAAGATAGAATCTCAACCCAAACCATTAAAAAAACAATGCCAAAGAAACATGATTGTCATTCTCAGCCAAACAACTAGACATGTTCTGTTGTGATCCAAATTAGGGGCATGGAATACACTCTACTACCTAGGGGGGTTTGGAGCACTTAGATGAATCACAAGTGACATATGGGAACTCATTAAAGAAAAGGGAAGTTATGAGCACCCAGGGGGCTTGCTGGAAATGAGAGCTTTTTTAAAAAGGCCTAAGGGGTCAGTCATCTTTGTTGGAGTATGGTCTTCATCTTCCTTAAAAATAATCCGTTTTACTTTACCACTTCTCCGTTATCATGTTGCCGGAGTATTGACCAATACTGCAAATGTTTAAGTTGCAAGTGTGTTGTGGTGGGGGTGGGTGGAGGGTGGTGATTTGATTGCCTTTGGTTGGCAAATAATAAAAGTCACTGGAGAGAAAGACCTCAGTGCAGCCTGCTTCTGCGGTTTCACCCTACTTGATGGTCACAGTTGAAGTGGCGGGAGCAGGGATAGCCCGTGGATGTTCCTATGCTGTGGAAGCTATGTGTAAGCTGAGCTTTGAATGACACATTATTTCCTCTGTGAACCCCAATCTATTTTCTGCCTGACTAAGCTTATAAAACTCTGCATAAATTCTCCCTCTCAGCCTGTTCCATAATCCTATGAACACATTGTCTTCCTGTTCATTCCTTCAGCCAGCAAGTACCAGCTGTTGGGTCTAGAAACATTTTATGTTAAGGAAAAAAAAAAGTAGATGATCAGAAAGCTGTAAAAACTGCAAAATGCTTGAGATATGCAGATGTTTTAGGGTGGTGAATATTTGACCTGCATAAAAGAAATGATGAGGCTTCCATCAATCATTGCACCGCCATATACTCTGCTGAGATCAGTTTATTCAGACACTCCTTAGCTGCCTAGGTTCTGCATCATCTGTAAACTAATCCAGTTTTGTTTGTTGTGGGCTAAAGAAAGAACAAACTCTGAGCTTAAAAATATGAACAAAGATATAATTATCTTAACATAGCACTCATGCTTTATTTTTATGTAAAAATGCCAGAAACTTTATTATCTATATTGCTCAGCTTCCAAAGGAAAGTGGAAGTCACTTGATAGTAGCTCTCTAATTCCTTGAATGCACACTTCATGCCTCAAGTACACAGGAAGGCTGGTTGCTATAATTAGAAGTCATATGAAAATGTAGTTTATATAAGTTGTAGCTAATTACTTAACTAAAAATCCCACTCTTTTGCTATCCTACAAGGAAAAATATCCAATAACACATAATTTAAACATTATGTCAAAGAGGGAGATGTTGTGACTATCATGTGAAATTTCTTTTAAGAAATATTGGTGGCTGTTATTGAGGACTGAATAAACATTCTTTCTATTTGGAGACTTAAATGAGGATATATCTGGAAAAACAACTTCTTTCTACCTTCCAAATAGTCTGAATAGAGAATTTATGCACATTCTATTACTCATGTCTTCTTATTCATTTTACTGATAATTTTTAGGAGGAATTGAAAACCAATCAAATAGATAGGAATCATAAAACTTTTCCTTTAATAGACTACAATAGTAAATGTTTCAGGCTTTGTGGAGTACTGAGATCCCTTTTACAACTGTGCAAGCAACATTATAGTTGTAGTAAGATACCAGCCATAGGCAGTAGGGAAAACATACTTGATGTGTTTCAATAAAATCATTAATGTTACCTCCACCTAAATGAAACTCAAAGCCCCTAGGACCTTAGGATTGGAGACAACTTAGTCCCCAACATCTTGGGGGTTAGAAATAACTCTGTGAAGCCACATCCCAGCCAGGAGCACTTGAGCAATTCATTGCCTCACTAAATCTTGGTTTCCTGATCTCCAAACGCTACAAAAAATATTGTCAACACAGGAGGGATACAGGAATGTCAGACCACATTTGACAACTTCCTCCCTTTAACATTATCTTCTGAGGTAAAGCGGTGTTCAATGTATCAATGAAACCATAGGGTCATAACACTGAAAAGTATGTTAGTTTAATAGTTTCATTTTAAAAATGAAAGAAATGATGTCCAGAAATACTGTCATACAGATAACAGAAAATAAGACCTGAGTTTGAACTATAGACTTTTTTCCATTTTCTCATTTTACAACACAGTCTCCCAACATCAAAGACAATCAGTGTGTTCACTGTCCCTACATACCAAGGATAAAATGCTTACAGTTTAAAAATACTAAAAGAAAACTTATATCAATTACACATATTTCCTTGTAGGGGTGATACAATTTTTTCCAACAAAGAAAACATAGTCTTCTGATTCCTAGATAGTTTTTCTACGTCGTTATATAGTCTCTTAGCTATCAAGGTCATTCTTTTCAGATATTCAATATTTGACAAACACCAATAAGTAATAAATAAAATTATTATAATATAAATTTATGAGGCATGATACTTTTTTAGTTTTGTTTGTTTTTAAACATAAAGGGGATTTATTTAAAATATGGCCCATTTTATTAAGAGGGATGCTTTCAGTTTGGCCAGCATGCATTGCCTGAAATGTTTCATTATGCAGTACAGCATGTTTATTCAGGTGAAAGTGTACAGAATATTGCATATCTCCAAATACACTGATCTAAATGCAAATGTAGTTAAATGTAAAATCCAACCTTGGTGTCATTTGGTGTTACATTCTGCCATCAAAATTTAGAGGTATTTTGTTTTTCATTTCTATACACAGAAATTCAGAAATCAATGGCAATTCTGGGAAAAACTTATAAAAATAGAGGTAGAACATTTGAAATTTATGTGTCCAAACCATTTAGAAACCTTTTTCGTTTTGCAGGTGTAGAATATAAATTAATGTTTAGTTTGTGACATAGTCATTTAAAAAAAAGATAAGGATTTGATAACTTTTAGAGGCCGTGATGATTACAGAACATTTATTTATTATTTTTTTTTTTAATTTTTTTTTTCAACGTTTATTCATTTTTGGGACAGAGAGAGACAGAGCATGAGCGGGCGAGGGGCAGAGAGAGAGGGAGACACAGAACTGGAAACAGGCTCCAGGCTCTGAGCCATCAGCCCAGAGCCCGACGCGGGGCTCGAACTCACGGACCGCGAGATCGTGACCTGGCTGAAGTCGGATGCTTAACCGACTGCGCCACCCAGGCGCCCCGATTACAGAACATTTAAACATGAGAGAAGGGCAAGTGGCTTTAGGTCTTTATTTTACTCATTTTTAGGAGTAACCACTTTGTTTTCTAGCAAATTCATTTAAACCAAGTTGTTTTGGGACAAGTTTTACTCACTCAAAAGTAACAGATCTTTTTTGTCTTCTAATCAAAATTATATATCCCCAATCTCATTGCTCTATTACCACAAAACAACACCCATAATGAATCTAAAATAAATATCATATTTGCAATCTGGGAATGGAAATGAAATGCAACTATCTCAGTTTCTCAACATGAATACTGAAATCCAGTAAGGCTAAACAATTTGTTTATGATCCTACTGGCAGAGTGAATCCAATACCAAAACTCATGCCTTTGGTGTCCACTATTCACAGGAGAATACTGTACACATAACATGAAGCTATAAAGGAGTCACTGGCTCCCAGTGGGTAACTTTATACTTCTTTCGGAACCTGCATTAGCAATTTTATGCCACTGGAGGCATATGTTTCTTTCATGGCAATAAAATGTAATTTTATTAGGCAGAATGAAGTAATATTGAAAAAGAATAGGCGCATTTTATCCATCTGGCTGAGTATGCCTTCCATCTCCCCACTGTCTATAGCATTTTACTTACTGAAAATTTCTGGCTAACTTACTCATGTAATGAGCTAAGTGTCCTTTGAAGTAATTTTAGATAGTGAATGACATTTTCCAATATGAAAAAAATATAGTATCAAAAAGTATTTCCTATTTGTTTAGAGAGGAGAACTTAAATAATTTCATCACACACACACATACACACATGCATGGCAACTCTGTGAACTACTGATATGTTAATTAGCTTGATTGTAATAATTTCAGAACATATGCATATACTAAATCATTGTATACCCTAAATACATATAATTTGTATTTGTCTATTACACCTCAATAAAACCGGGAAATTTTTAAAATATTTCCTATAGAACGATAACCTTTATGTTGTATGTACATGTGTAAAACCCAAATATATTGATTTTTGTTTCCCAGAGAATAGCATCATGTAGTAGGTTGAGCATTTTGAAAATGTTTGAATATCAGCAATTTCATAATGTTTGACATAAGTATAATACAGTGGGTCAGGTCATGAGATCTGGTCATAGAGGGCTCAAAGTCAAATTCTGTTTCTTCCACTTTGAACTGTTAGATGACTAGGGCTATTAAGAATCAATCTTTAAGGGCGCCTGGGTGGCTCAGTCGGTAAAGCGTCCGACTTCGGCTCAGGTCATGATCTCGCAGTCCGTGAGTTCGAGCCCCGCGTTGGGCTCTGTGCTGACAGCTCAGAGCCTGGAGCCTGTTTCAGATTCTGTGTCTTCCTCTCTCTCTGACCCTCCCCCGTTCATGCTCTGTCTCTCCCTGTCTCAAAAATAAATAAACGTTAAAAAATTAAAAAAAAAATCAATCTTTATAAAATTCTAATCCATGTGCTGGTCATATTGTAAGCTCAGAAAAAGTACTAGTTGTTTGATAATGATGATGATAATCATCATCTTAGACAGTTTAGGCTGCTATAATAGAATACCATACACCCACGTACAGGTTGGCTTATATAACAAACATTTATTTTGCACAGTTATAGATGCTCGGAAGTCCAAGATCAATGATTCAGGAGATTTGGTGTCTGGTGAGCACCTACTTCCTGGTTCATACATGGTTTTCTTCTTGCTATTGTCATCACATGGGAGAAGGAGAGCTAGAGAGCTCTCTGGGGCCCTTCATAAGGGCACTCATCCAATTTATGAAGGCTCTACCCCCAGGACTTATTGCCCCCGCAAAAGCACCACTTTCTAATACCATCACATTGGGGATTAAGATTTTAACATATGAATTAATGGAGGACACAAAAAATCAGTCTACAACAATGACAGTGATGATCATGATCATGATGATGGTGTTTGATAATGTCTGTTTATACAACTAATCCGCCCTGATTGAGTCAATGGGTTTAGACAGTTGACATGTTTAGAATATTGTGGATATCATGAGTATAGAGAAAAGAAAGCATATACTAAATGAACTTGGGTTTTGTTGTAAATGAAAATTGGAACCTACTGAAAACTTTGATTAGCAATCTGCGTAGATAAGGTTTAGAAAATAATTCTAATGTGTTCATGGTGTAATCACTTTTAACTGATTGAAGCCAATATCTAACTTACTATCTAGACAAGTTTTAAAAAAGACATGGCATCAGAAAGGACCCTTTGCTAATTTCCTGATTAAAAATCACTATTCTTCATACATTTAAGAATTAATTTGGTCATATTATAAGCAAGAAAGCAGAATTTTTCTTTTTCTTTTCCCTTTTAAATTCAAAGTCAAACATCATCTCATTTAATCCTTACAACAATCCTATGAAGAGAGTTCTGTCATTACCTCAATTTTACAAAATAGAAAATTGAGGTTCATAAGAGTTAAATCACATTCCAAATGTCTTGAACCTAATACATGAGAAATTCAAAATACTGAAACAATGGTAGCTAATTCAATTTGAAGAGTTTATCCAAAGTGTATATCAAAGAATTTGGAAGGTAAATAGAAGACATGAACTATGGAGGGCCTCACAAGTCATGGGGATTTACCATTTTTTAATAACAGTCAATAAGTGTGTCTTTCTAAATAAACACAATTTTAAACTAGTAGATATAAGATTATTATGGTTTTTACCAGTAATCTTTGTGACCCCTTCTGCATCTGGGCCTTCATAACTTGCTGGGTTATGCCTCACTTTAAGTCAGTGAAAAGATTCTTTGCTATGGACAGGAACACACACATCCAAGGAAGGGTCTGATGCCTTCTCCTGATGTTCCTTATCTCGTCATTCAGGAATCTCCATGAAGTATGGGCCAAGTACGTTTTGAGTTTAGCAATATTTACTGTTATATTTTATTTTACCTAAGTATATATTTTATTTATATTTCTATATTTCTATATTTATATTTATATATTTATATATACATTTTACCTAAATATATATTTATTGTTTACATACTCATGTGTTTGCCATTGTTGTGTGATCTAGAAACTCAAAGGTAAATAAAAATATATCCCAACCCATGAAGAGATCATTGTCCTGTAGGAAAGGTAGGAAAGAAAATAGATATTTTAAGATATTGATTTATACACTCTGCTAGAATTATTCAAGGAAACACAAAGAAGGAGATTAGCAAGTGTTCTGAAAGGAATGATTTCCAATTTGCATCTTGATATATGATCAGGTACATGCATATAGACATGATATGCAACCCCAACTATTAATAAAAAAATAGGGCAATTAAGGATTTGACAATATCAAGTGTTTTCAAGGGTCGGAACCTGTCATATATTGCTGGTGACAATGAATAGTGGTACATCAATTTTGAAGAGCAGTTTAGCTCTTCATTGTTAGCATTGTTTATAAGAGTCTCAAATTATAAACATCCATGTTCATCAATACATAGAGAAATAAAATATAGCATATTCATACTGTGGAACACAATACTCAAATTGAAAGTGATGAAGTAGATAAGATTATGTATCTCTATATTGACAAATATCAAAAACATAATGTTGAGTAAAATATTGCAAAATGATAAATATGGTATAATAGTACTTATGTGAATTAAAACACATAACAATGTTATATAGTAGTGTATATATATGTTTATATATATATATATATATATATGTATGTGTGTGTATATGAATAAAAATTGTAAGAACAGACAAAAACTTTATAGCAGTAGTTGCCTCTGAGGAGGAGGAAGGGCAACAAGGTGAAAACCAGAGTTTAAAGGAAACTTCAACATTACTTGTGATGTTTATTTCCTTTATTAAGAAAATAGAGATTCAGAATTTGAAAAAAGCTAAAATTTGTCATGCTGCAAATTGTATTTATAAATACTTCTCAAAATGAAATAAAATGGACAGAAGAATAGAGTGAGCCAAGAGCAATATGGATAAACTACTGAAAAGAATTGAAGTTGGAAGGGAAGGTATCCAGACAGTGGGAATGACCTGGGTAAACACATAGTGGTGTGAAATAGGCTGCTGTGTTTAGGGAAAACATGATTGATTTACTACAAGAGTGTAGAATGTGAGGTAGGTAGGAAGTAGCAGGAGAAAAAAATATGACAGATAAATAGACAGACTATGGAGGGCCTTACAGGCGAAGTAAAGGCACTAATGATTCAAGGAGAAATATATATGTGGGAGAAGATGAAAATGTATTAATAAATTTATGGATGATCAGAAATATAATGTGCCTCGTCATAAGAAATACAAAGATGATCTCAAATTCCATTCTTAAATGAAGCAAAGGAGCCATAAACACATTTTGAAACAGTTATGCTTGACCTAGAAGTTCAGATTCAGCAGCAAACCTGCACGGCACAGACGTTATCAGTATGGAGTAAATGCTATCACACTTGCAACTTTGAATTTCTCATCTCCTCAATGGATTGTTAGCATGGTCATTTTCAATGTTCATTCCCCAATTCCTTCTCAATGTGGGTTATCTGTAGGTGCTTAAAACCCTTTGGAGGTCCCAACAAAGCAAATGATGATTAAATAAATGTTTTTGATAGATTACATAGATGGGTGCCTGAGGAATGGTTTGAAGCATATAAGAGTTATATTAAGGTCCTCCAGAGAAACATAACTACTAGGATTTGTATGTGTGTATCTTTGAGTGTGTGTGTGTGTGTGTGTGTGTGAGTATAAAGGGAGAGAGAGAGATGGATGGAGGGGTTATTTTAAGGGATTGGCTCACCTGATTATGAAGACTAACAATTCCAGATCTGCAAGGTATGCCATCAGGCTGAACACCCAGCAAAGAATGTCACTGATGTTGCCAAGGCCATTATCATGAAGAGTCAGAGAAGAGCCAATGCTGCAGTACAAGAATGAAGACCATCCTTCTTGCTCAGGGTAGATCAGTTTTTTTTTTGTTCTATTTGGGTCCTCAACTGATTAGATAAGGCTCATCTACGTTATGAGGGTCAATCTGTTTTACTCAAAGTCCACTGATTTAAATGTTAATCTCATGCAAAACACCCTCATGGAAATATCCAGAATAATATTTGATCAACTATGTGGGCACTGTGACTCAGCCAGTTTGAAAAATAAAATTAACTATCGTAAGAGTGAAGGCAGGAAAGTAAAGACAATGACTGCAATAATCCATGCTCCTCATTCAGAGCCTCAAAACATAGTAAAAGTTGAGTGCATATTTGTTAGTTTGAATTAATTCCATAGTGATTTAAAATATTTGACAAATATGTGTTTATATATGTATATGTACGTATATAAATACACACACATATACATAAACATGTCATGAATGTTAGTGTGGCACTCAGTACATTCTCAGGCAATGAGTGCTCATCAGTATTATTCTCTGAATATTCTGCAAGTTGTTTATTCTGTTGGCTTTCTCCCTGTGCCATTTTCTTTTTGTGTTCTGGTGAACAGTTTGATTCAAAATGTCTGATAAAATGTTTTAGGGTGGTGCTGGTCTACCACAAAGAAAAACTAAATTTTAAGAGTATCAACTGGAAATTAGTTGTTCTCTAGATCTGTAGACCTCAATAATCTGAACAATCTGCCAAGAAGATAAAATCATCTGTTGAGTCCACCACTGTTTTGAATATATGCTAACTTTATTTGTATAGCCATTTAAGGCTTATCAAAAGCTTCTCATGAATGTTCAATTATTACAAGCACTGTATAACAGATATCCCATGACAAAAGAGAAAGTATTAAGATGGTTGTGCAACAGCATGTCATCTACCTAAGATCACCAAGTTAGTCAATGGTGGAGTCAATGCACACAGAACTCTCTGAAAAAGGTCAGTATTACAGTTAGTGGAAACACCATACTGACATATATTTTGTTATTACTTCCAGCATACATACTAATTTTTTTTTCTTAAAAACAGATGATATAAGGTGCCATGGTGGCTCAGTCAGTTAAGCATCCAACTTCAGATCAGGTCACAATCGTTAATGATTCAAGGAGAAACATATATGTGGGAGAAGATGAAAATGTGCTAATAACTTTAGCATGATCAGAAATATAATGTGTCTCATCATAAGAAATACAAAGATGATCTCAAACTCCATTCTTCAATGAAACAAAGGAGCCATAAACACATTTTGAAACAATTACGTTTGACCTAGAAGTTTAGATTCAGCAGTAACCTGCACAGCACAGACATTAACAGTATGGAGTAAATTCCCTCTCTTGCAACTTTGAATTTCTTATCTACTCAAGGGATTGTTAGCATGGTCATTTTCAATGTCCATTCCCCAATTCCTTCTCAATGTGGGTTAAATGTCCTTCATGGGAAACTTATGCCAATGATCATTTTTACCTCTTAAGAAGACAAAGTTTAAAGCTTCCAAGAACCATTTTACTTTCTTACTGGGTAGTAATGCTACTGAGACTTTAGACTGAATAAAGTTTCTACTTATAAAACATTCAATGGCTCCCAATCTTCTTCACCACCATTGCCAAGTTTTCCATGTTTGAAGTAGAGCTGTGCACTATTGAATTTCTTTCATTATTATTTAATTGGCAATGCAAATGTGTTTATTAAATCATGTTTACCATATCATCTGTTTTTTTTTAATATTTATTTTTTATTTTTTGAGAGAGAGAGAGAGAAACAGAGTGTGTGTGGGGAGGGGCAGAGAGAAACGGAGACACATATCTGAAGCAGACTCCATCCAGGCTCTGAGCTGTCAGCACAGAGCCTGACATGGGGCTAAAATTCACGAACCACGAGATCATGACCTGAGGCAAAGATAGATGCTTAACTGACTGAGCCACCTAGGCTCCCTCCATATCTGTTTTTTTAAATTTTTATTTTTTTACTTTTGAGAGAGAGAGAGAGAGAGAGAGAGAAAATGGTGGAGGGGCAGCAAGAGAGGGAAACAGAATCTGAAGCAGGCTCCAGGCTCTGAGTTGTTAGCACAGAGCCCACGTGAGGCTCGAACTCATGAACCATGAGATTGTGACCTGATCTGAAGTTGGATGCTTAACTGACTGAGCCACCATGGCACCTTATATCATCTGTTTTTAAGAAAAAAAAATTAGTATGTATGCTGGAAGTAATAACAAAATATATGTCAGTATGGTGTTTCCACTAACTGTAATACTGACCTTTTTCAGAGAGTTCTGTGTGCATTGACTCCACCATTGACTAACTTGGTGATCTTAGGTAGATGACATGCTGTTGCACAACCATCTTAATACTTTCTCTTTTGTCATGGGATATCTGTTATACAGTGCTTGTAATAATTGAACATTCATGAGAAGCTTTTGATAAGCCTTAAATGGCTATACAAATAGAGTTAGCATAATGGATAGAAATCTGATTATAGAAAACAATATCATATATTCTTTTTTTGTTTTTTTGTTTTGTTTTTTTTTTACTATTACATAGTCTAACGTATAAAGATTTTTTTCTCAGTATGCTAACATACAAATTAAATGCATTCAAAAGATTTTTCTTTCAGTAAGTTAAAAGAAGTGTATTCTTCTAGGGTCTATCAGTGCTGGCAATGCTTTTGCTTCCCACCCCCCCCCTCAGAATTAGAGTATATTTGAGCTGAAAGGGAGCTTGGAGAACATCCAGTTCAATGCCTTTAATTCTCCCTCCCCCGTCCTACCATAATGTAAAATCTAATGTGAACATAAAATAAAAATTTCTACATGGTTTAAATGAATTTCATTTTGGAAACTATATGTTAAAATGGATTTCAATTCTACTAGGATACAAATGAAGCCTGAAATTTTAGATTCAAGAATAAGAATCAGACTTCCTAAGGGATTTTCTTTTTTCTTTCTTTCTTTCTTTCTTTCTTTCTTTCTTTCTTTCTTTCTTTCATTATAGAATGAAAAGGATTAAAATAAAAAGTTGTTGGGTATCTTTGATGTTACCATAATAATGTCTGGCAAAGTGTATGTATGTAAAAAGGATATATGACCACTATCAAATAACATCCGAAGGGTGTGAGGATGAGCAAAGCTGCAGAGAGTGTAGAGAATATCACTGAAATTCTTAATTTTCTGTTATCTGTAAGCTGATTGAGTATAGTGTAAATGTTTAATTCCAACCTTTTCTCATTGAAAGCAAGCATGCCATTCCCCATAATTATACAAGGTGTGTGCAAGGAATAGAAAATAATTATAATATTAGCCAAAGTAAGACATGATTAGGGACATAAATATTTTGTTTAAAAAAATGAGGATAGGCTGTATTCTTGAGGCAAAAATAAACAGCTTCCATCATTTACATCCTCCTTTAGAGTAGGATTTCCTAACATTTACAAAGATTCCAATTCCCTAATATTTACAAAGACTGTCCTAAAATGGAGTTATAAGAAAAAAATTCAGAGCACTTCTTAAACATCCATTCATCTACTTTATCATGTTTGGAAAGAGAAATGTTGCAAATAAATATATACTTAAATCTTGAAAACAGAAGATAAAGTAGCAACTAGGGATTATACTCATAACTAGTATTTTAGCAATGTGCTCTACGATAAATTGGCTCCACTCATTAACTAAGAGAACTGAATTAGAATAAAGCAGTGCTCTTTGCAATGTTATGGTTCATGAAGCATAAAAAAGCAGTGATCTTTTGCTTTGGTTCTGATTGGTGTGAACTTGCATTGAACTGGTCAAATCTCTTAAAGAGATAGCTTAGAAGATACTTTGTATATAATACTATAGGTCAGAAAAATATTATAAGTAGTGTTCCCTTTATGCAAGGAGAAAGGAAATCAAGGTTAGAAGAGTTGTAAAAAATCAAGTCATGAAGAAATAAATGACAGTTTGGCTTTGAAAAAAGAAGACTCTTCCTCCTCTCAAGATGAAGCAGAGGAGGGAAGAATGAGGAAGAATACATAATATATTTATAGTGGAAATCAAGATGAGTGCCCAAAACATTTTCATTTGGAGCAGAGGGGATTTAATAGAACTTAGGCCAGATAACTTAAATCTTCTCAGGAAAAATTGGGTCTTGTGTTTAGGAAAAAGAAATGGACAAAAACATGATGGTCATAGGAGTGTTGAAACAGTTTGGAACAGTGGCTGTGAGTCACTAAAAATGGAGAAAAAATAAGGAGAATAAAAAGGGTGCTAAGGAGCTATAAGGACCCAGTTGAGGTTAAAAATCAGAGAGACAGTCTGTTTACATTAGTGAAAGAGGAAAGAAAAGATGCAAAGCAGGTATTTCAGGGAAGGCAGACAGCCAGCTACAAGTTCCTAATGTGAGCAGCAAATGATCCATAATCATGCTCAAAACAGATAATGAAAACACAAAATATCAGTACCATACTGTTTTGATTATTGTGCATCCTGGATCTGGATGTCTGTTTCCTTCCTGAGATTAGGGAAGTTTTCAGCTATTATTTCTTCAAATAACGTTTCTGTTCCTTCTCTTTTCTCCTTCTGTGATTCCTATAATGCAAATCCTATTATGTTTGATGATATTGCTAAGTTCCCTTAACCTATTCTCATTTTTATTATTCTTTGTTGTTTTTTTCTGTTCTGCTTGGTTGCTTTCCATGATACTTTCTTCCAGTTTGCCAATCCATTCTTCTTCATCCTCTAATCTGCTACTGATTCCTTCTAGTGTATTTTTTTAAAATTTCAGTTGTTGAGTTTTCTAACAGGTTCTTTTTGATATTTTATATTTTTTTGTGGAAGGTCTCATTGAGATATTCTACTCTTTTCTCAAGTCCAGTGAGTACCTTTATGACCATTACTAGGAATTATTGATCAGGCATATTGCTTGTCTCAGTTGCATTTAGCTCTTTTGCTATAGTTTTGTCCTGTTCTTTCATTGGACAAGTATTAATCTGTCTCTGCATTTTTTTTTAATTCTCTGTGTTTTTCTGTATGTATTAGGAAAGCTAGAAATATTTCCTGGTCTTGAAAGTAGAGGTCCTGTGGTGCCCTGTAGCACAGTGCTCCCGTTCACCAGAACCAGGCACTCCAAAGGTATGTATGCACCCTACTGTTGTGGTTGAGTCAATTTGTCTTCAGTCCAGTTGGCTGTAATGGTAAGGTTTGCCTGTTGTGTGCACGTTGGGAAGGGTCTGGTTCATGTGCTGTTAAGGGGCCTGTCTGGGGCCACTGTAGGCTTATGACTGGGTTGGGTGGGGTTAGCAGATCAGCTGTCTGCCCTCAGTCCATTTGTTGGGGCTGTAGTCACACAGAACTGCAGGGCACTTTCCCTGAAAGGCTTTTTGTGGCTGGTGGGGCCAGCAGTCAGACCTGATGTGTGCCCCCAGTTCCTCTGGTGGGGCTGCAGTTACACTGATCAGCAGTGTGCTCTCTCTACACTCATTTCCCCATTTCATGCTCACAGATTGGAAGAACAAATATTGTTAAAATGTCCAAACTACCCAAGGCAATCTACAGATTTAGTATAAACCCTATCAAAATACCAACAGCATTTTTCACAGAACTAGAGAAAATAATATTAAAATTTGTATGGAATCACAAAATACGTTAAATAGTCAAAATAATCTTGAGAAAGAAGAACAAAACTGGAGATATCACAATTCCAGATTACAAAATATACTACAAAGCCACAGTAATCAAAACAATATGATACTGGCACAAAAATAGACACATAGATCAATAGTACAGAATAGAAAGCCCAGAAATAAACTCACACTCATATGGTCAATTAATCTACAACAAATAACACAAGAATATACAATGGGGAATATACATTTAGATAGCTAAATGCAAAAACAAACAAACAAACAAACCAAAAGTGGACCATTTTCTCTCACCATACACAAAAATAAACTCAAAATAGATTATGGATCTAAATGTGAGAGAAGAACAATAAATCTTAGAAGAAAGCACACAGTACTTCCCTTGATATTGGCCATTAGAAACATTTTTCTAAATATGCCTGCTCAGGCAAGGGAAACAAAGAAAAGTTAAACTATTGGGACTACAGCAAAATAAAAATATTTTGCACAGTGCAGGAAGCCATTAACAAAATAAAAAAGAAACCTAATTAATGGGAGAAGATATTTGCAGATGATACATCCAATAGGGGGTAATATCCATAATATGAATAACTTATATATCTCAATAACCAATCCCCCCAACAATAATCCAGTTAAAAGATGAGCAGAGCACCTGAACAGATATTTTTACAAGAATATATATGAGTATCCAACAGACACATGAAATGATGCTCAACACCACTAATCATAAGGAAAATGCAAATCAAAAACACAATAATATATAACCTCACACTTGTCAGCATGGCTAGAAACAAAAAGACAAGAAATAACAAGTGTTGGTGAGGATGTGGAAAAAAAGGAACCCATGTACAGTGAGGAGTGGGAATGCAATTTGGAGAAAGTCACTGTGAAAAATAGTATGGAGGTTCCTAAAAAAATTAAAAATAAAACTACTGTATGATCCAGTAATTCCACTATTAGATATTTACCTAAAAAAAACAAAAAAAAAAAAACTAAATCACTAATTTGGAAAGGTATATGCATCCATATGTTTATTGCAGTGTTATTTACAATAGCTGAGATATAGAAGCAACCCGTGTCCTTCAATAGATGAATGGATAGAGAAGATGTGGTATATATAGAGAATGGAATGTTACTGAACCATAAAAAAGAATGATATCTTGTTATTAGCAACAACATGGAAGGTCCAAGAGAGTATTATGCTATGTGAAACTAGTCATACACAGAAAGACAAATACCATATGATTTCAGTCATATGTGGAAGTTAAGAAGTAAAACAAATGAATAAACAAAGAAAAAAGGAGGCAAACCAAAGAAAGAGACTCTTAAATACAGAGAAAAAAAAACAGTAATTGCCAGAGGAGAGGTAGGTGGTGGAGAAATGAAATAGATAAAGGAGGCTAAGAGTATATGTATTTTAATGAGCTCTGAGTAATGTGTAGAAATGTTTAATTATTACATTGTACACCTGGAACTAATATAACACTGTGTGTTAATCAAATCCAAAAATAAAAACAAAAAAATAACCAAAAATTATAATATATGAAAAGTTGTCAGATGCAGCTAGAACCATTCTTTGAAAAAATCATGTCTTTAAATGAATTTGTTAGAAAAGAAGAAAAGTTAAGAAATTAATTATTCTAATGAGGTAGAAAAAAATCGATAAAATAATACAACAGAATATGATGTAAATTTGTATATAAAAAGATAAAATATCAATTAATGAATGAATTTAGCAAGACTGTTGGATTTAATGTAAATATACAAAAATCAATTCTATTTCTGATACATAAAAATAAAATGATAAGAAAACTATGGGAAGCAATTTTAAATGCTTAAAAATAAACCACATAAAAATATATAGGACCTCTATACATAAAGTATAAGTTATTTTTAATTAAAAGTATATACATAAATACATGGAGGGTTACACCATGCTTGTGAACTGGGAAATTCAATACTGTAAGGATATCAACTTTCCCCAAGTTGTTTTATAAATTCAATTCAATCTCAACAAAATACAAATATATGTTTGTATTATTAAAACTTTACAAGTTGACTTTTAAATTTATATGGAAATGCAATGGTCTAAGAATAGTTAAAATATTTTGAAAGAAGAATAATGATGAGGGGAGGAGTTTCTCTATCAGAGACCAAGGATTATTTTAATACTACATTAACTAAAACTGATATTGTTTCATGGATAGAAAATTGATCAATGGGAGTACCTGGATGGCTCAGTGGGTTGAGTAAGGACTCTGGATTTCAGCTCAGTTCAGGTCATGATCTCACAGTTCTTGAGTTCTAGCGCCACATTGGGCTATGCACTGATAGTGGGGAGTCTGTTTGGGATTCTCTCTCTCCTCTCTTTGTTCCTTCCCCTCTTGTGCTCTCTCTCTCTCTCACAAAATAAATAAGTAAACTTAAAAAAAAAGAATTCCTACAAAAAAAGAGAAAAAATTGACCAATGGAACATAATAGTGGCCAATAAGAGACCCATGCATACATAGATATTTGATTTATGACAAATTTATGAGTCAGGTCAATGGTGAAAGAAATTTTTTCATAATAAATGAATTTTGAGCCCTACCTCACAGTAGAAAACAATTATTTCCAGTAGAATTTTATGTCATAAAGTTAAAGACAAAATAAATCTAGGAAATAATATGTGAGAATAATTTCATTACCGTAGAATTGAAGAGAAATCTCATAGATACAAAATACGTAAAAATTACACAAGTACATAAAAGATATATAGGAATACTCAAGTATATAAAATTTTAAAATAAATTAGACTTAATATGAATTGCTGTTCGCTGAAAGAAGAAAGTTGAAAGCTACAGGCTCAGAGAAGATATTTTAACACATGTAACAAAGAGAATATATAGATCTCCTAGGAATCATTAAGAAAAAGATAGCCAATCTAATAGAAAGAAAAGTGCAAGATATTTGAACAGGAAATTAAAAGAGGAGATCCAAGTGGCCAATAAACATATAAAAGAGGCACTAAATTTCATTATTAATCAGAGAAATCACAAAGAGAGACCATGACTCACTCATTTTACTGGCAAAAGTTAGTACCATTGACATATCATGTGTTGCATATTTTGGTATGTGGAACAATTTAATTGTTCATCAACAGTGCAATGGAAAAAAAAAATCTATTCTTTTTTTTTGTATTCAGCAATACAAATGAACAAACTTCAGGTGTTTCCAACAGTGAGGAATCTCACAAACATAATGTTAAAAAAGAAGCCAAGTTACAAAAGAATGCATACACTTATTAAAATTTATATAAAAAGTTCAAAATGAAACATAACTAAAGTTTCCTCTTAGAAGTTAGGAAAGTGTATATTTTGGTGAAGAAGGGAAGAGTTATAATTGAAAGGGGACAAAAGAAAGGCTTTTAGGGCAGGGGCTGTGTTCTATTTCTTAACCAGGATGGTAGTTACATGAGTTATTCACTTTGCAAAATTTCCTTTAGCTATGCATTGTTTCCTGCACTTTTCTAGATGCGTGTTACACTTCAACAACAACAAAAAGTATTTTATAAAAAGAACACGTGAATGGAAGCTTTGACACTATATTTCTTCTACGTACAAAGCAATAAATTTCTAACGCAATTTCCATTTCAACTGCAATTCATAACATTTTCGGACATGTAACCTTAGATTCTAGAATCCTTTTGAACAGTAACAACAATGACAATGAGGGCTCAGAGGAACTACAGCATATATTACAATTCTCTGGCTTCAGAGCAGTTACTCTAGGTGCCTTTCTCTTATTCCCTTTTGCCCGTTGATGACCTGGGACCACTAATACTTGTAAGACACCACAAGGCTCTTCATCAATAGCTCAAAATATCAGTTTGACTACCTCTAAAATGTAGGTGAGGGTCACAGCAGGACACGATGAAGCCCAGCTCCATTAAAAATATTAATAAAAGTAAAGTACCAATTTATTAAATGAAAATCCTCTGATCTGTTCACTATAGCAAACAGCTGTTATTCTGTATCCTACTGAGGGCCTTGGGATCCAGTGACACCAGCAGGTCTGCCTCTGTGCACAGTTCTCTCAGCTGGTCAAATAAACAGCCCCTCTATCCTCCTGTAGCGATGCAGGGCTGCTCCCAGTTGTCAAACTCAAATAATCCCCTTCAAACAGAATCCCTGGCAAGTTCAAAGAAAACATGCCAAACCCCACTGTTTTTGGCAGATAATGGACACTGAGAATTGGCTGCAGGAGCAGAAACAGAGAGATGCCTCTGCATATGAACCTTTAACAAACCAAGCGTTATCACAAATATCTCTCCCCATCCAGTGACCTTTCCCAAAAAAATCATCTCTAATCCCTAATGCTTCAGTATTCTTTTCTGCCACATTTCATATCCCAATAGTTAAAAGTTCAAGATTCCTTAGTAGCATAAAATTTTACTTATAGTTTTCTAAGCATACAAATATATATTTTTATAAATATAAATACATATAGTTTGAACACGGTATAAACAAATCATAAAAAAGTAGGTGGGATTGTATGTCAAAACACAATTTGACCCTTATTCCACTAATTAGGAAAGATATAAAAAAAACATTCAACATGCATAAATACTGCATGGACACTATAAAATTAGTAAGCAACTTGTAAGCTATAAATAACCAATACAGCTAATAATTCACCTATATACTTTGACGAATAGAAGGCAAACTTTTTCAAGACTTGGAAATAAGTTTCTCCATCCCTTGTCGGTCGTTATAATCTTCCCTTGTATCCCCATGGACTACTCCTACAGGAAAACTATGATTATCTATCTCTTCTGTCTGTCTGTCTATTTAATTATGCTTAAGAAAATGAGGTACAACATTTAGCTGATTTAGCAGGCAGGACTGAATGTATGATCCAATGGATGAATATTGCCAATAGTGAGTTCAGCACAAGTGATTTAAAACGTCATGCTACTATGTAAACATGACATGACTGCTTATATTCATCATTTGATTTCTGCCTTTATCCACAATGAATATCCTGGCTTGATTTTAATAGGCACCATGGAGCTTATTTCCTAATTCCAAGCAGCTCTTAAACTTCAGAAATAAAAGATTTTCGCTTATCTCACAAGAATGCTTTAAGTATAAATGTGATAACTTGTCAAGAAGTATTTGAGTTCATTGAAGAAAAGGTAGTGTGTAAAAGAAATGTGATATTACAATGATTATGGGTTTCTCATGGCGATCCTGAGTCTTCCATTTCTCTTGAAAGGATGTCTCAGGTTTTCTTTTCAATGGAATGGCACCCTTGACACTGGATCCCTTGAGAGGGCTGTGCTAGAATAAACATTCAACTGAGAGTCAGAAGACCCCAATGTTTGTCATGGCTCTACTACCAACTAGTACTGGTAAGTTTTTGTAAAACTCTTTACCTCTATGGAACTCCATCAGGTACTTCATCTTTAAAATGAGAAAGAACTTGACATTATATGAACTTGGAGGTGACTTCCAGCTTTAGCATTCTGAAATTTTGTGATCCATTGTGATTACTCATACTTAAGAAGGCAATAAATTATTTCTGAAAGTTAATAGCAGAATGGTCATTTAGAAGTTAAGTTTCTATCCCCAATGAAATGCCTACTCTCATCAGGTAATTTGAATTCAGGTTTGAAGAGTGATTCAGGTTACAAGAAAAGCCTTCCCTTATCCTATCTGAGTTGATTCCCAAGTGTTTCCACACACCATCATATGTACTTTTTTCAACTAACCATCATCTCTATATATTTTTTTTCTTTTTTTAAGCATTTGTTTCCTCAAAAAGAATGTAGGCTATCTTGTTTACCACTGAATTTTTAGTGCCCAGAGCAAACCCTTGCCAATAATAGACTCAAAAACATATGTTGAGTGAGAAACAGAATGCATAGTAAAACCATTTAACCAAGTGTAGCATAAGGCTAGATCTGTTTAAGAGAAAGATGTTTAATGAACGCTAATATAGGAAAACTTTGCTTTCTTTAGATATGCCAAAAGGAAAGACGATGTGCCAGAATTAAACCAATAGAAAATATGTGCAAGATTTCCCAGCCTAACACTCTATTGTCAAGTCTCTGGGGATGTATATGGCTTAAGTATGACTAGGTTTTGCAATAATACAAGGAAATGATCCTCTATTTTATATAACATGGTTTTAATTCGATAGAAGTTTTACTAATCCTAGAGTAACTACTTTTATTGACTGTGGCATGGTCTTAAAAAATATACAAGGTGAGATGCAAATTTTTACAAAAAATTCAGCTGAGTGCTTAAGTCAGTTTCATTTTGTGCTAATAATATATCATAATGTACAAATTGTTATATATTATGTTTTAGAAATGTAATTTACATAACGGAGTAAAAGAAAATTTAAAGCACAAGAAATGGCTTTTGCAAGTTTTCTCAGCATCTGTAGTTTCAACAACATATGGGTCTGATTTGTTATTTCTATTTATTTGTGCATCTATTTTTAAAGATTCCAAGTTTAGCAGAATTAAAAATATGGATATCATCTGCATTGCTCCAGACCACTTTATCATAGAATAGTGATTTGTATATAGGTCATCAAGATTTTTTAGAAAGGAAATCTATAGTTATATTTTATGTAGTCAGAGAATTCACTGTTCCGTGATGCCTTTTCTTGGGTCATCTTGAAAACTGATTGTCACACAATGATCCAATCAGCTATTTGATTGATCTGATTCAGTTCATCCATGGCACCTGGACCAAACAATTCAAGGTCAGGTTATTTCTGTCTGACATTGATGGACATGGCATGTAACATCAAGTGATAAAAAGAGCCCATTATATTTAAAAAACTGCCCTACACCAAATACATTTCTATTGCTTTGCTTAAAGATAACTGAGACTATTTGAAGTGAATAATTTTAGCTCAATGATTTCATTTGACAGCAGTGTTAAGTATGGACTTGCACAATTAGTGTGGACCCTCAGGCAAATGATTGAAAATCCTGATGATAATAATACTTCATTAATGAACTGTAGTTTTGTGTTCAGAAAGTGGCCTAATATAAGATTTGTAAGAATTTGCCTAACACCAAGATAAACAAATAGCTTATGGATCCAGACATAAGGATAGTGATATAATACATCCAATTTTGCATGTTTTAAAATAAACTACATAAATAGGCAAGAGCTGTTGAACTTCTTGTCCTCTGAATAATCAGTCTCAAACTCAAATTTATTTTTTCTATATCAAAACTTTTGGCTGAAGCATTCATTCTCCTAATATTAATTGACTATGGATTTACTATGAAATAAGCATTCTTATAGGAGCTGGGGATACTGCAGCACATAAATTAGACAAAATTTTCTTTTCTATTAGAGCTGAAATTCCATTGGGTAGAGATAGATAAAGATATTAAACAAATTATTCAAATACTGTATTGGGAAGTGATGGTGCTATGAAAACAAAGCAAGAGAGGGTGGTTGGGAAATACCTTGGGGTTGGAGGGTTCAATTTTATTTAGTTTTATTTTTATTTAAAAAAATTGTTAACATTTATTCATTTTTGAGACACAGAGAGAGACAGAGGGAGACACAGAATCCGAAGCAGGCTCCAGGCTCTGAGCTGTCAGCACAGAGCTCGATGCAGGGCTGGAACTCATGAACCATGAGATCATGACCTGAGCTGAAGTTGGACGCTTATCCGATTGAGCCTCCCAGATGTAGAGGGTTCAATTTTAAATGGAAAGGTCAGGGTAGCCATTTTTGAAAAATGATAGTGTAAGAAATTAAAAAGTGAAAGGGAGATCTATAATATCTGTGGGAAACATGTTTCATGCAGACTGTGTAGCTAGTAAACAGAGTAGGCTGGACTGTACCTGACATATTAGAGCAATAATAAGGAGGTCAGCATGGCTGGAGTGCCATGGAAGAGGGAAGTAGGAATTAGATATAAAGTCAAGTCTGTAGGATCTTGTAGGAAATGATAGGACATTGTCTTTTACTCCAAATATAGTATGAAGCTAGTAATGGGGGTTTTTGAACAGAAGGGTAACAATATCTGATTATAGTTTAACAGACTTACTTTCCTCACCAAAGTGAAAATAAATTTTGGAGTTTCATCTCAGGATGGAAGAAGAACATTTAGTTAGGAGTGAGATGATAGTGGCTTGGATCAGAGTTTTAAATCATACCCTGTTCCTCCCACAGGTGTAGGCTCTGTCCTTGAAATCCTACCTTAAGGGTTCTAGAAGGCTTTCAGAGTTTTTCTAGTTTTTTTCACTAGTAGAATCTACTTATGTCATTAATGAATGTAATTTATAAACATAATCCATTAATCTCACTATTTGTTGCTTGTTAAATGGAATTTAAAATACCACCTAATTCATAAGGTAATGATGAGAATTACATAAGAAAATGCAGGTAAAGCGTAAGCACAGTCATCATACAGTACAACATAAGCTTCCAATACATGCTAGCTGTTATTGTTAATATGATTAGTGGTACAAAATCTATTCTAGTAAGAAATATAATACTTATTTTAATTTATTTAAGTCTTCCTTAATTATTCCCAGTAATGTTCACTAGTTTCAATATAGCAGTCTTGCACATTAATCACTCAGTAGAACTTGTACAATATACCTAATACACTTGTGAAAGGTATCATTAAAAATGATTTTTTGTTTGTTTATTGCTAATGTGTTGAAATATGATTGATTTTTGCATGTGGATGGTGAATTCATTTACCTTGATAAATTTATTTATGAATTTTAATGGTTTATTGGTGGATTTCTTGGGCTTTCTATACATACTGTCATATCTTCTGCAAAAATGTCAGCTTTATTTATTTACATTTGTTATACATTTTCTTTCTTTTTTTTCTTGCCTTATTGCAATGGTAAGAACTTCCAGTGCAGTGTTTAATGGAAATGGGGTAATGGGAATCCTTACTTCATTTCTCATCTCAGTGGAAAGGCTTGAACTATTTTACTATTAAGTTATGATATTTTTTATAAATTTTTGGTAGATAACTTTAATTAAAGATGCAACCTTGAGGTGATCCATATATTATATATGATTGGAAAGATTCAAATTGCAAATGTTTTGTTTACGGTTTCTATATCTGCATTGAGATATTGAGATAATCTTCTTTCCTTATATTTCTATCTAGCTTTTGGTGTCAATGTTATTCTGCCCTCATAAAATCAATTGAGAAGTGTTTCTTTATTTACTTCCTGGAAAATTTGTGTAAGGCTGGTGTTACTTCTAACATTTGGAAGAAATCACTGGAAAAACCATTTTGGCCAGAAATTTTCTTTTCAGGAAGTTAAAAAGAATTTAATCTCTAATAAATACAAGAAGAGTCATTTTCTATCTCTTGTATTAGTTTTGGTAGATTGTACTTTTCAAAGAATGTGTTCATTTTCTTGTTAGATTTTCAAATTAATTAAAATATAATTTTTTGTAGTTATTATAGTAGACTGAATATGATCCTCCAAAAGATATTCATACATGTATCCCTGGAACCTACAAATGTGACTTTAGATGAAAAAAGGGTCTTTACAAATGTGATTAAGTCAAGAATCTTGAGATGGAGAGGAAATTATCCTGGATGAGCAGAGTGGGTCCTAAACACAATCACATGTATCCTTAACAGAGAGAGACTTAGGGAAATTTCAGAGACAGAAAAGAAGACAGAAGGACCATAGTGGCAAAGATTGGAATGGTGTAGCCACAAGCCTAGGAGTGTTGGTAGCCATCAGAAGACGGAAAAGAAGTGAAATGGATTCTCTCGAATCCCTAGAGCTACTGAGGGAAGCATGGCCTTGCTGACACACTACTTTTGGTTCAGTGATTCTAATTTGGACTTCTGGCTAGAATTCCAGAATTGTGAATGAATAAATTTCTGTTATTTTAAACTACTAGCCAGATTTGTGGTGATTTGTTACAGTTAAGAAAACTAATTCAAGACACTTTCATTTTTGTCAAAAAATTTTTACAATATATTGCAACATTATCTTTTTGCATTTCTAATATAGATAATTTGTGTTTTCTCTGTGCAGTTTTCTCTCTCCCTACCCTTCTCTCTCCCCACCCCCACTCCAAACATTTAATATCTCTGTTACTATTTTGTTAACTACTTATAACAAGAAACAGCTGTACTGGGCAACTGGTTCCTCTCCTTCCCTCCCTCCCCAGGGGTTTATCAATTTTATTAGACTATTCAAACAACTAACATTTGATGCTCTTATCTTCATTATTTCCTTTCTTATGCTTTCTTTGTGTTCAATTTACCATTCTTTTCTCACTTGTTGACATGGACATTAGGTCATTCATTGTTTAGTGTCTCTATTGTATGTAAAGCCACAAATTTCCACTTATACTTCATTTGTAGCTCACAAGTTTTATGCTATGTTACATTATTCAATAAAATATATTTTCTGATATCAATTCTCTTTGACTTGTGGGTTCATATTATGTTTAATGTCTAGGCATTTGAAGCTATTCTCTTCATCTTTATATATTGATTTCTAGGTTAATTCTACAATGATTCTTTTTATATTTTTAAAATATTTTTAATATTTTTATTTATTTTTGAGACAGAGAGAGGCAGAGCATGAGCAGGGTAGGGGCAGAGAGAGGGGGAGACACAGAATCTGAAGCAGGCTCCAGGCTCTGACCTGTCAGCACAGAGCCCGATGTGGGGCTCAAATCATGGAGTGTGAGATCATGACCTGAGCTGAAGTCAGATGGTCAACCTACTGAGCCACACAGGTGCCCCAATTCTACAATGATTCTTTTTTTTTTTTTTTTTTTTTTAAATTTTTTTTTCAACGTTTTTATTTATTTTTGGGACAGAGAGAGACAGAGCATGAACGGGGGAGGGGCAGAGAGAGGGGGAGACACAGAATCGGAAACAGGCTCCAGGCTCCGAGCCACCAGCCCAGAGCCCGACGCGGGGCTCGAACTCACGGACCGCGAGATCGTGACCTGGCTGAAGTCAGAAGCTTAACCGACTGCGCCACCCAGGCGCCCCTACAATGATTCTTAAACATGCTTTTTTATGATTTCAATCCTGAGAAATGCAATGAGATTTACTTGACATGGTCATGCAGTACATGATTCTTCTTTTCTTTTTCCTTTTTTTAATGTTTATTTATTTTAAGAGAGGGAGAGAGAGAGCAGGAGAGTACACGCTCATGAATAGCGAACAGGGGAGGGGCAGAGACTGAGATAGAGAGACAATCCCAGGCAGGCTCCATGCTCAGTGTGGAGCCTGATGCTGGGTTCAGTCTCACGACCGTAACATCACAACCTGAGCTGAAATCAAGAGTTAGACACTAACCAACTGAGCCATCCAGGCACTCCTGATTCATTTTTATAAATGTTCCATGTGCAATCAAAAAGAATCTCTACTCTCCTAGTATTGGATATAGTGTTCTATGTATTTCAATTAGGACATATTTCATAATTGCTATTCAAATTTTCTTTATTTTTTTTGTCTATTTGTATTATCAGTCACCATGAGATATGTGTTAAACTCTCCCATGATGACTGTGGGGTAGTGTATTATTTCTTATATTTCTCTCAATGATTTATTTGTGTACTTCTCTCTATATTATTAGAACAAGGCATTTTAAAATATCTGTTTTATTGATACACTGACACTTTTATATGAAGAAACATCCCTTTTTACTTCTCAAAATTAGTCTTGTCTTAAAGTCTGATTTTTCTAATGTTACTATAGCTATTTCTGATGGCTTTTGGATAATTCTTGTATAATATATCTTTTTATCCCTTTGTTTACACTCAACCTGGATCTATATTTCTTTGACTTAACTGGAATCTCTTGTATACAGCACAGAGTTGGGCATTAAGCTTTTGTTCAAGTCTAATAATCGCTGTCTTGTTTGGGGTATGTGATTTAAAAAACACATAAGATCTACTCTCTTCCAAAATTTTAAATGTAGAGTACGCTATTAACTATATGCATAGCACTGCCCAGCAGCTCTCTAGCACTTTCTTCATTTTGTATAATTGAAACTTTATACCACTTAACAGCAACTCCCCATTTCTCCCTTCCTCTAGACTCTGGGAACCGTCAGTCTACTTTCTGCTTCTTTGAGTTTGACTACTGCAGTTACCTCATATACATGGAATCACACAGTATTTTCCTTCTGTGACTAACTTATTTCACTGAATATCCTTCAGGTTCATCAATGTTGTATATGACAGGATTACCTTCTTTTTTAAAGGCTGAATAATATTCAGTTGCATATATATATCACATTTCCTTGATCCATTCATTTGTCTATGGGCATTTAGGTTGTGTCTACATCCTGGATATATTGAATAATGCTGCAGTGAATGTGGAAGTGCAATCTCTTTGAGAACCAGATTTTAATTTCTTTAGAAACATACCTATAAGGGGCACCTGGGTGGCTCAGAAAGTCAACAGTTTGATTGCAGTTCAGGTCATGATCTCATGGTTCCTGAGTTCAAGCCCTGCATCAGGCTCTCTGTTGTCAGCAGAGAGCCTACTTCAGATCCTCTGTCCCTCTCTCCCCAGAAATAGGAATGGTAGTTTTAATTTTTTGAGGAACACCCATACTGTTCTCCATAACATCTGTTACCATGTTACCTTCTCATCAACAGTGTACAGGGATTCTAATTTCTCCACATTTTCACAAGCACTTATTTATTTCAATAATGGCCATCCTAGTAGATTTAAAGCAATGTCTCATTGTGGTTTTCATTAACTTTTCTCTGACAATTAGTGATCCTGAGAATCTTCTTATATACCTATCAGTCTTTTGTATATATTCTTTGGAGAAATGTTTATTTAGCTCTTTTGCTCATTTTTGAATCAGGTTACATTTTCTTTTCTTTATTTTTTTTGCAATTAGTTGTAGCAATTACATATTTTGGATATTAACTCATTATTAATTATGTGGTTTGCAAATATTTTCCCATCTTGTAGGTTGCCTTCTCACTCTGTTTTTGTTTGTTTTGGTTATTTTTTGCTGTGCAGAAGCTTTTTAGTTTGATGTAATCCAAGTCCCACTTGTTTATTTTTGCTTTAGTTGCCTGTACAACAAAATACTAGTAAGCTGACTCCAACCATACATCAAAAGGATCATACACTATGACTAAATGGGATTTATTCCTGGGGTACAAGGATAATTCAACATACAAAGGTTAACCAATGTTACATACATTAACAGAATAAAGAATAAAAATCATATAATTATCTCAATAGAAAACATTTCAAGGGCACCTAGGTTACTCAGTCGGTTGAGCGCCAGACTTTGACTCAGATCATGATGTCGCGGTTTGTAAGTTCGAGCCCCCTGTCAGGCTCTGTGCTGATAGCTCAGAGCCTGGAGCCTGCTTCAGATTCTATGTCTCCCCCTCTCTTTGCCCCTCCCATGCTCATGCTCTGTCTCTCTCTGTCTCTCAATAGTAAAAAACGTTAAGAAAAAAAATTAGAAAACATTTCATAAAATTAACACCTTTTCATGATAAGAAGCACTCAACAAACTATGAAGAGAAAGAAATCATCTCAACATAATAAAGCTCATATATGGAAAGCCCATAGCTCATATTGTAGTCAAGGGTTGAAAACAGAACATTGGATATTTGGTCCTGTCTCTTCTTTCTGCTCCCAGGAGAAGCTGAGAGCTGGGGATGTCCTCTTATTGGGTAGTGCTATAATAAGAGGATCAATTACGTTGGGAGTGTGCCATAAGTTTTCCTACCAGCTTCTTTGTACTTTATTTAGTGCTTACTTGGGTGCATGAGTCTCTCAACTGGTTCCTCTTTGTCAGAACAAGGAGATTTGGTCCATGTATTATTGTTGAATCTATGTGTCCCTAGGGGGAAAGTTTCTGGAGCTTCCCATGCCACCATTGTGTTGATCTCACATCCTTCTGTCTTTTAATTAAAATATTAGTCCACTTATATTCTACTGGTTTATTTCGATTTAGCTCTACTATTTTCCATTTGTTTTCTATTGGTCTCAACTATTCTACGTTCCATTCTCTCTTCTTTCTTGCCCTATTTTTGTTTATTCAAAGTTTTCTTCAACACTTACTTTTTTCCTTTTATTTTATCCTGAGTTCTAAACTGTTTAGCCTATCTATTAGAACTTAGCTTAGATATTAAACATGCAGATTTATTAATACTTAATACAGATTGGTGCACTTAACATTTACCAGATAAAGCAAGGTTCTAGAAACCATTTAACAATATTTACATCCTCTTGTTTTTTGTGTTAATGTTGTAAATTTCAGAAGACATTCTAATGACTCTATACTCATTCAGAATTCTCCTCTTATATGTCTTCCTACATTTCAACATTTTCATTTTTAGTTATTTCTTTTTGCTTGAAACTCTGGTTCTGTTTTTTCTTTTAATGTGTGTTTACTGGTGAAAAATGATCTCAGATTGTCTGAAAATATCTTAATGTCACCTTAAAATTTTTTTAATGTTTATTCTTAAGAGAGAGGCAGAGAATGTGAGCAGGGGGGAGGCAGAGAGAGAGGGAGACACAGAATCTGAAGCAGGCTCCAGGCTCTGAGCTGTCAGCATGGAGTCCGATGCAGGGCTTGAACTCACGAACCACAAGATCATGACCTGAGCTGAAGTTAGATGCTTAACCGATTGAGCCACCCAGATGCCCCAATACCATCTTTTCTTAAAATATATTTTTACTGATTATATAATTCTAGATTCAAGTTTTTTCTTTTAGTGCCTCAGAAATGTCAGCCATTATTTTTTGGCTTCCCTTCTTTTGCTGAGATGTTAACTGTTAGTATTGCTGCTATTTTGAAGGCAATGTATCTTTTTTTTTTTTTTTTCACCTTTGGCTATTTTGGCTTCAGTTTTGCTTTGTAGTTAGACTCCTGTGGTTCTTAGTAAACATTTTTGTCATTGTTATTTTTTGACAGTTTTAGAAAATCCTTAGCTTTGTCATTGAAATTATTGCTTCTTTCTCATTCTTTCTTTCCTATCCTTTTGGTCTCTAATAATATGTATTCTAGATTTTTTGCCCTGTGCCATATGACTGTAACGTATTTTTTCATTTGCTTCATTTTCTTTCACTCTGTGTTTTAGAGTAGGTATTTCCTACTGCATGATATCCATTTTAATAATTCTCTCTTCTGTTATTTTTAACCACTAAATCCATCTGTACTGGGTTTTTATTTTTATTACTGTATTTTCTGACTCTAGAATCAGTATTTAATTTTTATTGTCTTTATTTTAATATCATTTCTTTGGCTAAATTTGCTATTAGGGCCATATATTTCAGGAAACATGTTGATCACATTATTTTAAAAGTTTGTGATGATTAACTCTAATATCTGAATCATTTGTGATTCTGCTCCCACTGTTTGTTTTTCTCCAGGTATTTATTGGTCATTTGATCTTACTTTCTGGTATGTCTGGTAATTATTCACTGAATACCATCCATGTATATAAAACTATTATAGAGCAGAGTTGAGGCTATGGCTAATATATATTCCCCAGAAAAGGTTTGATTTTGCATATCACTTAAAAATTGTTGGCCATTCAAATTTTCATCTGACTGGGTTGGTCTCTGAGCCTTCAAACAGATATTATTTTCCTATATTTGCTCAGTGGGAGTGTTGGTCTAAATATGTTACTTTTTTTTCTATTATACCACATGATTTTGTTTTGTTTTGTTTTAAGAAAGTGAAAATGAAATCCCACCTAATTCACTTAAAAACATCCAATGTTTACAATCAAATGTATTCTTCAATGCCTTCTTTATAGAAAAAAAAAAAACTTAATTATCACCTAAATGAGATATTTCATGTAATCCTTAGAAACTATTATGAAGTTAATTAATCACTTGGGGAAATTTATTATGTATTAGGGATACCCATATCTTCATATGGGTTATTTAGATGTGAATAATGCTAGAGAGCCATTGATTCCAAAACAATAGAGTGTGTCCTGATAATTCATACAGCTTTGGTGTTACCTCAACTCAATCTTATAAAGGGAACATGGAATCATTTTTTCTGCTTACTTTTTTTCTAAAAACTTAATTTCCATGAAAAATAAGTGATTTCATGGCAATCATTATTAAGACCTCCCTTAAAACTTCAAGATCTCTGACTATATTTTTGCATGTATTTGTATAACTTAATAAGTAAGTTTCTAAAACATTACTGTTTATGTTTGAATTTTTATACTTCTATGTTTCTGCCCCTCTGAATCATTGCCCTTCTTGTGTTCATTTTGCTTATTTTCCATGTTATATGTACCAAATAGTATACAATGTTTTATTAGGTAGAAGCAATTTGTAAATTTTATTCAAGTGTAGCTCTTCCCTCAATGCTTCTTGCTTCTTTCTCTTCTTAGTGGGTACTTCCATACTTTTTGTACTCCAAGTTTTTCAAGAGTATTTTCAATTAATACCCTGGTATCAAAAAAATAGATTTTTAAAATTAAATGTTTTCATTTTATAAAAAATATAGATTATCATACAATTGAAAAAATAATACAGAAAGATTCTGTGTAACTTTTCCCCAATTTCCCTGAATGATAACATATTGCAGTCCTGTAGTACAATAGCCCAACCAGATTATTGACATTGATACAATCTACTGTTCATATTTAGGTTTTCCCAGTTTTACTTTTACTTATTTGTATATGTATGTGCATTTAGTTTTATGTAATTCTATCATGAGTTGGTTTCTATATGCATGACTAGAGTCAAACTACAGAACAGGTCCATTACCTCAAGGATCCCTCACATTGCTCCTTTATACCCACTCACCTCCTTTCTCTCCAACTATCTGTCTCTGGCAACCACTACTCTGCTCTTCATCTATAATTTTATCATTTCAGGAATCTTATATAAATGATTTCAAACAGTATATAGTTTTTTGGGATTGTTTTTCTTCATTGGGCATAATTTTTTGAGAGTCATCCAAGTTGAGTATATCAACAATTTGTTCCTTTTCACTGCTGAATACTACTAGTCCATAGTGTGGGCATACCACATTTGTTTGCCTTTCACTTATTGAAGGACGTTTAGGTTGCCTCTAGTTTGGAAATATGAGTAAATCTGTTAGGAACATTCATTTAAACGTTTTTATGTGAGCCATAGTTTTTATTTCCCTGGGATAAATGCCCAAGAGTGCAAATGCTGGATTATGTTGTAATTGCACATTTTGTGATAAGAAATTTCTTGAGAAACTGCCATTTTGCATTCCAACTAGCAATATATGAGTGATCCTTGAGTTTGTTTCAAAACTTCTGATATTCACTATCATCCAGTATTTTATTTTTTTAATTTTTGAGAGAGAGGGGAGAGAGAGAGAGACAGAGACAGAGAGAGAGAGAGAGAGAGACAGAGACAGAGACAGAGAGAGAGAAAGGAGCAGAGAGAGAGAGGGAAACACAAAATCTGAAGCAGGCTCCAGGCTCCGAGCTGTCAGCACAGAGCTTGACGCAGGGCTTGAACCCATGGACCATGAGATCATGACCTGAGCTGAAGCTGGATGCCCATCCCACTGAGCCACCCAAGTGCCCCACATCCAGTATTTTAAAACTTATTTGGTGTCACTTTTTACATTTTATTCCTGGGATACCAAGTTAAACTCTTTTTTTTCATCTTTATCTTGAAATGTATATTTTCATCAAATGTTTTCATAAGAAGCTATTTAGGTATTTTTAAATAGTTTTTGGTGATAGAAAAATAGCTTTATTAGTTTTGTAACTGAATTTCACATACACAAAGGAAAATAGAAAGCACCTACTTAAGAGGAAATAAATTAAGGATATGACTTTATCATATAATAGAGTATATTACATCTGAAGACCTAAAGGAAGGTATATATATATTACTTAAGTGTATATATATATATATATATATGTGTATGTATATATATATATATATATATATATGTATGTATATTACTATACTTAAGTAAATCTTTCTCAAGGTAGAATTCTAGATTTCCAAGATAATAACTAATTCAAGTGAAATAAAAGTTTTAAAACACTATTGCTAAATAAAAATGACTTCAAACTTACTCTTCTACAAATTGGAAACAGCATTACTTTTATTTATAAATAAATGCGTATTAAAAAAGCAAAAAGTATCAAAAAGTGTAAAAAAGAAAATAAAATTATCCATAATAATATTCATAGAAAATTGGCTTTCATACATTTACTACTTATAAGATCTTTGACTAGAATGAGTTGTTTTGGGATAAGAGGTAAATGGTTAATTTTAGGATATGGGATTTATGAGAAAGAAATATAAGTTTCATTTGAAAATTTTATTCATAGAAGTAAAGCATGAAACTTAAAGCATGAAAAGTTACATGGTGTTACTTTAGCTGTTAAAGTACAACCCCAAATTCCTGGCTATAGCCTCTTTTGGAGGACTTCAAGCTACAAAGTTATCAACTCTTTTATTAAATGTCAATCATTTAGTTTCTTGTAGTGATCAATGTAGTGCCTGACTCAGCTCCTCCTAAACTTGACTATCCTGAATTGAGTTTACGAAAATAGGGCTAGAATGTGAAGATGAAAGAAATGTGTACACCTCTTAATTTAATACGGAAAGCTCAGGTATTCCCTACAACAATCCTGACAACATTGACAGAGAAGCAATATAAAAATTAGTTCACTCCAGCAGTGCCAGATTCAATCATCTAGCTATTGTGTAATGGCAGTTTGAGGATCATCTATTGCTTATTATTTCACATTGAAGCAAAGGGATAAAAAAAGATTTTTGCCCAATTGTCTGCCAGGGAATACAGTTTAAAGTAAATCAACACTTTATTGTAAAATATTGCCGTACTTGTTCCTTCATTGGACAAAGTCCTTGAGGAATCAGTCATGTATTTCAAGTATCAGCAGAACTTAGGAGACCAGCTGAGCTACATAACTCTCAGCATTTTATTTATTCACAAGGAAATCTTGACTTAAATTAGCTACATTCTGCCTCAGCTTCACTTGATTATCTAGATTTACACAGGGGTTGGGGAAGCAATTTGTGCAATTCAAAGATGCCAACTTGTCAACGAGTAAATCAAGGTGATTTTCATAAAGCCCATTTTACATAAGGGGTCTTGTACTTCTATAAGAAATACACTCTTTCCTCTCATTTCTTTGTAGAGTTTGAAAATACTGTGATACGATCTCGCGGTCCGTGAGTTCGAGCCCCGCGTCGGGCTCTGGGCTGACGGCTCAGAGCCTGGAGCCTGTTTCCGATTCTGTGTCTCCCTCTCTCTCTGCCCCTCCCCCGTTCATGCTCTGTCTCTCTCTGTCCCAAAAATAAATAAAAAACGTTGGAAAAAAAAAATTAAAAAAAAAAAAAAAAAGAAAATACTGTGATAAATTACTACACATTTTTACTCTTACTTCTCTTTGAGTATAGGCGTCTATATGATTCCAATGATTCAAAATGTCAAATTACTCATCACAGTTATCAAAGTGTTAGAGGCACTAATATACAAGAGTTTGAAAGCCAAAGATAAATTCCTTTTTATTTTGTATATTTAAATAAGGGGATAGAACCATCTTGCTCTGTACAGTTTTTCATGATTAGTTGTTGTCTTAAAAGAAAGTATAATTTTTACCTTATCTTTGGGAATTTCAACCACAGGGATACAATGTCTGCTCTTCTTGATAAGATCTTCAAGTTGAAGATCTTATAATCATTGCATTCTGACATTTTATGGAAACTTCAAAAATTGTATGGTTCAAGGTTTGTATTTATCTTTATTTTGTATGTGAGATACTTAGTGTGCTAAGTAACTAGTCCAGTTTAAGCAGCTAATAAGTGGCAGAGGTAAGTCTATAAATCAGAGTACCTTAGTACTTGGAGTACTTAATGCTTAGCTACTTGTTTCCCTATACCAATAGTGCTGCCTTTACAAAGTTTGGGAAAACACATTTAATTCTTCTGTAATGGACAGAACCTAGGGTGGCCCTGCTGGCCATTTCCCACCTCTCTGCATCCCTCATGCTTGTGCTTTGTATAATCAAACCTATACCTTTGAGTGAGGGCAATGCATGTGACTTCTTTCTGAAAAACAGAATGTGGCAAAGGTGAAGGGATATTGCAGATACATAATTTAGGTTCCAAATCTACTGATTTGAGTTAATCAAAAGCTAGATTATCCTGCTAGGCCTGACTTAATTAGGCTAAGAAATCTTAAAAAAAGGAGTGAGCCCTCCTTCCTTCTTTTAAGACTCCAAACAGGAGAAATTCTCCTAGCTGGCTTGATGATGTAAGCACAGTCATGCTAAGGAAGTCCAAGTGACAAGACACTGAGAACTATGGATGATCTCTAGCACTGCACTTCTGAAAACAACCAGAATGAGACTGAAGGTAAATTCTCTCCCAGAAAAACCTAAATTCTCTCTCACAGCCCAACAATTAGATTAACTACAACCTTTTTAGGACCTTGAAAATAGAATCTGGCTAAGACAAATGGGCTTGGGACTCATAGAAACTGTGAAGTAATAATTGTGTGTTGTTTTAAGTTGCTAAATGTGTGGTAATTTGTTATGTGCCGCAGACAGACAGATGGGCAGACAAAACACCTATTGTGCTTGAAGTTAGAGTCTTTCATCCTTCTAATGAAAGAAAATGTTTTTTAACCTATTTGTGTATAACACATAGAAATGGTCCACTACTTGGTAGTCTGGTTCCCTGCATCACATGCGTTCCTCAACAGTGCTGCACATTTATCTCAGAGCTCTGGCCAGACTAAAAAAAGTGATTGTGTCCTTAGGCAGTGGTCCCCAGACATCTGATTTCACAAACCAAAATAATTTTAAATTATGTTTTGGGGACATAGTGTTATCAACATTTGATTTTACAGTATAATGACCTTTTGAAAACACCAACTAGTAGCTAATGATTTTATCATTAAAAAAAAAAAAGTATAACACCAGAAAGTACAATATGCACAAGATCTCAGGTTAAAGGGGGGTCTTTCCCGAGAAAGAGGAGTTTGCAACTTACACACACACATATACAGGCACACACACTCCCTCTTTAATTTTCCCATTTGCTGTCCCATATATGTTGTCTTTTTCTGCCCTATTAATTATACTTAAAAAAAAAAAAAAAAAACTCTTCATTTATCAGGTAGTACCTATTCACCAGATACAATTCTATATACTCAGCGTGTATTGTGTCATTGAATCCTCATTACAGTCCTGTGATTTGTATTAATATCATTATCTCCATTTTACAAATGAGGGCTTATATAACTTTCCCAAGTGATCTTAGGTTAATGAACCTATACTTTTAAATACTATGTTATATTATTATATGGAGTTGGATTTTACTTTGTATATATCCCTTCTTCTCTATATTGATTTCACACAAAAACTGAACCAAAACAATAGATTGGCATTTTGTTCAAAAGAAGGCATAAGAAAGCTATGCAATGGAGCAAGGATAGTGTCATCAACAAATGATTCTAGAAGAACTGAACATCTGCATACAAAAAAAAAAAAAGAAAGAAAGAAGAAAGAAAGAAAGAAAGAAGAAAGAAAGAAAGAAAGAAAGAAAGAAAGAAAGAAAGAATCTAGATATAGACCTTATACCATTTATAAAAATTGACTCAAAATGGATCATAGACCTGAATATAAAATGCAAAACTACAAAACTCTTAGAAAATGACATAGGAGAAAATCTAGATGATCTTGAGGATGACAACACCTTTTCCAATATACCAAAGGTACGAACTCTTACAAAAATAATTGATGAGCCGGAATTCATCAAAATTACAAACTTCTCCCCTGCTAAAGACAAGATCAATAAAATTATAAGGTAAGCCACAGACTGGAAGAAAACATTTGCAAAAGACATCTGTGATAAAAGCCTCTATTACAAAGCATAAAAATAACTCTTAAAATTAATAAGAAAACAACCATATTTAACAATAGATCAAAAACCCAAACAGACACCATCACCGAAGAGGATATACAAATTAGCACATGAAGAAATGCTCTACATCATATGTCAATAGGGAAATGTGAATTGAAACATCAATGAGATAAATTACACACCTATTAGAATGGCCCAAATCTGGGACAATGCCAATACCAAATTCTGGTGAGGATATGAAGCAACAGGAACTGTCCTTCATTGCTGGTTGGAATGCAAACCAGTACAGCTACTTTTGAAGAGAGTTTGTCAGTTTCCTATAAACTACCCATACTCTTACCATGTGATTCTGCAATTGTGCTCCATGGTATTTATCCAAAGGAGTTGAAAACTTATGTCCACACAAAATCTGGACATGGATGTTTATAGAAGCTTTGTTTGTAATTGCATATCCTTCAGTAGACGAATGAATATATAAACTGTGGTACATCTAGATGATGAAATACTATTCAACACTGAAAATAAATTAGTCTGAAGCCATAAAAAGACTTGGAGAAACCTTAAATGCATGTTAGTAGGTGAAAAAAGTCAATCTGAGAAGGCTGTATAGTTTGATTAGAATATATAACTTCTGGAAAAGCAAAAGCATGCAGATAATTCAAAGATCAGTGATATCCAGGAGTGAATGTGAGGGTAATGAATAAGACAGTACAGAAGATTTTAGGCTATTGACAATACTCTTTATATTATCATGACGGATATATCACTACACATTTGTCCAAACCTGCAGAGTGTATAACACCAAAAGTATGCCCTAAAGTAAACTGTGGACTGTGGGTTATTATGATGTGTCAATTAGATTCATCCTTGGTAAAAAAAAATAAATAAATAAATAAAAAAATATATATATACACACACACACACACACACACACACACATATATATATATATATATATATATATATATATATATATTATTGTGGTGTGGTGAGTGATTTGAGGATAGTGGAGGCTATTCATGTGTGTGGGCAAGGGGTATAGGGAAAATCTCTGTACCTTTCTCTCTCAATTTCTCTCTCAATTTTATTATAAACCCAAAACTTCTTTAAAAAATTAAATCTTTAAGAAAAAATATAGAAAGAAAGGCACAAAGGCATATGAAAAAGACACAAAGCCATCCTGAATGGACTTCTGATATCATTCTTTCGGAGATTATTTTTTTAATTTGGGAATTGTTTTTAGTGTTTATTTATCTTTGAGAGAGAGAGAGCATGGGAGGGGCAGAAAGAGAAGGAGACACAGAATCCAAATCAGGCTCCAGGCTCTGAAATGAGCTGTCAGCACAGAGCCTGACGTGGGGCACAATGAGATCATGACCTGAGCCGAAGTTGGACAGGAAACCGACTGAACTACCTATCTGGGGAATCTTAAATATGGAAGTCAGAGTCAAATGTAAAAAATACATCTTTTCAACAATATAATGGTGAAGTCAATAGAAGAAATTAAAATGGAGAAATACGAATAAAGGGTAAAAATGAGTAAAAATATTGAGGAAAATATAAATTAGTAATAAGGTGGTTGAGGTTCCTCTTGAAAAATACCAGGATGCAACTTGAACTCAGATTTAGATTCAGGCAAGATTTATTTACTGCCCACTTTGTGCCAAAGACTATGCAAAGACATTTTCACATGTGTTCTAGTTATTTAATGGTCATAAACTTAGACTCTTGAGCCAGATATCTTTGAATAATATCTATGAGCCTGTATGGAATAGGACATTATACTTCTTTTTAATGAAATACACTGTGATTGTTAATTTTATGTGCCAACTTGGCTTGACTACAGTGGCTGGTTGTTTGGTCAAACACTAGTCTTGATGTTACTGGAAAGTTATTTTTTATTTTTTTTAAATTTTTTTTTCAACGTTTTTATTTATTTGTGGGACAGAGAGAGACAGAGCATGAACGGGGGAGGGGCAGAGAGAGAGGGAGACACAGAATCGGAAACAGGCTCCAGGCTCTGACCCATCAGCCCAGAGCCTGACGCGGGGCTCGAACCCACGGACCGCGAGATCGTGACCTGGATGAAGTCAGACGCTTAACCGACTGCGCCACCCAGGCACCCCTGGAAAGTTATTTTTTAAAGAAGATTAACATTTACCACCATTTGACTTTAAGTAAAGCGGTATGTCTTCCATAGTGTGGATGGGTCTCATCCAATTAATTGAAGGCCTTAAGAACAAAAACAGAGATCTCCCAAAAAAGAAATTCTGCTTCCAGAATGCAACATAGAAATTCTGTCTGACTTTTCACTTTTCAAGCTCAAGACTTACAACATCAACTCTTATTTGCTGACTTGTCCTATGGATTTTGGATGTGCCAGCTGCCACAAATGTATGTCAATTCCTTAAAATAAATCTCTCTCTCTCTCCCTCTCTATATATATCTTATTGGATCTGTTTCTCTAGAGAACTGTGACTAACACATATACCAACTAAGCTAAAAGTCAGTTCTAATTCTTCAAAATCCATTAAGAAAAATCTCTTTGATCATTTTGGGTATGATAGCCTATATGTAACATATAATTTACTGAATAACACATTAAGTGTCCTGACTGTGTAATCTTAATTTCATCAATTTCTCACCTATAAAATGAGGACTGATTATAGTACTGCCTTCCAGAGAAGTTGTGAACATTAAGTGAGATAATGAAATGTCTAGTACAGTGCCTGGCACACCTAAGGTCTCCTTACATATCAGCTATTTTTTTTACCCTTAAAATAATCCTGGAAATATAATTTACCAATAAGAAAACTGAGGCAAAGTGAGGTTCAGTAACTGTTAAGACATTAAACTAATTCCTTTGATTGTGAAATGATGGCTACATTTCCTAATGCAGCTCCTTCTTCCTGGGTTTTGTTGTTCTTTCAGTATTTTAAATCTGCTAATAGCTGAGATATTAAAGTTTACATAAAGAACAACTGAAAAAAGTTGAAGAATAGCACAAGATACAAGAAGAGTAAAAAAATTGCAAAATAGGTCATTAATATTGAAACCACTTTAGGATTGGTTTACATAAGAGCAAATTTTGGTTTGTTCTTAGGATCGATAAAGGGGTTCTTGTAGAATTCTGAGAAGTGATCGTAAATTGAGTTTAAATTGCTTCTTTCCATTTGCCTTTATGTTTTATATACATCTAGTAGAATTACTGTTGATTGAAATATAGAAAAATACTTGGTAATATAAAGACATAAATAATTATAAAATTTTAATCCAGTTAATATTTTACTTGATGTTAACACATAAATAAATATCGTATCTAAAATAAACAATTTTAGGTCAAATTTGGAGTGAATTTTGAGAAATTAATAGTAAAATTTAGGGAGTGCCTAGGTGGCACAGTTAGTTAAGTGTCCGACTTCGGCTCAGGTCATGATTTCAGGGCTGTCAGGTTCTGTGCTGACGGCTCAGAGCCTGGAGCCTGCTTGGGATTCTGTGTCTCCATCTCCTTCTGCCTCTCTCTGTCTCTGTCTCTGTCTCTGTCTCTGTCTCTGTCTCTCTCTCAAAAATAAATAAACATTTTAAAATAGTAAAATTTAGTTTAGGGCAATTTTGGGTTAAAAATACTATATTGGGGTACCTGGTGGCTCAGTCAGTTAAGTGTCCAACTCTTGATTTCAGTGCAGGTCATGATCTCACAGTTTGTAGGATCAAGCTCCTCCAGCTTGGGCTCTTCACTGACAGCAGTGGAGCCTGCTTGGGATTCTCTTTCTCAGCTCTTACCCCACTTGCACTTTCTCTCCCTCTCTCTCTCTCTCAAAAACAAATGAAATATACTATGTTGTCCTATCACATACCCTGTCAGAGATATTGATAATATAGAACGAAGGTTGTCTTCTTAAGAAAAAATATTATGGGTGCATATTTCTCCATGGTGTCTAGAAACAGAGTGGGGCTGAATCCAAATGACTGAAATGTTATCATCTTACATAAACTTTATGGTATTAATTTCCTAAGACAGTAAGTCTTTTACATTTCTGACTTTGGTGATTTTAGGTTGGAGCAAACTGAATGTAAAGGGTGGTTAGCTGTTCTTGATTAAAACATTCACACATGCACACTAGAGTCTGTTCTTCTTTATATGTAATAGAAGGATTTAAAAAGTGGTTTAAAGAGCCATTTTTCTTTTCTTTTCTTTTTTTCTGGAGAGAGAGAACATGAGAGTGGAGGAGAAGGGCAGAGGAAAGGAGAGCAGGAGAAAGAGACAAAATCTCTTTTTAAGTTTCATTTATTTATTTTGAGAGAGAGAGCATGAGCAGGGAGGGGGAGAGAGAAAGAGAGAGAGAGAGAGAGAGAGAAGGAGAGAGATAGAGAGAATCCCAAGCAGGCCCCATGCTGTTGGCACAGAGCTGTATGCAGGGCTCAATCCCATGACCCTGGGGATCATGACCTGAGCCAAAATCAAGAGTTGGACACTCAACCAACTGAGCCACACAGGTGCTCCTAAAGAGCCACTTTTCTGAGAGTAGTAGAGAATAGTGTTGCACAAAGATTTGTGTATACACATGCATATTTATGCTCTATTTTTAACAAGCCATGGTTGAGGAGATATGTGAAATATGTCTTTATTGGAGTAGCCACATGTGATTGGTCACCTTTATAGACATAGATATGACTACACATGTATGATAAAGTTGAAGGAAATGGAAAATTTCCTTGTAAAATTGAGAGGAAATAACTCATGCTTAACCCAATTTAATCCTGTGCTCTCACAGTACCAACCCCACCCCTCCCCGACTCTGTCTCCTTACTCCTCTCTCTCAAGCTTGAGCGAACTCAAGAGAGTTCATGTGAAGGATATGTTCATCTGGTTTTAGTCAAGAAAGAAGAATTAGTAGGAAAAGAGAAAATTTTAGGTTTTTCTCCTATAAAATATACTGTGGGTGCCTGGGTGGCTCAATCGGTTAAGCATCCGACTTCAACTCAGGTTATGATCTCATGGCTCGTAGTTCAAGCCCCGCATCGGGCTTTGTGCTCACAACTCAGAGCCTGGAGCCTGCTTTGAATTCTGTGTCTCCATCTGTCTCTGCCACTTCCCTGCTCATGCTCTATCTTTGTCTCTCTCTCTCTCTCTAAGAAGTAAATAAACACTAAAAAATTAAATATACTGTATTTCTGTACAGATATATTCAAAGACTTGAAGTTTTCAATGGCCTATGAGATTTCCAAATATCTTCATATAAATTTGAATCTTTAAAATTAAACTAACTGGCTCTAGAACACAAAAAAAGGAAACCACAACATCAAAATGAATAAATGTTTAATTAAATGTCTGCATAACATTATGTCACTTCATTAATTATTCAATTTGTATTCATAAAAGATTTATTACATTTGAAAACAGTTTGGTGGATAAATTTTTCCACTTTTCAAGAATTTCTAAGTCTAAAAGTGTGAAAAAACATAGTCAGTCATATATTATATCAATAACACACAGCCAAATAATTTCTAAAACAAATTCATGACATTTATTTCCCCAAATTTTATAGTAAATAATTAGTGTTGAATGTGGGTGTGCTTTCATATGTTTGTGATGATGCATGCTGTGCCTTCCTAAACGGCTGACCAAATTTTTAAAGCAGCTCACTTTTAATTCATCCATTACTGTGCCATGATAGAAAGAAACACATGTTTGGTTCACATTTCACTGCTTTAAAAACCTTTCCAACTAGGGAGGACCTTAGACTGTGTTCTCTGGAATCAGTCTCTTGACAGGATTATTGTGGAGTATTCTCAGGAGATGCACCTAGAAGGAAGGGGAGAGGGTAACTGGGCAGAGGGAGAGGCTGTCTACACTGTGGTTGTAAGAGAGGGCTCAGCTGATCCTAGCGTGAGCTCTAGTGAGCTCTGGAGCTAGGATGCACCTTCAAAGCTGTCCCAAATTGGGGCAGGGAGCAAGGCCTTCAACTCCCTCCATCAGCCAATTGTTGGTCACATCTTTCCTCAGAGGGGACATAACATTTGGCAGACAGCTCTAGACGACTGAAGGAAACACATTAGTGAGAAAATCGGGAGATGGAACATCACAATATGTATACCCTCTAGGGAGTATCAGATTACCTCACACCAAAACTCAGCCCATACGTTGCAGCTATAGATAAAGGTATATTGGGTGTGGGTGAGATTTCATCCAGTTCATTAGTTTATCAGATTAATACAATGGTAACAATGTATTCCTGGAGAAAGGATGCCCTTAGTCTTCACAGTTTAATATTAAAGTACAACCAGTGTACGAGACCAATCTAGCAATGCAATATTAAATGATCATAGACTACCCGAACACTCTAAATTCTGAACTAGTAGTATTTTATGTAAAATTGATATGTACAATTCTGGATTTAATTTATCTTGGTTAAATCACAATCTACAGTAATTATCTTGTAAGATTCTATTATTAGGCTAGACGCCTGAATGCATTATATCACTTAGTTTTCAAAATATGATTCTTACTTTAAAGAATAGGAAACTCATGTTTATTTTTTTTTTTGTTTTAAAAAATTTTTTTTAACGTTTATTTATTTTTGAGACAGAGAAAGATAGAGCATGAACGGGGGAGGGTCAGAGAGAGAGAGGGAGACACAGAATCTGAAATAGGCTCCGGGCTCTGAGCTGTCAGCACAGAGCCCAACGCGGGGCTCGAACTTATGGACTGCGAGATCATGACCTGAGCCGAAGTCGGACGCTTAACCGACTGAGCCACCCAGGCGCCCCAGGAAACTCGTGTTTAAAGAGTTAATGTAACTTGTCCGAATTCACACAAGGTGTAAGACATGAATGATAGAATTAATTCAAATCTTTTTGACTCTGACGTTCAGATTTTTCCCTCCAATCTACCATGTTGCCATTCTAATCCAGAATAAATTGTAAAAAAATCTTTTAAAATACATGCAAAAATAATGTAAAATTATGTCCTGCAAAGTGAAATAAAGCTAATGTGAATACTAATTTCATTGTAAATATAGTTTGTTACTTTGTACCACATGCTGTTTAAAGTGGTTCCCTTGAATAGATTCTCCCCAACTCTAAAAAGGATATGCTATCATTTTATTATCCCCTTTTTAGGAAATTGGTAAAATAAGGTATGGATGGTGTTAGGTAACTTCCTAAAGTTATATTGCTTTAAGCACTACACTTGGCATAATCCTCTTGCCGTGTGACTCCAGATACTCCTCCTACTTAATCACAAAGTTCTGTGCCTCTTTGGCTTAATGTTGAGGTATCATGATTCAAGTGCTGGTATACCACGTTGCTTTAAAAAAGAAAGTGTTCCCATTGACACATATTTCTGGGAGCCAACATCAATGTGTATAATATCTAGAAAATTTGAAGGACTTTACATGAACAGAATTTGAGAGTATTATTTTTGAACTGAGGTAATGCTTTGGCCTTTGTCCCTCACAATAGTAGTTATAAAAGTATACTCAAATGACACATGTATTGCAAAATGTGGGTGAGGTTTTGAAGCAGGTCACTTTATGAAAGAGAAAGAGCAGTTAGCAACATAGCTCAAGAATTGTTGTTTTGATCTTTCATCAAAAGAGCCATCCAGAAAGATCTCTATATCAAAATAACAACATTGTAATTTCCCTAAAGTTTATGTATTTTTTAGACACTATCTTACATTTTTTTAAAGAATAAAGGATATAAGACACATTTAACCAACCATTTTGAGCTATACAGGGAAAGATGATTTTTTTTCTCTGAAGAGGTTGTTTTTTAAAGTTCCTCTCCTTTCTAATGCATAATCAAACATTAAAAGAAGGTATTGATTAAAGTATATGAGTCAGTAATTCTGTATTTAAATAGAAAACAAAATTTTTGTGGCTATTTACAAGTCTGAGAAGTATTTGTGAGTTTTTGATCAACACTTAGTTAGAGGGGCTTTCTCCTATTATAATGGCATTGTACAAATGATCGAAACTGAGAAGACAAAAACATGAACATATTATCTTTTAAATTATGTTACAGCCATATAATTAGGATTGTAGGAATAAATATTCTTACCACCAAGAACAAATATTTATAATAATTATTTCCTATGTCTCAGAGAATATTTTAGTATTAGTCAAGGTAAAAAAAAAATAGTGTTTGAATTCTTGGCTTAAGAATTACACATGCATGTGTAAGCTTTGAGGGGTACTAAAGGACACTTCTTTTTAGCTTTGACCCTTAGGTTGGAAATAACAGCTTGTTGTTATTTTCAGGGAGAATAGGATCCATTTGTAAACATTTTAGAAATCTCAGGGCTTTTTGCTCCTCATAAATAGACAAATAAATGGCCACATTAGCAATTGCACTTCAATGTGGCCAAGGACATTTTTAAAATGTCACAATTCAGGGTTAACACTCTCAGTTTTGACATTTGGCCTTCAGATTTTTCTTCTTAATTGTTTGCTGTCTCATTTCTATATACAGGGATTTAAGGTCAAATGCATCTCTTTCCTGCATTGCCATAACATAGTGTGTCCAAGTTTTAAATATTTCATATATTGTGGGCTACCAGATGTTCCCAAGTTCTATACTGGTTTAAACATTTTGAATATAAGAAGGTCTTCTGCTCAGACCAAAATTGCCCCCAATGAGGATTGCCAGTTACTTGATTCCAACTACAAGCTGCTTACTTAGCAGATGCTTGTGGGTTTGTTTTTCTAGATCAGTGGAAACAATTTGGGCTAGTTTTGCAAAAGCAAATATGAATTCAGCCTACACATAGCAGTGTGCTGTTATATAAGAAATAGAATATATTGTCAAGGTGATGCTGTTAAAGATTAACTGATTGACATAACTAGGACTTAAATTTTCTTTTTAAATCGGTATCACTTCCAGAGTGGCACCAAGTAAACTGAAGTGTGTCCTTCCCACACTGCCCACTTAAGAAGTCTTAAATACAAAAATATTCTAAATCTATGGGCATAGAATATTGCTGGCTCACACCATCCACTGAGAACAACAGAAAATTAAAACATCATGGGATGGTGGTTTTAACATTGAAATGTTCAGTTTAATCAAAAACCCATGCTATTCATTCCCATTCAACAAATGTATATCAAGAATCTTTTATGTCACATATTGGGCAAATTACTAAGGAAACAAATAAAAAAGTTGTTTCTTGCAAGAAATTCTAGGAGCCTAAAGACTGATTTCTGTTTCACATGCCACTCTGCATATGATTTGCCTTTGTCTCTCTCATTAGACTATTATGACCTTCATAAATCATTATAAGCATCAGAATACATACTATGTCCTTAATTGCCATTCCAAGGATATGCTATAGTTAAGGCATAGTTCTTCTGTCCTCACCCTTTACCACAGCTATGGAATGTGGACTTAGACTGTTCTTAGGAAATATAAGTAGCTAAATTCTGTATATCAATAGGACCCCATCCCCTTGGCCACAGCTGAAATGACTAAGGATGGGCAACTATTCCATGATTGACAATTTGTGAGCTAAACAATGGCTCTGCTGTGGCTTTGAGAAAAGGCTTTGTCCAACTATGGGCAAAGATGATTGGTTAAGTTAGTCACAAACTTTCTCTGAGGATTTTGAATTAGTGAAACAAACAACAAAAAGTTTACTGTAACAAGCTAAGCAAAAAGAGATAAAGAGGAAAGATAGCATGTAGGAACTATAGCGCAGCAAAAGCTCTGAATAAACAAACACCAAGACACAGAGAAGAGAAAAGAAATAATAAAATACAATCATTGGGGCTGAAGTGATACACATAGAGAATGACAAGAGCTGCAAATTCCTGGAAAAGCAAAAACCCTGACTTCCATGATCTCTGAATTGGCCATGTATCTGGTTCTTGGATTTTTCTCTGTTACTTCTCCACTGTAGTCTTCTAATACCCATTATTTAAGAGTCTCTGCTCCTTTTTATTGAAATAGTCTGAAATATTTCATTACCACAAATGTGGAAACTATGTACAAAATGCCTTAATAAGTTACCAAAGTAGAGTTTTAGGTGTTTGGCCCTGAGGAATTTGTAATATATTGTCAGAAACAGAAACAGAAAATAGAAAATAAATCACAAATAAACATATAGATGTACATATAGTCCATGACTGATCATTTTTTTAATGATCTTTAGATATACCCAAGAATGATGATAGTTGTGATATGTCCCTGAATGCAGCCACTCTAACCCTGTATGTTCAAGGGAAATGTCTTGTCATGAAGAAATGTGCATGGTATTTCAAAGAGGAAGAATTTAGAGTCAGGACTGAAATATGAGAAATTATGTTTTCAAGAAAGATGTGAGAAATTAAAAAAAAAGTGAATGCCAGCCAAGTTACTGGCATCACTCTAGAGTTTATCACATATATGATCTCAGTTAATCCTTATGGAAGTAAATATTCTAAACTATAAAAATGAGAGTACTGAGACTCAGGGAGTTTGTAGTAACTTCTCCAAAGTCAAGCTTGAAAGTGGAACTTACTGCTTTCTGGCTCTAAAGCCCACATCCCTTGCATTTAACCAGTATGATGGCTCTTTATTTACTACAATCATTTTATGTCAGAAAAAGCATAACCTCATGCACACAAGAGCCTTTGACTCTTTTCCTGAGCCTTCTAGAAAGGAAATTCTTGCTAATCGTAAGTGCTGTTAAGGAAAGAACTATCTTCACCTAATAAAATGGGGTCTGGACATGCAGTAGGTGGTCAAGAAATGTATGTTAAACAAATACTTTGAAGGGCATTTCTACTTTACAAACAATATCACAGATTATCCAAAATCAACATTGGCTATCCACATACAGCTTTGATTACCTTACTACAGTTGCAAAAAAGCAGATTTTCTTACTATTTGGGAGATGCAAACCCAGTTAAAATTTAAGACTGTGAGCTCTAGAGATAGTATCTGTATTTAAAACTTGACTGCCACGTCATAGTTGGGTTGCTTTAAACACATTATTTAACCTTTCTAGTCTCAATTTCCTCAAGTATAATGAGTTAATAGAAGATAATGATATGTTTTGTGTGAATATTACATGAGTTAATATTGTGCGATACTCAGAACAGTACCAGGGAAATGAGGACTCAATAAATGTGAGCTATTTCAACAGGATCTCCAAGAGTCTTTATTCAATATCGCTCCAGTTTATACCCCTTAGTAAAGGGCAGACCTTTCCCAGATCATTTGTGATTTACCAGAGGAGTCAGCAGAATCCTATAATGTGGCTGTATTCATGTATTTGTGATGGGGAAGGAGGGTTATCCCTGTCTTGAGCGACCTGAAACCAGTTAATAGATATCCTACTTTTAAAAGGGAGTCTTCTGTAAATTATAGAATAATAAATATTTTAGACTTTTGAGTCTTAGAGTCTCCAACACAATTACTCAACTCTGCTGTTAAACTTTAAAAACAGTCACAAATAATAGGTAAACAAATGAGGGTGACCGTGTTCCAATAAAACTTTATGGACAAAAACAGGGAGTGGGCCAAACTTGACCCAAAGTCATAGATTCTTTCTTTCTGGGTTGGGGGGTGGTGGTGATGAGGTCTCTGTTTTTAAAATATTTTTTGATGTTTATTTATTTTTGAGAGAGAGACAGAGCATGAGTAGGGGAGGGACAGAGAGGGAGCGAGACACAAAATTGGAAGCAGGCTCCAGGCTCTAAGCTGTCAGCACAGTGCCCGATGTGGGGCTTGAACCCACAAACTGTGAGATCATGACCTAAGCTGAAGATCATGACCTCAACTGACTGAGCCACCCAGGTGCCCCCAAAGTCATAGTTTCTTGACTTCTGCTAAAAACAATGACAGGTGGGACAGTGTTCAGGTAATAAGTATGCAGCTGGGACAATGCTTCCTGCATACATCTTGAATATTACTATGTCATCAGGGACAGACCACTTAAACTATATGACCAGTTTCTTATTTGTGAATTGGAATAAATGCCTCATGAAGTTACTTTCAGATTAAGTCTCCACTAACTTTTAGCATGCAAAGGGCTAGAAATCTCATGTAGCAAAACCAAAGTTACCATTCTATTAAGATTGCTAAAATTTTCCCTCCTCTTCTAAATGGAATCCTACTTTGCCTACTTAAGTTTGCCTCCCTCACCTTGCTTGACTGATGACTTTGAGATTTTATAATATGGAGTAAGTAGAAAAAGGTAGAGACAGGAGCATAAGATGGACATGTTGCCAGCGCTGGAGAAAATAGTTTTGTGAAAGTTTCCAAAGTGACAAATGAGGGAATATCTATAATATGGAATCAAGTAGAATAGAATACAATCAAAGAGAGTAGCACAGCAAAGGGAAACAGTGATGTTGTGGCATACTTTTTCTTTATTTTTATTGTGTCTGAAAATTACAAAGAAAAAAAGTTTATTTTGAATTCGTTTTTGATTATAAGCTGTGTGTCTTTAATCACAAAATCATTCTGGGACTGGACAACATGGGTAATGGCTTTTTAAATATCACACATTCATAATCATGCTAGTATGTCCCCAGGTTGATTAGTGAAGATGCCAATGTTACTTGAGTCTGAAGTAGCTGTAATTATGATGTTTTAAGCCTGATTTTTGGTTGACAGACAGCAACTTCAGATAAAACAATATTTGTTAGCCTGACACTTTCATACAAATTTGAATAATATTTCCATCTTCCTAAGTGGGGTAATACTAATGATGGCTCTTGAACAAAGGCTATATACCCTTGCTCAAAATATCACTAATTTCAAGTTGCATCTTTCCAGTTGAGTTACTGCACATTTGAAATAACTCTTAATGAGTTTTTGATAATATCTTATTCTATTGACAATACTTAGAAGTTAAAGATTTTTTTCTTATTATTATTGGCCCATTTTTTTTTTTTTTTGGAGTTCTGCATTTCTGGTAGATCTCTAATCATAATATGATTCTGATGCTGATTAAAGTTTTATTCATTAAAAATACATTTTTAGGCTTGAAAATTATTTTTAAGATTTCAATAGGCTTGAAAGAATTTTTTCAAACTATGGGCATTTGTCCTACTACAATTATAACTGGTTCTTATCTCCAGAATCAACTCTTAAAACTGCTTTTTTTTAGGAATAGTCTTATTCAGCACCTAGGACAGTCCTAATTAAACTCAATTGTGTAATGAATAAATAAATGGGCATGGAGAATGGCTCAAATATAAAGCAAACTGTTATAAATACTAAATTTGCAAAAGTTCTCAGTCACAAGAAAACTAAACAAAACCTAGTGGAAGAAGACAATGTTGTAGTCTATGATACACTGGGACACTGAGCTTCCTGAAGTTTGGGGCAAATCAGGTATTGCTTACTTTTGGGATTATTCTACACATTACCATCATGTTTAAGAATCAGTTGTTTTTTATGTGGAGTGTGGGAATAAGACATACCAAGGACCCTAAAGTAAAATATTCTTTTTACCCCCGTTATCTCTCTAATGTCACCTTCTATCTGACAGGATTATACACTGGTTACTGAGTATCTCTGCAACCTTCTTTCCTCTCAGATCAACTTTGGGATTCTCCTCCAGTTTGAAAGTGATGCCTCTTTAGAACATTCTTTCCTAAATTAAACTTCTATTTTCCAGGGAGAAGGTTAATAGTGTTTTGAATGAAAACAAAACACTGGGCTCACTATTGTTATAAACATGCTAATGTTAAACCAGTATCATGTTCTCCTACTTCACAGAAATAATGCACCTTTTTCAAATGCTAAGAGTATTCTCTGTTGTAGAGCAAAGGTCTTCTCTACAGATAATACTACTGGGAACTAAAGCAGACACAGATATTGAAATAGTGATACTTTATTCATGACCATATGCTACTACTGATTTCTGCAGCAAGGCATGTATAAATTTATTCCTTTTTTTCTTCCTCTATTCCAATGGCCTCATAATTATCAAAAGTACAACATGTAATTATCAGATGAAATGATAAGTAATCTAATATTTGCTGATTGACATTCAGCAACTACTATATTACTGTTATCCTGCATGGGTATGTGAAGTGTATTCATAAGATAATGTGATTTTGAAATTAAGTATAATAGCTATTTTCTTCATTTATAACTTATATGAAAAAAGTTATGATTTGGAAATATTAGAGTTACTATATTTAGAACAAATCCATAGTACAGTGAAAAAGACAATGGATCTGAAAAAAATATAAACTTAATAAACATCTCTTGAGTTCACATTATGTGAAATGTGCTTTAAATATAAAGATGGTTAGCACTTAATAATTTAGAAACACAAATTAAAAATTGTTATGATCTCCAAACATATCAATTATTTCATCAAATATAAATAATCTAAATACACCAATTAAAATACAAAAACTTTCAGATTGGATTAAAATTCTATTAAAAGAAACATACTTTATTTATTTTTTAAAATGTTTATCTATTTATTTTGAGAGAGAGAGCATGTGTGTGGGGGGTAGGGGTAGAGAGAGGGGGAGAGAGAGAATACCAAGCAGGCTCTATGATGTCAGCATGGGACCTGATGCAGGGCTTGATTCCATGACCCTGGGATCATGACCTGAGCTAAGATCAAGAGTCAGACCCTTAACTGACTGAACCACCCATGCACCCCAAAAATACACCTACTATTTTTTAAAGTTTATTTATTTATTTTGAGAGAGAGAGATAGAGTGGGGGAGGGGCAGGGAGAAAATGAGTCCCAAGCAGGCTCTACACCATCAATACAGAACCCAATGCAAGGTTCAATCTCACAAACTGTCAGATCATGACCTGAGCCTAAATCAAGAGTTGGACACTTAACTGACTGAGCCACCCAGGCACCCCAACCTACTTTAAATAAACCAGCATAAGTAGGTTAAGAGTAAAAGTGCACGAAAAGATATAACCTACAAGTACCAATCAAAAGAAAATTGAAGTGGTTATTTTAGTATCAGACAAAGTAGAATTCAGAACAAGGATGAAGAGAGACATTCTATAGTGATAAGTGGGTCAAACCATCAGGAAGACATCAGGAAGCTTAGATGTGTAAGTACCTAACAACAGAGCTCCAAAATACATGCAGCAAAAACTAATAGAACTGAAAGGAGAATTAAATAAATCTACAATCTTAATTGGAGGGTTTGATGTTCTTTGCTTAACAATTGATACAAAAATCAAGTAGAAAATCGATAAGGATGTAGAAGGTCTGAGTAACACTATTAACTAACTTCACTTAATTGGTATTAATAAAATACTTCATCAAATAATAGCAACATACCTATTCTTTTAAAGTGCTTAAAGAATAATCACCAAAATAGACTATATCTTGGGCCAAAAAACTAGTCTTAAAATTTAAAATAATAGAATTATATAATGAATGCTTTCTTTCCATACTTATTACAGTAGAAATCAATAAAGTAAAAAATCCAAAAAAAATCACCAGTATTTATAATTAAATAATACATTTACAAATAGCCCATGGATAAAACAAGAAGCCACAAAAGAAATTAGAGACATTTTGAAATGAATAAAATTGAAAACACAGCATATCAAAATTTGTGGGATGTAGTTAAGGAAATATGGAGAGGGCAATTCATATATAACATGAAATAATTATTTAAAAAAGAAGAAAGTCTTGAATCAATTACCTAAACTTAGCTTACATCTTAAAAATCTAGAAAGAGAAGAGCAAGAAAAAGGAAGGAAATCATAGAGACAAGAGCAGAAATAAATAATATGGAAAATATAGAAATCGGTGTAGAAGAGATTAATAAATCTGATAAAACTCTAGCCAGACTGCTCAAACAGGTGGGGGTGGGGCAGGAAGAAAGCACAAAACCAAGAATTAAAACAGAGACATGACCTCAGATCCTATATACATTAAAAAGATAATAAGGGGGAATATTAAATTCTATTAATGACCATAAATTCAACAACTTAGATAAAATGGACTAGCTCTTTTTAAGACACAAAATATCAAGGTTTAGTAAGGAGGAAACAAATGGCCTAAATAGTCCTATTCCAATTAAAGAAATTAAATTAGAAATTAAAGCCTTCAACCAAAGAAAACTCCATGCCTAGATGGCTTCCTTAGTAAACTCAAACACTTAATGAAAAACCAGTTCCACACAAATTCCTTCAAAATATGGAAGAGAAGGGAACAGTTGCCAACTCATTTTATGAGGCTAGCATTATGCTAATACCAAAATCAGACAAAGATATAATAGGAAAAGAAAATTATAAACCAATCCCCATGCAAAAATCTTCAACAAAATAATAGGAAATCAAATCCAGCAATATACTGATGTGATAACACACCAAGTCCAAAAGGGGATTTTGTGAAGAATGTGGGGTGGTTCAAGATTTGAAAATCAGCCAGAAATTGATATCAACATTCATTCATAGTAAAAAATCACTTGCAGTAAACTAAGCATAGAAAGTAATATCTTTGTAAATAGATAAAATTTACAAAAAGCTTACAGCTAGCTTCATACTTAACATTCGAAGACTGAGGCCTTCTTCTTCTAATCAGAAACAAGGCAAGGATGTCTGTTCTTACCACTTCTATTTAACATAATGGAAGTCTTATTTTGTGTAATAAAAATTTTTAAAAATGTTTAAAAAGAAATGAAATAAAATGGTTTTTTTTTTATTTTTATTTTTTTCTTTCAACGTTTATTTATTTTTGGGACAGAGAGAGACAGAGCATGAACGGGGGAGGGGCAGAGAGAGAGGGAGACACAGAATTGGAAACAGGCTCCAGGTTCTGAGCCATCAGCCCAGAGCCTGACGCGGGGCTCGAACTCACGGACCGCGAGATCGTGACCTGGCTGAAGCCGGACGCTTAACCGACTGCACCACCCAGGCGCCCCAGAAATAAAATGGTTTTTATCCACTGATGATGCAACTGAAGAAATCTATTTAAAAATGCTATTTGAATAAGTTCATGGTTTTAAAATATGAGGTCAACATATAAAACTCAATGTATTTCTATTATTAAGAGATCAATTCTCCCCAAACTTATCTATAAAACTCATACACTTTATAGTATAATAATAATGTGTATAGTTAGTTATAGTTATAGTTGTTATAGTTAGTTATAGTTATAGTTAGTTATAGTTAGTTATAGTTGTTATAGTTGTTATAGTTGTTATAGTTATAGTTATAGTTATAGTTATAGTTATAGTTATAGTCATAGTTAATTATAGGCAAGGCCCAACGATTTCTGGGTTTCCTTGTGGTGAAGAACACTTCTAGTGCAATCAGAAGATTCTGATATCTTCCTCCCTGTGACCTCCTGCTGAGGAAAGTCTTTGAACTCTCAAGAGAAAACCAAGGACCTTTCCAAACTGTGGAATGTGACCTAATGGTTAAAATAAAAGCATGACCCCCAAACACTAGTTTCTATACTGATTAGAAGTTCTTGTGTGCCATGACTCGTTCTGCAATTCTGTAACATTAGATGTTAACTTGTAGAAAACTATATAACATATAGATTATACTTGTCAGATGGAGATAGAAATGATTTCTGTTTAGTACAAAATTAATCCCAAATGTTTCCATTTAATTTCCTCTAGAACAATAAATAAATTTTATCTAAATTGGAAAAAAAATCATGAATCAATGTGATGTGCTATAGCAAGGGAGGTATAAAATGCTATGAAAACTGAGTGGGCTGTAACTGGGTGTATAAAGGCATGGTACCAATTAGCTCCTAGATATCAAAGTTACTGCTCTTTGGTTACCTCTACAGTTTATCTGTTGCATCACACATTGCTGAAAATATTATTAATCAATTTTAATTAATTCACCAATATTTGAAAATATATCCAAATAAAGATTTCTTTCTTCCCTTGAAACATCAGAATACAAGGCAACACTTGGTTAGCATATACACAGGGCAACAATTAGCTGGATATGAGCAGTAGCTGATCCCTACACATAAAAGATATGCTTTCTGAGATTTGCATAAAACAGGTGTTATATTTTCTTGATTCTTGCCATGGGGGCTAAGCACTTAGGGAAAAAATGATTTGTTCTGAAAGCAAATGCAGTATCAGCTCTGTAATTAAGAGATTCAGATTGAATCTTACAACAAGAATTAAGGGGGTGTGAACCTGATATCCCTGAATTAACCTAGAAAAGACTGAAAGTACCGACAGGTTAGTAACACACCATGGTTCCTAATGGAAGCAAGTGCAAATCCTCTCTGAAGGAAATTGTTGAGAAATAATTCTCTGTGGGTCTCCTATTTCTGTGTATCTTATGGGCAGCAGCCCTGTGTTACAGACTATCTTTTCAAGGGCATTTGTATAGTAAAAAGCCTTGGAAGACAGACATGGTATCTCCGTAAGGAGTAAAGGAGTAATGTTTGTGTATTATTCAATGCAATAAAAGCAATCTCTTCCTCTGCATTGCAAGACAGGCATGCTTACTGACCACCATGAAAGGGTCAGGTTCCCTAAGTTCAAAGTTTCTGTCACATAACCCACTACATGTGCAGGTATCATCTGATCTGACTCACATGTCCCTTTGGGAATTTGGACCTGAGAAATCTGCATAAGAAAATGGCTATTGCTACTGCTGTGAGTAATAAGGTCTTTTGTCTCTGACCCAAGAGTGTTGTATCTTCTGCCAGTATCTATGAAACACTGTGAAATACAGTGGCAGGTTCAATTAATAGCCTGAATGTAGAGTAAAATGTCAGACCCTTAACAGTTCTAGACTTTAAAAGAGTCATTTGGCTGTAACTATTAACATTCAAAATATATTGGGGCGCCTGGGTGGCGCAGTCGGTTAAGCGTCCGACTTCAGCCAGGTCACGATCTCGCGGTCCGTGAGTTCGAGCCCCGCGTCGGGCTCTGGGCTGATGGCTCAGAGCCTGGAGCCTGTTTCCAATTCTGTGTCTCCCTCTCTCTCTGCCCCTCGCCCGTTCATGCTGTCTCTCTCTGTCCCAAAAATAAAAATAAACGTTGAAAAAAAAATTAACAAAATATATATACAATTGGATCAGGACATTTTATTTCTAGGTATCTAATTTAGAGCCATATTCTCTCAAAGGCAAAAAGGCATATTAGGATATTTACTGCAATATTGTTTAAACCTAAATACATACACAGGATAACTTCTGTAGCTAAATTGTAGGACATCCATCAGTTATATGGAGTGACTATATAATGTTCTATAAGTTAACCATGTAACTATAGTGACTAAATTATAGAACATCCATCAGTTATATGAAATGAGGTAAAGCTACATATACTTATGTGGAAAGATTTTCTGAGCATCTATTGGGGAAAAGAAGCAAACTCAAATGATGCAAACTTCTGGTATAATATCATATTTATTTATTTTTTTTAAATATTTATTTTTGAGAGAGAGAGAGAGACAGAGTGCTAGCAGGGGAGGAACAGAGAGAGAGAGGGAGACACAGAATCCGATATAGGCTCCAGGCTCTGAGCTGTCAGCACAGAGCCTGACATGGGGCTTGAACCCACAAAACGTGAGATCATGACCTGAGCTGAAGTCGGACACTTAACCGACTGAGCCACCCAGGTGCCCCAATATATCATATTTATACAAACATTCATAATATATTCTCTCTCTCTCTCTCTCTCTCTATATATATATATATATATGTTCTGAGAGGTTGCCTACTAAAGTCTTAATATTATAACTATAAAGAGCACTGTAATTGAGAAGTGACTCTCCAGTGGTCATGGGCTTTAACTTATCAGATTGGTTAAATTGTTAAGAAACATCAACATATTGACATAAATCAAAGTAAATGTAGTTATATAGATGTTGTGCAATTATTAAAAATTAATGAATATTCATTATCCATTTATCCCCCAAGTCACACTCATGAGGGTAACTTTTTGTCTGAAGATTGGATTTCTTTCTTTTCCTCCAAATGCTGATGTACTCTCTTGCTTCCTGTTCCTGATTTCTGGTCTTTTGTCCCATGAATATATTTATTATTATCAATATCATCAATATTTATTTTATTATTATTTACATTTTTTATAATTCTGTATACTTGCAATATAATCAGCAAAGTTACCAATGACAAAAACAACTATCATAATAGCTATGTTTGTGATAGTCCAATGATTTATATAACCTTTTTGCAAGTATGTGGATATTACATGTTATGAGGGAACATATAAATTGGTACACCATTTTTGGAAATAAATTTGCACATATATTATAAAATTTATCATTTGAACATCTTACAAACCTCAAATTCTTCTCCTCTGACACATTTGAACATGTTCACCAGGGGAGACATACAAACATGTTTATGGTGGTATTCTCCATGTTATTAAAAAGCTGGAATAACTGAGATATCTATAGACTAAATAATGGATACAAACATTATGGTATGGTCATTACTGAGGATTTATGTAATAGTGGAAAAAGAACAAAGTGTGGTTTCAGAAAATGGTGTGGGTAATTCTTAGAACCACAATATTGAGTGGAAAAAGCAAGTAAGAGGTAATATTAAGTATGATAATGAATGAATTATGATATTTTTTTAATGAAAAAAAAATTCTGGATGTATGCATATTTGTTTGGGACAGATGACAGAAGAGGTAAGGAGCAACATCCAAATAAATGGAACCATGTTGGTGATATTTCAGCTCTTCACTTAGGTGCTGGTTCAGAATTATTAATTTTCTGATTTGCTTCATAATTTACAAATGTATACAGCAAGAATATATACAGTCTTCCATATGTATCAAAATACTACATACCCATGTAAAAATATCTTGCATATCACCAATCATCTTTATATTGAATAAACGTCTATGGATAGTGTTTATTTTTGTTTTTTTCAAGGAGATACCTTAACCTCTGCCCTGTTGGGCTTTGGGTTTTTGCAGGTAAATAACATAATCTTATTCTGTGTCAAAGCCCATGTGACCACTTGCAAAGCAAGATGACAATGTCTTGAGTAACTTATCAAGCAGACAATAGGTATTTGCCTAAAAGATGCATTTTCACAATTGTGAATTATGGTTTAAGAATAAAAATATTTCATACCAGGAAACAGCATAGGTGCTACTGGAAGCTTCATGCTGTGTAATGGAAGAGAGGATTATTTTTTTATGGCCCATGGTTTCTATGAATAGAATTAACCAGACACCAATTATCACCTCATTGAAAGGATAAGTCACTGTGGCTTCTACAGCTGAGATCAAACTCATTTCTTTTGCAATGAGAATTAATTAGAGTTGGAGAGAGCTATACTGAAGGGTTAGGATGCACTGCAAATTTGAAAAACTCTTTATTTTAAGCAACTCAGGGGAAAATATGTTCCAATTAGTGCATAATGTTAATAAGCAATGATCTTATTTATACACAAGTACTTTAAAGAAATACTTTAAAAAGAAAACATAAAACAAGCCATTAAAAGTATCCTCTTTTTGTGATGGCTGTAATTGAAGAAACATAAAAATTCGGTAGGTGTATTATTTATTTTTAACTGGCAAACAGGCTCTACAGAAAGGGTTATCTTTACTTGAAAGTGTGTTCCTGGGTGGTGAATAAAGAGAGATGATTGGCTTCTTATCATAGCTCAAAAACATATCAGATAAATATGCCCACCAGCCTATTTGGACACAGCAGTAGATACTACCATCTGCTCCCAAATATGCCTGCAACCCTGTAGCTCTTCCAGTTTGGCACCCGAATTTATGGGAAAGAGCATGACGTCCTAGGATGTACTGATTTCTGAAAAGAGCCTTGAAAATGTATTCCTGGTGACACAGAGTTGTGTAAATAGCTGGGCTTACTTCAGCCATTCTAATTTTTTGGAGGGAATAGCACCCTCAGAATTCCTCTTCTATGTTGGGATGGAATGACATGACCTAGAAAATTTAATATCCTATTGGAATGAGCAGGTAGACAGAACATTGCTCAGGAAGATGGTTGCCACATTTATTTGTTTGTACCAAACAAATGAAACCAGCAAAATAAAGGAAAAATTTGACAGCAAAAATGTATACAATTGGCATCTTTACAGGTATGGTAAAAAGTCCAGGGAAAATTGTAGCCACATTTTGAAGAGAATGTTTCTGTCCTGCATCCAGAAATGTTTCTAGGCAGGTCCATTCCCTCTTTCATATTATGTTTTGACAGTCTTAGATATAAGAATCGGTAGTGAACTCATAGTGACATAATGTATAATTCCTTAGCTTAAGAAGCTTCCGATCTCATTTTATATTACCAACTTTGATTTTCCTAATTTTTATTTGTACCATATCACCCAGATAAACTTCATTGCTTAAGGATTCACAATACATTAATTTGATTTCACATACATATAGATACTTTAATGTGAATACAGGTTTATTTTGTTAATTTTTATTATAGTTGGTTATTTAAAAAGAATAAAGATGGGCCATCTGGGTGGCTCAGTCGATTAAGTATCTCACTTTGGCACATGTCATGATCTTATAGTTCATGAGTTCAAGCCCCATATTGGGCTCTCTGTTGTCAGCACAGAACTCGCTTCAGATCCTTTGTCTCCTTCCTGATGTGCCCCTCTCCCACTTGTGCTCTCTCTTTCTCTCTCTCTCTCTCTCTCTCTCTCTCAAACAATAAGAGCTTCAACAAATAAACAATAATGATGTTTAGCAAATAAACAACTAGTATTATAGTTGTGATGAAGTATCTTTCAGAAAGACCTGAGCTTAAATGGATGCTTGTGAATTCTACTGCTGGGTGAAATTTAGGATGCTAGGTAGATACTTATTTCTTAATTTCAAGAAGATGGAGAGAACATTAATTACAGACAGAAGATGTTCTTGAGTGAGCAGAAGGATTTTGCTGGCAGCTCTATAAAAATACACCTGTGCAGATATGATTAGTATGCTCCCTTTCCATGAAATCAAGAATAGGAATGGAAGAGGATTCTGAAGATATTCTTGGCGAATTAAAGAGGCAGCAGACCAAGATGTGAAGATAAAACCAAAGTATCTGCACAAGATTGTCATGACTGACATTTACAAATTAGGGAAACTAATAGGAGAATTATTATCTTTTGTAACACCTGATTTAAAAATATCTGAAGCATTAAAACCATGCTATTATCCACAAACAACTTGAGAAGGTAAAGACAGGATACGTATCTGTCACTTATGCATGTTACTCTACTTAGTTATTTCTAAATAACCCCACTATTAGCTCACATGTACAGTGAGATTATTTTTTACCTTAAATCCTTAATGTGGGAGAAAATTATTCCTTGACTGTACATATAGAAACTCCTGTTTCAATTATTCCTTAATTCTAGGACTACAAATAATTTTAATATTTTTTCTAAATCTGCTATCCTGAACAATTGATAGGAACTAAATACTGACATTCCCTGACATGACAAGGCTATACTTGCATGGCATTTGAAAGACAAACAAACAAACAAACAAACAACAACAACAAAACCACAACCCTTTGGGGTTGACTTGATTTAATACTTATCATAAATGATAAAAACTTCACCATCTGTCGAGACAATGTACTTGTCAGTGTCTCAAAGGCAAGCATATAGAACCTCCTTTTAAATTTAAATATTTTCCTGGTTGTATACAAGATTATTGAAGATCACAGCTGGGGTTTTATTGCATATGTTTTATAAATATCTAGGGTATAGCTGCCATTCTATTTTAAATAGCTTTCTATAGCATTTCCTGTCACCCAGATAAAAAAAGAGGAAGTCACAATGTGCCTCTATTTTCTTTATTGAAATAAAATTGATATACAACATTGTATGATATGACCACCAACAGGTAGTGCCTGGTAGGGACAATGATCTAAGCAGAAAAAAAGGCCAATTTGAGCCACTGAACCAAAATCATGCTGCTGGAAATGTGGCTTCTTCCAACTCATTGAAAGATAACTGCCAGCAAAGGAATGTAGAAAGAGGTGGCTTTCAGCCATTTGGCATTCACCAGCATGTAGGCCAGATCTGCTCCAAGAGCCTAATCATCATCAATCAGCAAGATAACAACTCACCCTCTCATTGATTTGGAGCTGAAAGATTTGCTTTCCCACCATGGTTACTTATTACATAGATAATTTAGCCCATGTGGAAAAACATTTTCTTAAATATACAGACTACAATAGTTTCACAATGGGATTATATATGGAAGTTACTTATAAGTGATTTGTTACCTTTCAACAAATGAACATATTTAGTAAATTAACCTGATGGAGATTTCTTCTTAATTTTGGGAATAGTATTTTTTTTTTTTTCTTCAACGTTTATTTATTTTTGGGACAGAGAGAGACAGAGCATGAACGGGGGAGGGGCAGAGAGAGAGGGAGACACAGAATCGGAAACAGGCTCCAGGCTCTGAGCCATCAACCCAGAGCCCGATGCGGGGCTCGAACTCACGGACCGCAAGATCGTGACCTGGCTGAAGTCGGACGCTTAACCGACTGCGCCACCCAGGCGCCCGGGGAATAGTGTTTTGAGAAAAAATAAAAATGACACAACTGAAAAAGTTACAAAAACAAAATTTGTGAATTTCTAGACTTTATTTGGTGGGGTTAGATAATTTTCTAATATAATCTAGTCATTATTGTTTTCTAACGGTTAACCCTCAGACACAATTTTTTAATAAGATTTTTTTTAAGTTTATTTATTTTTGAGAGAGAGAAAGAGAGAGAGCAAGCGAGGTGGGGGCAGAAAGAGATGAGGTGGGGGAAAGAAAGAATCCCAAACAGGCTCTGCAAAGCCCCATATGGGGCTCGAACTCACCAACAGTGAGATCATGATGTGAGCCAAAATCAAGAGTTGGACACTTAACTGACTGAGCCATCCAGGCACCCCAACCCACAGATACGGTGGGAAAAAAAAGGCTTTAGGGAAGTCTTTTTACCATTTAATTTCATTGGAGAAGAGGTTTTTGTTTGCTTCACCATACTAACTTCATGGACAGCTTAATGACACTTTATAAATTGTTTTAAGCAAATGTCTCTTAAAAAAGAACTCTCAGACCTCTGCTTAATTCGCATGAAAAATACTGGTAACTCATTTGGGATTAAAAGAAAATGTGGAATAAATAAATAAATGTGATGAATTTATGTAAGTTAAATGTAAATGTATTATTTTAAAGAAATTAATTGCTCACAATAAATAATTCTTGGTTTAAATTTCATATAAATAATGTGGAAAAAACTTTGGAGTAATTGTCTTCTTTAAGGTATCCTCTCCATTTCCGTTAAAAAAAAATAAAATAAAAGGAACAAAGAACCGACAGTTAAACCTCCACGTTTTTCAGGTACTGAAACTTCCCATTTGAAGATGAAGCAGCTCTCCTAAACACAAAGACATCACTGCAAATTGGTTTTGATAGTACAAAAGGAAATTTGGCCATCAGATAGAGCAAGGCTTAGCAAATTTTTTGTAAAGGGCTAAACAGTAAATATTTTAGGCTTGCAGGCCATACAGTCTCTGTCACAAATATTCAACTCTGCTTTTGTGACATCAAACCAGCCAGACAAATGAATGAGCAAGGTTGTATTCCAATAAAAATTTATGGGCATTGAGGTTTGAAATTCATATAATTTTCATGTGTCATGAAATATTATTATTATTTAAAAATTTCCCCCCAAATTAAAAAATGTAAAAAACATTCTTAGCTTACAGACTGTAAAAAAACAGGTGGTGAGGCACATTTGGCCAATGGACCATAGTGTACTAATCCCAAGATGAATGATGAAGTTTTGGTTTCTATATACACTTATTCCTACTCAGGTAGGTGTTTTGTGAAGGCTGTTTGATGGTAATTAGGTTTGCAAAAGAGTTATTTCTAAAGATACTCAAGCCTACTGTCATTTTCACAGAATGTCACTGCTGTCAGCCAAAACAAGTACTGTGAGAACCATTTTTGGTAGCATCTTGTGAGAGGCTCGTGAAATAGGAGCTTGGAGATAAGTTTTAACTGAATTGCATTGAACAATTTGGTACTTAGTGTCTACTTACTTTCTGCCTCATTGATACCAAACCATTCATTCAGAGGCATATTCACTTAGTCATTCCTTTGTTTATTCTATCATTCCACACTAAATGCCAGGCACTTCCCAAAGCACTGGAGAAACAGGTAAATTAGACATGATTCCTGAGCTGCAAGAACTTATAATAGCTGTGAGACAAACAAACTAATTGCTGTCTTCCCAGTGATATGTGTGAGATACAAGAAGAGAATCCCAGGACACCATGGAAGGGAAAAGATGACTTGGCAAGACAGAAAGTACAATGAAGACTTCATAGAAACAAATCTGTTTGAGACATTTAAAAAAAAGAATACTTATTACCCATAGCCTCAGATAATATGTGTAATAATTTATTCATACTAAAGTGTAATAATTCCTTGCATATTCTATATTTACAGAATTTTTGGAATGATAGGCTTCTTAGAGGTAACTCATTTGGATTCTCAAATTTAATTAATGAGGGAAAAGGGGCCCTGAGAGAAGTGAGAAGTTCAAGGTCACCCAAATCTATTTTTTTTTATTATATGAAATTTATTGTCAAATTAGTTTCCATACAACACCCAGTGTTCATCCCAAAAGATGCCCTCTTCAATGCCCATCACCTACCCTCCCCCCCATCAACTCTCAGTTTGTTCTTTTTTTTTTTTTTAATTTTTTTTTCAACGTTTATTTATTTATTTTGGGACAGAGAGAGACAGAGCATGAACGGGGGAGGGGCAGAGAGAGAGGGAGACACAGAATTGGAAACAGGCTCCAGGCTCTGAGCCATCAGCCCAGAGCCTGACGCAGGGCTCGAACTCACGGACCGCGAGATCGTGACCTGGCTGAAGCGGGACGCTTAACCGACTGCGCCACCCAGGCGCCCCATGTTTTTAAGAGTCTCTTATGCTTTGGCTCTCTCTCCCACTCTAACCTCTTTTTTTTTCTTTTTTTTCCCTTCCCCTCCCCCTGCACTTCTGTTAAGTTTCTCAGGATCCACATAAGAGTGAAAACATATGGTATCTGTCTTTCTCTGTATGGCTTATTTCACTTAGCATCACACGCTCCAGTTCCATCCACGTTGCTACAAAGGGCCATATTTCGTTCTTTCTCATTGCCATGTAGTACTCCATTGTATATATAAACCACAATTTCTTCATCCATTCATCAGGTGATGGACATTTAGGCTCTTTCCACAATTTGGCTATTGTTGAGAGTGCTGCTATAAACATTGGGGTACAAGTGCCCCCATGGATCAGCACTCCTGTATCCCTTGGGTAAATTCCTAACAGTGTCATTGCTGAGTCATAGGGTAGATTTGTTTTTAATTTTTTGAAGGAACCTCCACACTGTTTTCCAGAGCAGCTGCACCAATTTGCATTCCCACCAACAGTGCAAGAGGGTTCCCGTTTCCCCACATCCTCTCCAGCATCTATAGTCTCTTGATTTGTTCATTTTGGCCACTCTGACTGGCGTAAGGTCACCCAACTCTTTAAAGGTGACATTAAATTTCAGGATTCTTCAGTGCCAATTCCATATTGTTTCCAATACACGAAGCCTTCTTTGCCTCTTTCATAGCTTTTTATTGATTGTACATTGTTTATTCTCTCTTTTCTATGCAGATTTGCTAAGTCAACTTGCAGAGCTCTTATCTTTTCTTCAGCAATTTCTTAATGACTGTAGTTAATAAAATTGAGAAAACGAAATAGGAAATAATGCTCCAATGGTGTTACCTTTTTTTTTTTTAAATTTTCTGCTGATCTGAAGCAAAAATACAATTACTTTAGCTGAAACTCAGCATATTGTGTATTTTGTTCTAGGTTACTTTATAAATTGCAATTACCTTCATTTGTGGCTCTCACAAGATTATAGGTGACTGAGTACTTCATCAGCTAAGATCAGAATTTCCCATGGCACAAAACAAAACACTTGTATAATGATCTAGGAGAGTGGATTAAACATACTAAATGAGAGAGCTACACACTGAAAATGTTCACAGGATTATCAGTTTAGCTTTTCAAATCCATTCGATGGAAGTGAAACTGATGTAGCTGTGCTTAAGTGTCAGTGCCATTTTGGAGTTTAAACTTTTAAATGTCTGACTTTCAGCTCTTTGAGGCTTTCACCATTCTCAATGCTGAAGAGCGGGATCTACACTCTCCCCTTCCCCCAACCCCCCACCCCCCCAGTGATGGATGTATATTCCTTCACTCCACCCAAGGTTCTTTCTGGTACAGGAGGGGTGGGGGACACAGAGGGGAGCATGCAGGTTCCCAAAGCAGAATCTCTGTAGATCTTCAGGGTCTAGAGTTTTTGTGCTTTTCTCTAGGACATTGCCATTTAAAAAAGTATGTTAAATGGCTGGGCTGCACTGAATTCCCAAGGATTGGACATAGCAACTACAAAAACACTAAAAAAAGTCTCTGTGAAATTTTACTCATCATCATCACTGAATCATCATCACTATTATTACTTAGTGGGTCACTGCTATATTTCAGGGCTTCAAGCACATTATGTCATTTAAACAACACAAAATCCTATGAAATAGTTATTATTATCTTGATACTTCTCAAATTGTACCTGTATTGCAAGAAAGTATACAGAATTTGGATGCTCAAGTTATAATAAAAATATTAATTACAATAAAACAGTAATAAGTAATGCACTACTTACTATGTTGTTGGGATTTTTTTAAGTATATAAGCATGCTATTTATTTAATCTTTATTTATTTATCTCTAATCTTACTTAATCTTCCCAGCACACGTAAGAGTTATCATCTCCATTCTGAGACAGTAAGTTATAGTTACATAATATGCTTAATGACACAATTAGTAAGTGGCAGAACAAGGTTCGAACCAGACAGCCTGACTCTAGAGGTCACGTACTTAACCACTACACCAAAAAAAGTTTTCATAAAAGGCAAAAAGTCTCCAATTAAGGAGATTTATCTTTATTCTCCCTATCTTCCATTGTCAAACAAAACAAAACAAAAAAGTCTTATTTGCAGAGTCTTACCTAACTTCAATAGGGTTATCATTTACCAAAGAATTTA